>NW_006399772.1:22363592-22470453 GCF_000299155.1 Elephantulus edwardii
ACTTCTCTAAATCTGAACATTCACATTAAGACAGACTAGGAAGAAAGATTGGCCATCCACTTCTGAAATAGCAGGCCTCTGAAAACCCTATGTATAACAGAACACATTTAGATAACAGAAACGGCAAAGGAGGTTGAGTTTTCAAGTATAGATTGGGACATGGTTCTGTTGTTAGGTGCCAGAAAGTCTATTTTAACTCTTAGCCACAGAAAGAAACCCTGCCCTACCCTGTGCCCTCCTCACAATCTCTGCTCTGCTTAATTCCATCGTTTCAGTCTCTTTGTCAGTTTATCTCACCGAGGCTCTTCCTCTTGTCACTGACCTTCAACTTACCCTAGATGTACTTCTCCAAGGACTGGTTGGCTTTTCCTTGGTGCAACCATGTAAAGTGACCATGTCCAGGGACTGACTAATGGCCAGCTGAGGGCCACAGAAGCCCATTATGAAATGTGAAACAAATGACACTTTTCACCATGTACTCCTACACACTGCTCCTTACATCCTGCCAGTCAACTTCATTAGATGAGTTCTACCAAACATTTAGAGAAGACTATAGCAACAATGTCCCTAGATTGAGGATCTCTGGTGGTCTAATGGTTAAGGAGTTGCACTGCCAACCCAAAGGTACATGATTTGGATGCACCAGCTAGCTGCTTCATGGAAGAGAGATGAGCAACTCCTCTTGCGAGATTTATTGCCTCTGCAAATTCTCTGGAGGGTCAGTTATTAGATTTTACTCAAAAGTACATAACAGTGACAACAACAACAAAATCATTCTTAGAATCTAGGGCTGAGGTAGGGCAGTCCATAGGGATACCAGTTCAAATCCATTCGTAGCCTCACAGGAGAAACGTGGGCAGTTTCCTCAAGATTTACAGCCTCAGAAAACAAATAAAGCAGCTCTGGTGGCTTAGTGGATAAGGAGTTGCACTGCCAATGCAAAGGCAGGCAGTTCAAATCCTCTAAGTAGTCTTAGGGAGAAAGATGGGCTATCTCTTCTCATGTAATTCACAGGCCTTGGAAATACTCTGACAGGTCAGCTTTGGGCACAGGCAGGTTATTGGGTGATGTGAAATAGCTAATATTTTAGCATTTTACCTCCAGAAACTGGAACTTCACTTTGTGCAACACTGCTGCCTCAGAAACTCCTTAAAAGGACCTGTAACCTCGGCTCATTTCCTTCTGAGTTTCAGAAGAAATTCATAGGCACGAGTAAAGTTCACTCTTCCTCCAGAAATTGCTGTGAAATGGATGTTATACCTGTCTATGTGTTTATATGTTACATATTTTCTGTCTTTCCTAAAGGTTATCTCAGCATAAGGTTTTGACTAGTTTTTAGGCTTCAACACATTGCTGAGGGTTTGAGTATCCACTTCAGGTACATTGAATTAGCATCTATGTTTTAATTAGAATCCCAAGGTGAAACTTCTAAGTACATACACGTCACCTTGGGGGGATACATAAGAATAATCTGGGACTCTTGTAAAAATGTAGCTTTTGATTTGGTGTGTCTAGGGCGAAAATGTAATTTCTCAGCAGGGAAGGTCAAATGGAAATGAACCAGCATGGAGTCCTGCTCAGGATACATTCACAACTCTGGATCAACTGCGTTTATGTTCTTGAGTGCCTGTACACAAAGGTAATTACAAGTTGTGTTCACTCACATCACCTGTTGTTAATCCAAGCTCTCACTATTCTAGCCAACACTGCTTGGCATGGGGAAATAGCTTCTCATTTCTTCATGCAAACGTGCAACAGGTCAAACCAGTTCGCAGTTAATCCTTCACCCTGAACAACCTTGTCGTTTACAGACAGAATCTCCTACACACAGAAAGGAGGGACTTCAGATAACTCTCAGTGTCTTTTGATTTATCATTAACTTCTCCATCCCCTCCCCAATATTCTAAACAAAATTAAATGTCTTTCACTTAAATAAAACCAAATACTTTTTAAACAACAACTTGTCAATAATCTATGATCACTTTGTCCCAAGTTACACTAGTGTATGTTTATATTGATATATTTGTCCATTAACAAATATTTAGTGAGATTTTGCCACATGCCAGGATCAGTATGGGGTGCCAGCCAATGGGGACACAGTAGTGATCCAGAAAGCTGAGGTCTCTGCTTTCAAGGAGCTTACATTCTACATGAGAGAAAGATATCAAGTAGAATTTCATTGTTCATTCGAGTAATGCTTATTGAGAACCAATCATGTTTTGATCACTGAGGATAAGGATGGAAAAACAGAAAGATGTCCCTGATTTTATAAATCATTCATCCTTATACAAACCATACATACTGATAAAGGACAGTATATAAATAAGGAAATAAATAAGTAAACAAAGAAAACACAGTTGATAGTAAGTGCAAAGATTAACAGGCAGGACAGAGGAATGTGGTGTAGGAGACATCTTTGAGCTGAGTCCTCAAAGAAGCCAGAACATGAATGTCTTGACTCAGTGTTCTTTCCGGGTAGGACAAGTTACAGGTACACAAAGACCCCAGGAAAGACGGCTCCTGGTATACTTAACAAACAGCAGAAAGACCAGTGTGACTTCAGTAAGTGCCTAGGAAGGAATGGGAAGTTGTGTTGAGCCACGGCCTAGGGATCCAATGTTTTTGTTGTTATGCACCCATAGCTGACCCTTCAGGAGGGTTTCAGAGGCAGTAAATCACATGAGAGGAGACTGTCTTTCTCCTGCAGAACAGATAGTGGATTTGAAACACGTTTGCATTGCAGTGCAGTTCCTTACCTCTAAGTCATCAGAGCTCCCTAAGGATCCAATAGGGCCTGTAAAGCCTGGTGTTGTTGTGTGCCATTGAGTCGGAACCGGCCCGTAGCTGACTCTCCAGGCTGTTTTCAGAGGCAGTTAATTACACAGGAGAAGACTGACTATTCTTTTCCTGCGGAGCAACTGGTGGATTCAAACCTTGGGATTATTTTGGGATTGCAGTGCAGTTTCATTACCACTAGGTCACCAGAGCTCCATAAAGCCTGTTAAGATTTAAATGCTGAGTGTTATTCAAGGCAACTTGAGCATTTTGAATAAAAGTAGCACACATTGCTTTGAATTTGTAAAGGGACGGCCTTGATGCTGTGTGAGAGGGTGGTAAGGAAGCAGGAAGTCAACCCAGAGACCATTGCACTCACCAGATTAGAGATGATGGAGCTCAGATCCAAACCCCGTCCACTTCCTCCCGACTCATAGCAGGTCTGACCCCTTAGCAACCCTTCAGGGTAGAACTACCTAGACGTTTCTGAGGCTGTGAATATTCATAAAAGCCAAGCGCTCATTGTTCTCCATGGAGTAGCTGTGGGTTCATAGTATTGATATTTCATTAACACCTCAATATTTTACCCACTGTGCTACCAAAAATGGTTCTGGATCTCAGACCAGGGAGTATAAAAGAAGGTGAGATTTCCCATAGAACCTCCACAAGAAGAAGATTGATAGATAACACAACTACAACATGGGAAAAAGACATGGAAAGAATTTTCCCAGAGTAAGATATTCGGATGGTCAACAGACACATGAAGAAATGCTCCAAATCACCGGCGATAAGAGAGGTGCAAATCATAATGACAATGACATATTATCTCACCCCAGTGGCAGTGGCAAAGTTTAACAGGTGACTAAGTAATAAGTGTTAAGAGGATGTGGCAAGATAGGAACTCATATATTGTTGGTGGGATTGTAAAATGGTACAACCACTCTGGAAGCTGAACATAAAATTACCATATGGCCCAGCTATTCCACAGCTAGGAATATACCCAAGAAAGTGAGTACTGAGGCAAAAATGGAGACTTGTACACCAAAGTTCATAGTAGCGTTATTCACCACAGCAAGAACATGGAAACAGCCCAAATGTCCAACCACAATCAAATGGACTGAGAAATTATGATACATTCACATGATGCAATATTACGCAGCACTCAGGAACAATGATTTTGTAAATTGCTACCTAACTTGGGAAGGACTGGAGAGCACTATGCTAAGTGAACTAACTCAGTCCCACAAGGACGATTATTTCATAAGACCATTACTGTAGAATATATATGAGGATCCCAGGGGGGAGAGAGGGTAATAGAAGGGTAAAGATGGGTGGGGGTAGAGGATGGTTAATCATAGGCTCACACAATTTGATGGGTGAAGGGAAAGGTGAGTAAAGGAAATGGGAAAGACCTGGTGTGGGGAAAAAGTATATCAACTTTGTAAATAAATTAGTATAAAATAAAAATTTTATTTTAAATTTAAAAAAGGAAGCTATGGATTTAACACGGAACCAATGGATGCAGAAAGTGAAAAGTGCGCTGAAGCGGAAATGGGGTAATAAAGAGAGATGTGAGGGAAAATAACACATGAAATCATCAGGCAAAATTTTCCTGAGAAGGTGAAGCTTTTGTTAAAAATTGTCAATTACGTAAATATTTTAGGGAAGCTATTTACAAGCTGAGGAAAGAGAAATTGTAAAGTCTAAGTGTGGTGTGTTGGAGGAAAGGAAGGATAACTGGAATGTAGTAAGACAGGAGATGAGCTGTTAGGAACAAGGGAGTTAAGCAGAGCTGAATTGATCTCAGCTTCCAGAATAGAAAGAAAGGAGGCTCTGTGACTACTTATAAGGTGCAGAAACATTCTCATGCTGCAGAGGTCGCTGTTGATGGCAGACTGACTCTCACTGCAGAGTATATGCTAGAACAATGGTTTCCCATAGCGAGGCAGGCAGTGACATCATTCTAGAACATATTCAATCAGGCTATGTCATTTTATAAAGAGCAATAATGTCAGTCTGGAGACTAAGATGCACATGATAAAGGCCATGGTCTTTGCAACCACTTGCTATGCATCAGAGAGCTGGGCAATGACTAGGGGCGATAGAAGGAGAGTTGATGCCTTTGAGCTAAGGTGTTGAAGAGTGTTTAATATACGATGAATTGCTAAGAGAAGAAACAAGTTAGTCCTAGAGGGTTAAACCAGGCTGCTCCTTGGAGGCAAAGATTCTGAAGCTACATCTGACATACTTTGGGCATGTTGCAAGGAGGGACAGCACGTTTGGGAGGGTAGAGGGACAGCACAGGAGAGGAAGACCCTCGATGAGATGGATTGATTCAGTGACCGGGGTAATGGGGGTAGGTGGTCAGAGACAATAAGATTGGCACAGGATAAAGCAGGGTTTAGGGATGTTGTACATAGGGTTGCTGAGAGTCACAGATGACTCAACGGCACATAACAAGAACAAGAACAACAACAACAGCAACAATAGTTAGACCATGTTTTTCTGTAAAGTGTTATAACTGTTAACTGTAAAATAGGTATATTATTTATAGTAGTCTATTCTACAGAAGAGGATGAAAGACACCCAAGCGTTGAGGACTCTCCTTCATAGGGTCGCTATGAGACACCTGCGACACTCTCATAGAGAGAGATCAGCTGGCCCAGTGGACAGAAAGTAATGCTACCAAGCCAAAGGCGGGTGTCTTTTAATCCGCGGCCCTCAGGCCTTTCATTGTTTTTGTTCAGACATTCCTCTAGATCATATAGCCCTGGTGTACAAGTTGCCGTACAGTGGTAACTTGTGGTTGCTGTGAGGCTGAACACTGTGACACTAATGTGTCGATGGTTGGTTACCCAATGCGGACAGAGTGGGGTGGAGCTCCCTGATTAAAACAAGCTTGGAAGGAGGAGTGGCATCCACTTCCGTAACAGCTTGCCTTCGGAAACCCTATGAACCTGGAGAGAGGATCAAAGATACCCAAGCATTGAAGACTCGCCTTCATAGGGTTGCTATGAGTTGCCTGCGACTCCATGGCACTTACCAACAACAGCAACAACATTCTACAGAAACAGAATTATGCAAATGCAGAACATAAAGGTTTTATTGTGGTAATAATGGTAATAAAAAACTAGCAAATGAAAAGATGTGATGAAAGCCCATCAATAAGAAAATGGATAGGTACAGTACGATATATGCTTGGATAAACTTCTATGCATCTATCAAAAAGACTGAATTATTGGGTCTGTCATAGAATTCATAGCATTTTGAGCAGCTGACTAGACTGTAAAAACAAGATATAAAGTACAATAACATACAAAATGTAAAACTGTTAAAAACCTAAATCACTGTGAAGTGAGGAATATCTTTTGTGTTTTGACTGCGGTTGTGCTTTCATGAGTTTACACGTTTAGTAGATGAAGGGAGCTCTGGTGGCCTATTGACAAGAAGCTACACTGCAATCCCAAAGGCTCACAGTTTGAGGCCACCAGCTGCTCTATGGGAGAAGGATGTGCAATCTCCTCTTTTGCAATTAACTGCCTCTGAAAACCCACTGGAGGGTCAGCTGTGGGTCAGTTCCAACTCAACAGTACACAACAACAACAACAATGCTTCAGAAGAACTGGTGGTGTAGTTTATAGGAACTCATGTTGCCAAATACGAAGGTGATGCCTCTTTGGAGGATCTACCAGGATCTACCACAGGAACAAGATGAGTAGTTTCCTCCCATGCAATGTCCAGTTACCCAAAACCCAGTGGAGGGTCAGCTATGAGTTAATTTCAACTCAACATCAATGAGTTGACTGAGAGTGCATTGTAGAAAGAACTATTATCTCTGAATAAAGTTAATAAAAACTGCTCAATACCTGAAAGAAAAAAAAAAAACCCACCCGACTTGTTTATCACCATTTTGTGCATATTTGAAAAAGTTTATATAAACTAAAGAAGAAAATAGGAAAAGATATGTTATTGTTATGTGTCATCGAGTCACCTATGACTCTTAGTGACCCTATGTGCAATACCTCTGAATCCCGCTCTTATCTGAGCCAATCTCATTTTCTCTGACAGACCTGATCCCATTTCGCCAGTCACTGAGTTGGTCCATCTCTTCTTGGGTCTTCCTCTCCCGCACTATTCCTTACCTTTTCAAACATGATGTCCTTCTCCAAGGACAGGTCCCTCCTGGCCACATGCCCAAAGTATGGGAGATGAAGCTTGAAAATCCAAGTGTGATGTCCTTCTCCGAGGACTGGTCCATCCTGGCCACATGCCCATAGTATGTGAGTCAGAGCTTCCATATTCTTGCCTTTAAGATAGTCCTTTTTGTTCTCTTGGTAGTCCATAGTATGTTCAACACTCTTCTCTAGCACCACAACACAAGGAATTGAGTCTTCTACTACTTTAGTCATTGTCCAGCTCTTTGATGCATAGCAAGTAATTGTGAAGACCATGGCCTGTATCAAGCGCAAGTTAGTCTCCAAGCTAACACTGTTGCTCTTCAATACTCTGTAGAGTTCCCTGACAGCAGACTTTCCCAATGCAATTTGTCTTTTTATTTTCTGAATGCTGGTGTCAAGAGTGTTGATTGTTGAACCAAGCAAGCTGAAGCTGTTAACAAACTCAATTTCTTCTCTATCATGAAGCTGTCAATATAGTAGTTACATAAAAGGCTGATTTAGAGAGGACCCCTAAATCTAGTATTAAGCTCTTGTCTAGTCAAAATGTTTCTATGTAAAGATGCACATTTATTGTTTAAAGAGCAAAGCTAGGTAAATATTTGTGCTGGGTGAGTAGGTAAAGTACTTCAAGTCCTTTCTACATCATTCTGCACTTTTTTTCACAGGGGTGTGGGTACATGGTAGTCAGTAGAGTGGTGGGCACTAAGACTTAAACCTATCTCACCACTTGGATAGTCAAGAACGGATTCTTTTATAACCTATCTTGCAATATAACAGAAACACCAGATCTTGGAGGAGGTTTCACAGAAACACCTGAATTTTCATTCACTTTAAAACACCTTCCTGGTAGAGTAAGTACTGCATGGTTTGGGAAAATTAACTTAATCTACACAGTTTTCATTTTCCTCAAATGCAAAATAGTAATATTCTGGTATAGCGATTTTCGATGGTGTAGTCCTAGGGAATTACTCTGTAAACCTAGCGAATGAACTTCTCTGGTAGTTCAAATCCATCAGTGACACTCTGGGGGGTGGGGAGGGAGAATGAGCAGTCTCCCCCTTTGCAATTTATAGACTTAGAAGCCTGATAGTGCTAAAGATATGAACTGGCTAACTTGACTGCCATAAAATTTGTTTATTTGGCTTTTTATTATGTTGTTGTTGTTGCTGTTGTTGTTGTTGAGGACCATTGAGTTGTTACTGGACCCATAGCTGACCTTCCAGTGGGTTTTCAGAGGCAGTAAATTGCACCTTCCTTCTCTGGAGTAGCTGGTGGAGTTGAACTTCATGCCTTGCGATTCTTAGCACAAGGCTATGGTTAGTGTGACATGTCAGCAAATGATATTTTTCTTTTTCTAAGGATTGGGGAGTTTAGTGTACTTATTTGCATGACATGTTGCTCAGAGGGGCTATTCCTTGGAGAAGAATGTCATTCTTGTGAAGGTGGGATAGTGAAAGAGAGGAAGACGTTTAACCAGGTGGATTGCCACAGTGACTGCACCAATGGGCTCAAGTGTGTCAGAGATTGTGAGAACAACACAAGATAGGACAGGGTTCAGAGCTGTAGTTCATAAGGTTGTTGTGGGTCATGCTTGACTGGAAGGCACCTCATAACAACAACAACAACAACAACAACAACAATCAATCCTTCCTTTCTTGGTTTTTAGTTGCCATTTTTAGGGCCTTAACCTGGGATGGATAGTAACTAATTATGCCTACATTACTCAGCAGTTACTAAGTCACTTTAAAAATATACCTGCTCATATGTTCATTCTCCTAAAACATTAGGATACATTTTGTTGTCCATGATAATATTCTTCTGTTATTCATAGGACTTTTGAAAGCCTGTTATTTCAGAGTCATATGGCCAGTTCTTCTTAGTCTTTCTTCTTCTGGAAGCTCTGCTAACATCTGTCCACCATGGGAGACCCTGCTGGTGTTTGAAATACCAGAGGTATAGCTTCCAGTATCACAGTATCACACATCACTACAATATGGCAAACTTAACAGATTGTGAGTTTACTTAAATCCACAATCAACACCTATGGTAGCAGAAGTCAAGACATAAAAAGACATTACCTTGGGCAAAGACCTCTTTAACGTGCTAAAAATCAAGGATGTCAGTTTAAAGGTGTGCCTGATCTAAGCCAGTAATGTGATGGGAAAACTGTGAGATGTCACAACAAGTGTAGCACCAAATATATACAGTCTAAGTCTTGTAACCGCTGTCCATCAGTTTGTTACACGGTGGTGACTTGCAATTTCAGTCATTTCTTAGGCATCCAAAGATTGTACATAGATAAAGAAGACTGAGAAGAATCAATGGTTTTACCTTTGAATTGTGGCGATGACACAGAAGTACTGAAGATTGCATGGAATGCCAAACTGACAAACACATCTATCTGTCTTGGAGTTAGACCAACCAGAGCGCTCCTTAGAGGTAAGGATGGTGAAACATCATCTCACATACTTTGGGCATGTTATCAGGTTGGGTCAGTGCTCAGAAAAGACAGTATTCTGGGAAAGGTAGGGGATCAGCTGGGAAAGACAGGAAGATCCCCAATAGGATAGATTGACACAGTGATGGCAGCAATGGCCTTGAACAAGATAATGGTCATAAGTACGACACAAGTCTATGGAATTTGGCTGATGGGGCAAGATTCTGATATTTTGTTCACAAAGTCACCACAAATTATAGTCAAGTTGACCACATTTGACAAGACATGTTATCCATGAAGCCACAGTTTCCACTAGCCCAAAAGTCACAGTCAGGATATAGGTTTGGACATGCATAGATGTAGCCCTGCTGTGTTACCTAATATACTTCTACCAGTAAACAATCTGATCCTGAATGTTCCTTGCTTTTTACGTTGATTTCCACTGTGTTGAAACCCCAGCTGCATCTGATATGTGGAATTATTTCAGTAATAAAGCTTTAATGACTTTGCTTCTCTAGTAGCACTCTCAGTAACCTGATGGAGAAACTACAAGATGTTATAACAGGTGTAGCACCAAATATTTAGGGCCCGAGTCTTGTAACCATTGTTCATCAGTTTGTTACACTGTGGTGACATGCAGTTTGCTCTGTTGCGGAAGGTTATGTCACCTGTATTTCAATACCAGCAGGGTCACGCACAATGACCAAGTTTTATTTGACTTCCAGACTAAGATAGACAGGTCTGGTGACCTACTTCTAACAATTAGCCAATGAAAACTTTATGGATAATGACAGAATAGATTCCAGGATAGTACTGGAAGAAGAGTTATCTAGATTGGACACACTCAAAGTAAACAGTGGAAGTGCTGAACTCAAGCATGCCAACAATTATGAAGATGATGTTTCACTATATTATATAAAGGGCTGTATTGGTAGCAACCAACAAAGCAACAGCAATGACAAATCTTGTGAAGTAAAATGATTTGCTAGCTGTGTGGGGAAGTTTTCCTGTCATCTAGTATGAGATAATTTAGTGCCAAGTTCTTCAGATAGAACCCAACAGTGTCCACTGACAAACCCTGCCCAGACTCATTATCTTTACTGTCGTTGTTTGAGTCTCGTCAAGAAGACATTTGAAAATCCTTCACATTAGGCTCACTCCAAACTTTATAAAGGCATCTAGGAGTGTCAGGAAACAGATGCGGATGAGATGGAAGGAATAGTTACAGCAACACTACCTACAGCCAGAGACTCTGTTGGTGCTATTAATACAACTAGTTCTTGGGTGCTTCATGATTGGTGAGTTTACATCCTTTCTGCAAGTGACTATATTATTTTCCATTTAGACATAAACCCTGAAGGCAAGGATTTCTGCTTCAATTTCTGCCTATTAAGTTCTAAGAGTTAGTCTGTCTACCAAACTTGCTATTCTTCTGGGGGGGAAAAAACACCTTCTTTTTGGAAATTCTATCAAGGTCAACAAAACATATTTTTAATAATCCTTTTGTATTAACAGTATTTACTTTTAGGATTAAGAAGATAATATTTTCTTCCCAGGCAGCAAACCAGGTTCTTGCCTCTTGGAAAAAGAGTGTGTTGTGCATTAGAGAATAGACTAGAAATTTAATGTCATTAAAAAAGATGTGTCTGCATAGTTCCTGAGAACAGATAAGCAAATCACTTCTCGGAAGGATTATTGTCCTCTCTAATAGTGAGAACACTTTCTGACCTGAGAATATTTGTTGCCCATTCTCCATGGTTTATTTCTAAGCTTTTTCTTTACACCTTTTTTTTTTCTTTTTTAAGGGTTGGGGTGAGGGGCAGTAGTGAACTGCTCTCCTTTTATTTAAAACTCTCACCGTTTTTACACTCAAGATTCTCAAAGTCTCTGGTGGTTTGGGTCTACACAGAGGCCATTCAGGGCTCTATTACAGTGAGTGATTGCATTTTTTGATCCATTAATCCTCTCAAATCAAGATTTGGCATTCCTTCTCTGAATCTCTTCCAAGCAGTGTTTACAACCACTCCTTTTCATTAGGTAGATGCCAAATGACTAGACATGGTCACTTTCCATGGTGCCTTGGTGTGGAGACATTTAAGATAAGATGTGTGTAATGTGTAAAAATATTGAACCATGTCTCAAGTTTGCTCAAGAACTTAAGCCCCTGATGGTTTTGGACTGGTCTTCTAACTTTAGACTTTCATGTTCTCATATATAACACGAGGTAAAATATTGACTTGATTAGTATCTGAAAGGTCCACTCTACAGACCACTAAACCCCAAGGCTTGACAGTTGGACCTTCTGCTTTTCTCCTCTGATTCACTCTTGAAGATCCTTGTGGTTAACTGAGATACATGACCAACTCTTGGGTCAAAGGTTAGCACCCACCAAAGGGATTTATTATGAAGTTTAATTTCAAAGGCTTCAGAATTTGCCTCAGAATCAGCAGAATAATAAAAGTAGAACCAGCCACATGTCAGAGACCAAGGCACTTTCTCATAAGCTCAGAGGGTGGTCTTAGATTAGCTCTCCCTCCACAGCTCCATGGTAGGAATGTGGTAGATCTCATGCAGCCTCAAACACTAGCTTTAGCCCTAAAGAGACAGAGAGTGAGTTGCTCTCTGAGCCAGGCCACAATGACTCAGCCCACATGACTGGTGTGCTCTGCCCGTAGCCCAGGTGACCCCTGCTGGCATAGTGTGTAGCGAGTGGTACTGCCAGCCTGAGGGCTGCATATCCTGGTGCTTCACATCCGCTCACATTGTGAGCCCATGATGGCCAGTCTCTGCCCTTGAGATTTGCGGCCCGAGAAAACAGATGGAGGGCTAGTGACTAGACAGCAGTGAGCAGCCCACAGCCAGCAATACCACCTTGGCAAGACATTTACAGAGATGGCATTACCAGTGAAACTGTAAATCTTTCCTAAACCATCTATAATCAAAACAAATTGTGAATTAGTATGGACATTTTTACAAAACTATTGTCACATGAAGAGTAAACCAATTATGTGCAGCCCATGGGAGAGAAAGGGCACTCTGTAGATTGTGATTTTTTTTTTGTTAAATATTTTTTTGGTAATAGTTTTAATGAGATATAATCCACTTGCCATACCATTTACTGAATACATGCAATTGCATGGGTTTTAGTGGATTCATAGAGATTTGCCACCATCAGATAACCAATTTCAGGGTATTTTCATTACCCCAAAAAGAAATCCATTGTGTTCTTTAGCTAAACTCCTCTAATCTGCTTATTCCTATCAACTCTAAGCAACCACTAATCTATTTGTTTATCTATTATATATGTTTGTGCCTTTTAAAAATGACACGTAGAATGCTCTGTAGATTTTTTTTAAATACTTTCTTCTTATGTTCTCTGACTTGGAATTTTCCCTGCTCCAGTGGGCTACAGTACAGAACAAATGCTGGATCATGTTCTCTGCACTCCAAAAGTCCAGCATACATAACTAGATGCACTATTTCCCAAAGTTTTGAGTGATTTGTCACTCAGACATCTGTGATTTGAACAAGCTCGAATTTTGGACTATTTTGTCATATTCTAAAAGTGTGAAGAACCATTTGCTTAGATAAGGTAAGACAATAATATGATTAGAATTGTGCTTTAGGAATACTAAGAGCATGGAGAACTTATTTAAAATAAGATCAGAGCTTGGGAGATTAAAATAAAGAATGGCTCAATTAAACTGTCAAAAGTAGAATTTCAGCATATGAGAACAGAAGAAAACAGTTTTGTAAACAAACAAAAACAAACAACAAAAAACCAAACACCCCCCCACAATGATGGAAGAATAAAATATTCTTTTCTAAGGCTCCATCTCATAATATCAATAAACCATTGAAAAGGAAAATAAAATATTCTATCTCCACGGTGAAGGAGGGAGCTTTGATGGTTTAGTAGGAGTCACACTGCCAACCCAAAGGTGTGTGATTTGTACCCACCAGCTGCAATTTCCTCCTGTGGGATTCACTTCTGCTGAAAATCCACTGGCATTTTCAACTATGAGTCGGTTCTGACTTGACAGTACATAATAACAATACACCATGATGGTGTCATCTGTAAGGATTTATGTTTCAAATCCAAAGACCATGTCCTTCTGATGGTTCAAATCTACCAGCAGCTCCTTAAGAGAAAGACGGGGACTATCTCCTTTTAGGTAATTTATACCCTTGGAAATCTAATGGAGGGTAAGCTATGAGTCCATTTCAATCTAGAGCAATGAGGTTTTTAGTTTGATGGTTAAAGATTCTTTCTGACAGGCATTGAATAGGTTTGCTTTTTTTTTTTTTTTTTTTTGCAAAGCTAGGTCAAATGTGTGAATCCTGTCAGGGCTTCCACTCACGTGTAAAAGAGACACAACTTAGAGTGGCTTAAGCAAAAAGGGGGATTTATGGACTCATGTGAACCCAGGATTGGATATGACTTCTTTAAATCCAAATCAGTTCTTCCTGAGTCAATTCTGATTCGCTAGGGCCCCGTGTGTTGTAGAATAAAATTCTACACTCAATAGTGTTTTCTAGTATGATTTTTTGGGAAGTAGATAACCAGGCATTTCTTCAAAGTGTTTCTGGGTAGATTTGAATCAATAACCTTTCTGTTAATAGTTAAAGATGTAACTATGTGCACTAACAACTCCTTGTTGTTATGTCCCATTGTGCGCAAACCAACTCAATAGCTGAACTTCCACCATTTTTATTTATTTTTTTTTTAGGCTATAAATTGCATGAGAGGAGAGTGTCATCTTTCTCCATCAGAGAAGCTAGTGGATTTGAACCATTGTCTTTGTGTTGGCAGTGCAACTCCTTACAACTAGGGCACCAGAGCTCCTCTAGCAGAGCATCTGGTGGATTTGAACTACGCACTTCTGGGATTACAGTGCAGCTTCTTGCCACTAGGCCACAAGAGCTCCCAGTGCTGGCTCTACCTAAGGCACTGCTGTCTCTTACAGGGCAACATGGCCGCCTGCAACTCCAGGCTTATAAAATAAGCTCTCAGTAGAGAGTAAGGAGGGCAAAACTTTAGTAAACCTGAAACAAAGTCCCCTAATTCAGTGTCTGGCTAGGTTACATACCCACTTTTAGAGCTGGGAAGACACTCTAGTCACCTGGCCCACTTGCCTGAAAGAGAAGAAATTGTTTCCCAAGGAAAAATGGGGTGTGTGCATAAAAGAAGGAGTTTAGAGGATAGATTTGAGGCAGGCAAAAACAAAGGATGATGATTAAAGCGTGCTGTGGTGTGAGTCATAAAATCCAGGCTTTGGTCTGATATTGTCACTAAGTGTTTGTATTACCTTAAACAAGTCATTTAATCTCTCTAGGCTTTGGTTCCAGGTCTGTCAAATTACAGACTTGCACAAGGTCTGTGCTCATTTAAAATCCTCTGTCAGTGACAAATTGGCTAGCTATTTTTGTATTAAATAGGTATGACTAACCCTGATTTTCTTTAAAAAAGTCAATCCAACGGCTTTCGTGAGAGAACAACACCCCCTGCAACAAATGCCGTTCTGACAAGAATCATGAGGTGGTGTGATGACTGCGATATTATTTCAAGGCTTCTTATTCATTTTTAAATATTCCATATTGTCCACAGACATTTTAACTCTTATTTTCAATAAATGGCAATCCTACTTGTCAAGCTATACCCTGGTGGCCTCGTGGTAAAAGCATTTGCATGGTAACACACAGGTTGATTTGAACGCATTAGCTTTTCGCTGAGACACAGAGGATCCACTTCTGGAAAGAGTACAGTCTTGGAGACTCTATGGTGTGGATCTACCCAGTCCTGAAGTGTAAGTCTACTCTCTCACAGAGTTTCTTTAGTCAGACTCAGCTCAACTGCAGTGGACATATTTGGCAGGTTGCGGTTTTTGTATGTCACATTGCTTTTAGAGCTTTCTACATAGTTAACCATTTAACCAGATTAACCATTGTGATGTTGCTTAGAAAGCCAATACATTCTTGCAAATAGCAGAGATGAACAGAAAAGAAAGACAATCCGTTTGTCAGCATAATTGACCCTTCTGATAAATTCAAACCTAGCTGGGCATTCTTCTTCTTTTTTTTTTTAACCCAAGGTATAGTAGATGTGTCAGGAAGGCATATGAAAGAACAAAATAATGACCGATTTTGGCAATGCAAATGCTCCAGTGAATGGGGAAGTTGGAAGATGTGAGCTTAACAGGGTGCGGGCTAATGCTTAAAAAAAAAGGATGAAAATTAAAATAATGAAAACCACAGGACTCCATGACATACAGGACGGCTTGGTTGTGGACACTGTACAAAGAATTAGTTGGTACAGTGCTGTCGGTACTCTTCAAGTGTTTTGGGCAAATAATAGGTTTAAGAGCAAAAGTTCTCACTGTAAGAATATTTAAAGGCTTACATGAGGAATATAGTAATATTACAAAAAAATAGCCTCATCAAACTGTGGCTGACTCTGAGAAGAATGGGAATCCCAGAACACTAGCTGGTGCTTATGTGAAACCTATACTTGGACCAGAAGGCACGTCAGAACAGAGCAAGGAAACACTGCATGGTTCAAAATAAGGAAAAGAGTATGCCAAAGATGCATCCTACCTCCATACCTTTTCAATCTATATGCAGAACAGATCACCCAGGAGGCTGGGCTCTATGAGGAGGAATGCGGCATCAGGATTGGCGGAAGACATCAAGACTGCGGGAGACTCGTCAACAATCTGCATTATGCAGATGACAAAACCTTGTTTGCTGAAACTCTCGAGGAGGACCTGTGGCAGTTACTGCAGAATATCAAGGAGTGTAGTCTTCAGTATGGATTGAAGCTCAACATCAAGAAAATAAATTCTCAGCACTGGGCCAATTGGCAGTCTTATGACAAATGGTGAAGAGATTGAGATTGTTAACAGTTTCAGCTTACTTCACTCCACAATCAATACTCTTAGTACCAGCAGCCAGGAAATCAAAAGACAAATTGCACTGGGAAAGTCTGTTGTCAGGGACATCTCCAGAGTCCTGAAGAGCAGTGATCTCAGTCTAGAGGCTAAAATGTGTCTGATCCAGGCCATAGTCTTTGCAATTACTTGTTATGCATCAGAAAACTGGACAATGACTAAGGATGATAGAAGAATAATCAATACCTTTGAGGTGTGGTGCTGGAGATGAGTATTGAATTTGCCATGAACTGCCAAGTGAACAAAGAGATTCATCCTAGAGAGGGTGAAACAAGGCTGCTTCTTGGAGGCAAGGATTTTTGAAGCTTTGTCTGACATACTTTGGGCATGTTGCAATGAAGGACCAGTCCTTGGAGAAGGACATTCTGCTTGGATGGGTGGAGGGAGAGCACAGGAGAGGAAGGCCCTTTATATGGAGGATTGACTCAGTGACTCAGGTAAAGGGCACTGGTGTGTCAGAGACAGTGAAGTTGACTCAGGATAGAACCGTGTTTAGAGCTGTTGTGCAAAGGGTTGCTATGAGTCACAAGCGACTTGATGGCACATAACAACAACATGGTAATATTTAGCACCTCAGAGGAAGGGAAAGAAGAGGTGCTCTCTCACAGACAGACCTTTACCCAGAACTGAGACGGATGGTATAATAAGACCACCAAGAGGGAATGACTATTTTTATACTCACATATTGAGGACTTCTAGGTAGAGGAGGGCAGGCTTCCAAGCAGATCTGAAAATGGCTTGTGGAGAAAGGGGAGGGGCTACTCAATTGGGCTTTAATTGGGTTGGGGAACGAACATGAGGTAAAGGTTTCCTTATATGGGCCACAGCTTGCTTGAAGTATCTGCTGGAGCCAAAAGAAATAGCATTCAGGCTGTACCTATGGGCACAGAGAAAGGCGAGTGGGAGAACTAGAAAACCATGAGCAAGAAACGAAACAAAAGAGTCAGATTCACTACAATCCATCATTCCTCTTTCCCCACCCACAACCTGCATCTAATCAACACTTTATATTGCTGACCCTTTCCCATTCCATCTGTTTCCTTCTTTTTAAGAAAAAATTGGGATCTGATTTTCATTCTCACTGGAATCAGCTTGAAGAAGAAAAAAACCTCCAAGCTAATCTGAGGCTATTTGAGGTGACTGAAGACTGGTAGAGAGATCGCTGGTGGTGGCGTGTGTAAAGCATTGTGCTGTTAATCCAAAGGCGATAGCTCTCCCGTGATCTTAACCTACCAACAGCTCCGCTAGAAAAGGCTGAACAATCTCCTCCTGTGTGATTTACAGCCTCAGAAACCGCCTGGGGGAAGGTCAGCTATGAAGCTGTTCAAACTCTAAGGCAATGAGTTTTTTTGGTGTTCATTTCAAATTTAAAAATAATAAAAGCTACACCCAATATAGCCACGTTCCATGTAGTCAGAGACACACACAGATCCCACAGAAGATCTGAACAGCGAGTTTCATGACTTAAATGCCTGTGCTCTCATCTTTATATTACAAATGGCCACAATATATCGTACTTTAATAAGACCATTCAGTAACAAGGCAGAGAGGAGAGTGTGTTAGGAACATCTTGTCTGCTTGCAATTTTCCCCCACACTACGTTACATGCTTCCTTAGTTCCCATGCTCTGCTCACAAGACCAGCCTTGAAAAGTTTAGGTTCAGGCAAGCAGACGGTCAGAAAGGTCGGACCAACAAACTGGTCTGACAAAGCCAATGCGTGCTACTTTTGCTTTCAACAAACAATTTTAATGAAAATATTACCGTATTTTTACTTAAACACCTCTTGAAAGATATATCACGCAGCAAAATAGAACATAGATAATTTAGTGCTTTGGGCAGGAAATCTTGGAAACCAAATTAGCTTGAAG
Organism: Elephantulus edwardii; assembly: GCF_000299155.1. NCBI lineage: Eukaryota > Metazoa > Chordata > Mammalia > Macroscelidea > Macroscelididae > Elephantulus > Elephantulus edwardii. The sequence continues at coordinate 22,381,800 of NW_006399772.1, forward strand.
ATGCAAAGCAAAACTAAACAATCCCAAACTCAGAGCCACTGAGTTGATTCCAACTCACAGTGACCCTTTAGTCAGCTCTGACACAGAAACTCTTTATTTGAACTTATCAACTTTTTGATTAGAAGTACAACATAGGGGAGCTCTGGTGGCCTAGTGGTAAGGAGGTGCAACTACAACCCCAGAGGCCACAGTTCGAATCCACCAGATGCTCTGCCAGGGAAGGAGGGACAATCTCCTCCTGTACCAGTCAGATGTGATTTGACGGTACACTCACACACAAAAAAAAAAAAAAAAAAAAAAAGAAGTACAACATAATATACTAGTACTCTATTACTTTCCCAAGAGGGTAAAGTGTCCCCAAACCAATGAGAAGTCACTAGAACACTAAGCCTGTGCTGGCATATAATTGTGTGGTGTTTCTAGTTCAGGAGAGCAAATGGGAAGGCCAGAGACTTCTGAGTCAAGAAAGAAGTTGTATATGTATGTTGTTAAGTGCTGTAGAGTCGTGGAAGACCCATAGCAACTCTATGAATGCAAGTCTTGTACGCAAAACTTTTATCTCTTCTCCAAGTTCATTGTGTTTTCATAGACAAGCTATTTTGGAAGTGGATGCCATTCCTGCTTCCAAGCTTGTTTTATTCAGGAGATCCACAAAAGCCAGGCCCGAGGGCCAAACACCTAATACGAGGCCAAATCCAATCAGCTCACACCCTGTTGCGAGCAAGAGCTGCACCCTAGTCTCAACCCCAAACCAGAAAACACACCTTCGCAGAATCCAGTATATGCATATGCATATGTATGATGAGTTTGTTGATTTCTAAAGTTAAATTCTCCTAGGATGTTGATGGATGTGCCTTGAAGTTGGTAGATAGAGGGAAGATGTGGGGCCCAACTTGAACCCCTGACTCCTCCTGCTCTTCCAGCTTTACCTTGACTAGTGAAGAGAGAGTAGACATAACGTGTGGTTCCAGATATCCTTTCCTGGGTTATTCCTGATCTTCTCTCTCTCAAATTCACATTCAAAAGGCAGCTCAGTCCACAAGGAAACATATTTATTAATAATCAAACCCAAAACTAACAGAGGCCATCTGCTCACTCATCTACTTCTTAGACACAGGTAGGATGTTGTCCGAGAAAATAAACTTGCAAAGAAAGTCAGACAGTTGCAGCTTTAGAGTCAAGTTTCCACAACGCTTCCTAACTCAAAATCAATGCTGCGGAGCTGGAACACTCATTACTGACCCTCCGTCAGTTTCTGGAGGCTGTAAATGGCACAGGAGAGGACTGTCCAGCTCTCTCTCCCTCAGCAAAGCTGGTGGATTCAAACCACCTAATAAGACATGGTATTTTGGGGTTAACAGTACAGGTCCCTATGGACTATGCTATGAGCGCCCAATGATTTTGAGTTTATTTCTTCATAAGCAGGAGTGGCATCCACTTCCTAAACAACATGGCTCTGGAAACTCTATGAATTTTGAGAAATTACAATAGTTACAGAAAGGCTTCAGGCTTTTTGTTCATAAGTTCACTAAGAGTTGCGCTCAACTTGATGGCAATCACCACCACCACCACCACCACCACCAGGTTAAGGTGGGTAGCATCAGGATGGATGGCGAAGAGATTGAGATTGTTCACAGCTTCAGTTTGCTCAGCTCCACGGTCAACACTCTTGGCACCAGCAGCCAGGAAATAAAAAAACGTATTGTGATGGGAAAGTCTGCTGTTAGGGACCTCTCTAAAGTACTCAAGAGCAACAGTGTCTCTCTGGAGACTAAGGTCCGCCTGATACAGGCCATGGTTTTTGCAATAACTTGTTTTGCATCAGAGAGTGGGACAATGACTAGGGAAGATAGAAGGAGAATTGATGCCTTTGAGCTGTGGTGCTGGAGAAGAGTATTGAATGTACCATGTACTGCCAAGAAAAGGATTCTGGGGCTTCGCCTGACATACTTTGGACATGTTGTAAGGAGGGACAGGTCCTTGGAGAGGGACATCATGCTTGGGAGGGTGGAGGGACAGCGCAGGAGGGGAAGACCCTCTATGAGGTGGATTGATTCAGTGACTGGGGTAATCGGGATGGGTGTGTCAGAGGCAATGCAATTGGCACAGGATAGAGCAGGGTTTAGGGCTGTTGTACACAGGTTCGGTATGAGTCGCAAAAGAGTCGACGGCACATAACAACAACAACAACAATCACCTGAATTTCATTTTCATGATTGACTAGCTGCATGGGAAAAAGTATTGAAGTTGGAAAAAACTGACCCTATCAAAATCGGTTTTCTTCATCATCCGCTTTTGTAAAGACTATATGTCACTTCTTTTACGTAAGCAGTTGCAAAACGTATTAGGCTATTTTGGAGGCGTGAACATTCAAGCTAAATTAAAAGGAAAGTGGAAATTGCTCATGAGCTTTATTTACATAGTTATTAACTTCCAATTAGCCATCTCCATCAATTAGCTGTTTCATAAGCCAGTAGTTTAAAAACAAATGCTCAGGAAGGCCATAGGTTGAATTTTGTTCCCCCCCAATTATAATGATATAATGTGGAAGCTATGTACTAGTCTCTGTGATCCTGAGAAATCCATTGTGGGAGGATTAAGGGTGGAATGAAAGACCCATCTCAATACTAATTGACTGTAAAGGGGAGGTCCCCTAGGATGTGGCCAATAATACCTATTACCTGAATGGAGATAAAGGTAGAGGGAAGCAAGGGAGGGAGAAGGTGGGATGGTATCATCACATAATAATGCCCTGGGGTGGTGGTCATCTTTTTTGGACCAGGGTCCCTGGGCAACAAAACTCCCTGACATGGGGGGAGGCCAGAGCTCAGGGAGGTTTATAGAGGAAAGAAGACTTTACCCTGCAACTGACAGAGAGTAGAGCAGAGATCTTGAACTTGGATTTCAAGCTTCCTAAATTCTAAAAGGATATATTTCTGTTAGTTAAAAACATCCATGTGTGGTATCTCTAGTCTAACTCAGAAAGAAAATAAAACAACCCAAACCCTTAAATTCCTATCTGGGGCATGAATGGACTCAAACCGGACCCTTCACTGGGTTTCGGAGGCTGTAAATCACGTGAGAGGAGATGGCTCATCTTTTTTCCGATAGAGCAGCTGAAGGATTCACACCACCCGAGTTCCAAAGTAGACAACTAAACTAAGACAGTAGCATTAAATTAAAAAACTCAAGTTCATGGTCACAGAGTTGAAGTGCTCTGAGAGGACAGATCACAATGCAAGAGACTGTCCATCCTTCTTTAGCGGAGCTGCTATTGAATTCTAGCCACTAAACACTAGACCTGCCACCTTTGGCTTTACAGTGCAGCTTCTATGGGCGAGTCAACAAAGAGCTCCCTCACATGAAAATTAGTTACCAGTGTTTCTCTGAGATAATTCCAATCAGAAAAATAAGTTGGAATGCCATAAAATAATTCAGGGATGTTGGTCCACTGGTTATTGTATGAAGGAAGGAAGCACTTAGGAACACTGTACCCTTATCTTGTTTAAAGTTCATGGCGGATTGGCTCGATCATTTCACTACTGATCAAAAAGATCAAGTGACTTGTCTCCAGGCCACATGACTAATAACAGTGCAAAATCCACTCACAGCAGATTATCACCCAAGCCTGTATTACCTCTCTCCCCACTACGATCCATTTTATGGTGTTGACTTTTCAAGATTTCTGGACTATGATCCACCAATTTGTGGTTCACATCATCACCAGTGATGTTCATACATCTTTATAACTGAAACAAAAGCTTTCCAAATGTTTCTTACTCTTTCTAGAATGTGCTATAACTTGTATTTTTTTTTTAAAGGAAAACTGATTTGCTGGGGAGAGGGCCAAATTGGAACCCTTAAGGGGTTGCGATGCCAATCCAATGGTGGGTTGCTCGAATCCACCAGCTACCAGTTGCTTCTGGGAGAAAGATGGTCAGTCTCCTTGCTTGCTTTGTAGAGCCTCTGAAAACCGACTGGAAGACATTGAGTGCACGTTCTCTTGGAATCAAAGACAGAGATGGCAGCACTTGGGATTCCAACAGGAAGTCCAGGCTGACATAGGAGGAGTCTAGCTCTTCCTCAATAGAAAAGCTTTCCTCTGCTTCAACCCTCTGAATTATTTTTGCTTCTCTCCATGCTATGGATTGAACTGTATCTCCCCCAAAATATGCTACAATTCATCTAAGTCGTTACATGCTATTGAGTCAGAACCAACTCACAGGTGACCCTTCAGAGGGTTTTCAGAGACTGGCGATTCATCTTTCTGCCACATAACAGCTGGTAGATTTGAACCACCAGCCTTGGGCTTGGCAGCCAGAGTTCTCTATACCTGTGGTTATAATCCCGTTTGAGAATGAAGTTTCTTTATTATGTTAATGTAGCAGCATTAGGGCAGGCTGGGTTCTAGGTCAATCTCTTCTGATATCAAAGAGTAATTTAGACTCTGAGAATAAGCAGAAATGGGAAGATCAGTGCCAGACCACATGAAAACGGCCAAAGAATTCTGGAACAGAAGCTGAAGAGACAGGGGCCTTTCCCCAGGACTTGAGTGAAAGGGAACGGCCGCCTAGAACTGGAGTGTCTTGATTTTGTCCTTCTAAATCTAGTCTCCTAAACGCTCAGAAAATAAATCTATTTGTTAAGGTCCTCCAGTGGTGGCATTTGTGTTACAGCCGCATTAGATAAATGAAGAAACCCCATTTCTCATAATCTAATAATTTACTCTGGTTCTGTTTTGTAAGACAAAATGTTAAGTGCCATTGAGTCATCTGCGACCCATAGAGACCCCTATGTACAGCAGCTCTGACGCCTGCCCTGTCCTGAGCCAGTCTCACTAATTCTGACAAACCAACCCCCATTACTCCAGTCCTTTATTAATGTAGATAAAAAATAACTGACTCGTATAGAAAGACTTTGAAATACTTTTAAATAAGCAAATAATTTTTGGTAGAAAATGATACTTAAAAGTTTTGGTATTTGGTATTGGGAGGAAAAAGAGGAGGTAGAAGATTTTTATTTTATGTTTTGTTGTTGTGAGTCAGCTGCAACTCATAGCAACCCTATGAACAACAGACCTGAATCCTGCCCTGTCCGGCAGCGTCCTCACCATCTCTGAGAGGCTGCAGCCCGGTGCTGCTGTCACCGTGTCAAGCCGTCCCTGGAAGAGCTTCCTTCTATTTCTGCTTAATGAGTGTCTAATTCTGGGGGCACCACTGAAATATTTACTTTTATCCATTAACAAGAGTGAGTCTTTCTGCAGACAGCCACACAATGGAATACTATGCAGCATTGAAAAACAAGGAACTCATGAAATACTATACAAAATGGGTGACCCTGGAGGACATTATGCTAAGTGAACTATCTCAGGCACAAAAGGACAAATATTGTATAGGACCCCTGTTGTAAAACGGGACTGACATTGGGGTTGAGGGAAGACAGAGAGGGAGGGGAGGAATGAGGTATACTGCATTGAAAGAGATGAGGGAGAGAACTGTTTAAAAGGGATATATGATTGGGTATTATTGTCATGACAGGAGTCCAGAGTGAAGGCTGCACAGTAGAGTGGACTTGGGGGGAGGGATTGCATAACAATGAAAGAGTTTTTCTATTACATTTCAAGAAGAAGAGTGAATTGGGGAGGGGAGAGGGTGGGCAGGGAGAAAAGTGCAACAAGAAATGAATGGAAACCCTAAGTCCCTCTAAACTTTCATTAAAATTAATAAAAAAATTATCAGTACTGAAGGTGAGTTTTATGAATATCCCTTAAATTGAATGCAAAAATATTTTGAAGGAATAGACTAAAAACTACATAGACTGAAACTCAGAAGAAATATTTCACTAAGTCTATATTTTATTTGATGTCAAAAGAACTCTGAGTTGTATTAAGTAAAAATGATTTTCATCATCAATTTTAGAGGCTACATTTCTAGAAAACACTATCATTAATTTTATTAGCAGTTTTCTGCTAGAACTGAAGAGAAAGCTAATTCTGAATTAACTTACTGAAGTATCTATGAAAACTGCTCTTTTTCATATTCAATTACGTACAAAAATTTTGTAAGAAAGATAACACTTTTATTGCCTTATAATTTCATATTTTACAGGAGTTAGAACGCAAACTCATGAGCATAAATATACATGGTAACAACCAAACAGCAATGCAATCATGAAAAGATTGAAAACAGAAAACTAGAATTTAGCAAGCAAAATACTTAATATGGCTTATAAGGAAACTGTTTAGAAGTGATTTATTATTACCTCATCCTAGCCATTCCTCTTCAAGTGAACTTCAAAATATGATCTCCACTTAAAATGGAATACGTTATCTAAGCTAACACTATATACATTTTGTAATATGTAGTAAGCAATACAATTTATGGATTTACCTCCATATACATATGTACATATATACAAATATATAGAGCTATACAGTACACAGACACCTCTGGTTTTGAGACCCCTGAATATATTAATTAAAACTATGACAAATTGTCTATTATAAAACTACTTGAAAAGCTGGCTGAATGTCTTGGTATGAAGTTCAACCATACAGAATTAAAAACAAAACAAAACAAAAGGTTGATTATAAATACATTCTTTACAAAAAAATTGAATAGTGGTCCCGCACTCATCCTTTATATTACAGTGAAAACAATTCATTGAAAGTTATTTACACATTGTTGTCCTTGGTTTTGGTGTCAAATATACAGAAGTTAATAGTGAGAAAATTGTAGGCAGGCCTATTTGTGAGGTTTTTCTACTTGTTCGTTTTTGCGTAAGTTCCAAATCTCATCTTTTGAGTTATTATTTATTTCTATTTGCCTTGTATTACTGCTGCTGCTGCTTCTTTTGGTGTTCTGGGAACACTGGGCGGCTTTACTTCGAGGAACAGGAAGAAGAGATTTCACTCTTGAAACACCCAACTCCGTCTTTAGCTTACTGTTGCTGCATTCCGTCCTTTGCCGGTTGCTGAGAGGACTGAGCTCCTGAAGCAAGAGAGAGATCAACCACTGTGTCACATCGCTTCTGCCAATGCTACCGACTTCCTCTCCTGCCAGTCAGTCCTAGAGCTTCCTCCTGGAGCAAAGCACACAGGAGATTCTTTCTGCACTCAGGTTCCCATGACCCCCATATCCCACAGGACATAAGAGAAAGAAGATCAACGATTAATTTCTTGGAGGTTTACTGCCTGAGCTGGACTTTTCCTGGTATCCCATGAATTCTAGATGCAGGGAAGCTGGTGAATCGAGAGCTGATGAGTCTGGGCTATTCTTACCGACAGGAGCTTCACAAACCTCTACGTCCGTTGCTGGTGAGACACCTGACAACAGCACTCCTTCCAGGGAGGCAGAAGACTATGGCCTAGGGTCAGGTGTGCAGGGACGCACACATCTCTGCCAGTTCCTGTCATTTCTTATTTGTATTTTAAGGGAGGTTAAGGGCGAATGGAAAGATAATCAAAGCGCTTACTTCTGTGTTAGAGAAAAGCTTATGCTGTCAGACTACCAAGGGGAGAAGATGTGAGAAACGATAATTTTGCTGGATGCCTGGATTGCTGAAACAGAGGAAAGAGTCCTGAGCTGAGACTGAACTGTGAGAACACCGCCCAGGTACCAGAATTCAGCTCCATTTCTCCTTTAGAGAAGTTACTTCTTAAATCTGTATAATGGGACTGACCCATGGGCCTAGTTAGGCCAATGAAATTCTGTCCAGGACACCAGCAGATTCAACACATACAATATTATTATGTGCCACTGAGTCGGAACCAACTCACAGTTGACCTTCCGATGGGTTTTCCGAGGCTGTAAATTGCCTAGAAAGAGACTGCCCATCTATCTTCTTCAGAACAGCTAGTAGACGGGAACCATAAGCTTTTGTGTAGACAGCTCCTTACCGCCATGCCACCCCAGTATATATACAACCCAATAATATGACGTGTATCAAATAAGGGTATGGCATGTACAGCTCACAGTTTAACACACAACAATACACGGTAGTGCTGAGAGAGCAGAGGCTGTGTCATGGGACATAGATGACTAATTTAGTCATCTCACAGAATCTACAGCAGTGTGCATGCAGATCTGACTATAAATAATGCTCCTGCAATCTTTGAAATTCATCTGAAAACCCACAGGGTGCTATGAGCAGAGGCAAAATAGGAGACTAAAAAAAAAAAAAGATGAACATTCTTGAGGTAGGGAAAATTTCTTAGTCTCTGTTCTATTGATTTAAAGTTGAGTAACAGAGAAGCTGCCCTGAAATCCCAAAGGCACACAGTTCAAATCCACCAACTGCTTAGCAGAAGGATGGGAAATCTCCTCCTGTGCAATTTACTGCTTCTGAAAACCTGCTGGATGGTCGGCTAGGGGTTGGCTCCGACTCGATGGCACAAAACAACAGGCATGACATTTAAATGATAAACACCTATATTTCAGTCCTGGTATAGCAGGAAGCGTTACACTGCAGCAAACAATGCAGATTAATTCCTTCAGCTTTGCTTCCAAAGTATCATAGTGGCTGCAAGGCCAAGTCTCTGGCCACTGGGGAGAAACGACTTCAGAGAGCTCTGATTTCTGAAGGAGTCACTTCCTGATAACAGAAGAAACTGAACATCTAACCAAGAAGTGCTGGTTGAGCCAGAAGGAGCTACCTTGCACAGGCAAGTCAAGGAGGAAGCCAGCCAAGCTTCTGGAAGATTCCCAAGGGAGTGTGAGTTTGCCCTCTGCTGGCCAGTCTGGAGAAAGACACCTAAACTATTTGGGAAAGAGTCCCCGGGCCTTCAGGGTGCAGTCTAACTTTCAGTGGATGCTTGTTACTAATTACGGTCCGATTGTCTATTAAATAATCACAGTATCATAATGTAATGGCATAGGCACTTGTTACGTGCTGTCGAGTCACTAGAAGACTCATTTATTAAAGGTCCATTTCAAGCAACGCTGTCCAGTGCTGCACTAAAGCTTAAGCTTGTCTTACTTTCAGTCCTATTTTTTTAAAATATTGTATAATTTTATGGAAATAAATTATTCTTTTCATTGAAAAGCAGCCCTGGTGGTGCAAAAGTTAAGCACTCATTTAATTTCTAACTGGAAGTTAGCTCCCTGGGAGCAAAATGTGCTTCTACAAAAGATTGTTGTTTTTGTTGTATGCCATCGAGTTGGAACCAACACGTAGCTGACTCTCCAGTGGGTCTTCAGAGGGAGTTAATCGCATGGGAGGACACTGCCCATTCCTTGTTCCATGGAGCAGCTCATAGATTTGAACCATGGGCCTTTGGGATTGTACCACAGCCCTTTAGAAAGTTCCACGCTATCACATGGAGGGAGACTCTAACTATTGATTCTAATTATTATTATTATATAAGAAATGATATACTATTATATATGAATAATTTATAAAAATAATAATTTATATTATATATTTAGATAATAATTATATATCTTACTATTAACAACCCAGAGAGTCACAGGGCAGTGATCCAAAATGACCTCTATTCCTACAATAAAGAGCGCTGGTGACCTAGAGGTAACGAGTTACGCTGTCAACCCAAAGGCTTATGGTTTGAATCCACCAGCTGCTCCAAGAGAGAAATATGGGCACTTTCCTCCCGTGAGATAAACAGTCTCAGAAAACCTGCCGGAGGGTCAGCTGTACGTTAGTTCTAACTCAACAACACAGAAATCCAACAACAACATTATACAGTGAGAGCCAGTCATGGCCAGTCTACATTTGTGCACAGGGAAGTGAGCTGGTCCCTTGGAGGAAAGATGTTCTTTGTTCCTCTTCCTGACTCCTCACCCATGAGGATCCTTCCACTACGATCCACAAGAACTGCTGACATGAAAGCCCAGGAACATGCACTGGTCTCCAGCCAATGCAGGCGGGCTGCTATGTAAGGGTAGAAAGTTGAGGCTTTGGAGATGGAAAGGGGCAGCCCCCAGACTAAGAGTTTTCCAGTCAGAGTGCTCCGGAGAGGCCAGAGATCACCTCCTTAGACCGTTCCCTCTAAAATGTCTTCGCATTTTGCTGAATTTGTAAATGATTAATTTATAAAAATGATTCTCATTTGGGAAAAAAAAATAAAGAAAAAAGCCAACACTATAGGGAGCTCTGGTGGCCTACTGCCAAGAATCTGTGCTGTAATCCTGAAGGCACTTGGTTCGAGGCCACCAGCTGCTCCAAGGGAGAATGATGGGCAGTCTCCTCCTGTGAGATTAACTGCCTCTGAAAACCTGTGGGAGGGTCAACTACGGGTCAGTTCCAACTCTATGGTTAACAACGACATGACAAAGCCGACCGTGAAAGATCATGTGCTTTCTTATCAGAGGCCATCATGTCACATATATTTTATTAGATATTTCAGTTCTGCAAACGTTCCTGTTTTCTTTTCTCCATCATGTATAGCTCACAAAGTTTAACACTTAACAAAACAGGGTTGAAAACCAAGGTAGAGCTGAGAGAGCAGAGGCTGTGCCATGTGACACAGATGTAATTTAGTCATCTCACTGGGTTCATTTATCATCGTGCTCTCTGCACACGGATCTGTGTGTGCCAGCAAGTGACAGAGATGGGAACAGGATGGGAACTGCACAGCTAAGGCTTAGTGGACAGGCCGCACATTACTAAATGCCTCTGCCTGATCTGGGTCTTCACAAACTAGTTAATGGCTAAGATGCCACTTTACTGTTTGAATCCATCCAGGGGCCCCTGCTGGGCCATCTCTTACCACCGACTAACTGATCAGTGATGGTCCCGCACCATGCAATACGAGCTGTTTCAAGAGGTTAACGACATCGGTTTGAAGCCTGGCTTTTTTTTCTTTGCTATTCTGACTGTATCTCACTGAAGTATCTCACTGAAGCACAGTGCAAATTAAGTTAAGAAATGAAAACAAAAATCAGGTGATTTTCTTTCTTTGTGTAAAATATTATGATGCTATCACTCAGCTTGGCTCTTTGCAGAAATGAAGGAAATCTTAGTTTTCAATATGCAACTGAAAAGCACTACCTTTATAAAATTTAACTACCAAGAAAAACAAGCTTCTGTAACTTGGAGTTTTGGCCTATACCAATAAAAACATTCTTTAAAAAAACATCCAGGGAGCTCTGGTGGCCTAGTGACAAAAAACTACACTGCAACCCCAGAGGTGCACGGTTCAAATCCACTAGATGCTCTGCTGGAAAAGAGGGGTAATATCTTCCTCTACCAGTCAGATTCAGTTTGACAGTACACACATACACACACACACACACACACACACAAAATAAAAAAAGACAACATCCACAATTTTAGAGTACAATTTTAAGCATCAAATAGAAGAGAACCATAGTGCTTTTCCAAATGCCATTCTTTGTTTTGTTTCATTTTGTTTTTTATTTCTTTTGTGTGTGTGTGTGTATGTGTGTACCGTCAAATCAGATCTGACTGGTACAGGAAGAGATTGCCCCTTCCTCTTCAGCAGAGCATCTGGTGGATTTGAACCGTGCACCTCTGGGATTATAGTACAGCTTTTTGCCACTTGGCCACCAGCACTCCTTAAATGCCATTCTTTTAAGATACTTCCACTGGCCATCTTTTTTATCTCAATTTTGATGACTGAACATCTGTGTCCTTATCCCAGCCCTGTAGTTTCCAAGGAGCTGTGACTCACCGAGAGGCCTATGAAGTCCACTCCAGTCTTTGTTTGGCTCATTTTGGGGAAAGAGACACTTACCTTTTGTGACACTGGTGTTCCTGGAGTGTTAACAGATGCTGGAAACACAGGGCTGTTTCTGGAACTATCAAATCTCCTTAAATCATCCCTGGAATCAGCAATCTGGAAAATACAACATTTTTTAAAGTCCTGTTTCTGGTTATGCTAGGACATGCTGTATTGTATTAACGACACCTCTGTTGCTGTTGTTTACCTCTGAGTCAAAACAGACTCTTGCCTGACCCCTCTAGCAGGTGTTCAGAGGCAGTAAATTGCATGGGAGGAGACTTCCCATCCTTCTGTGGAAAGGTCACCATGGGAAAGGCTCATCCTGATCCTGACCTTCAGTAGATCTACAGGAAGCAAAGACAATACGTCCAACTTTGGGACTGTGAACACGAAAGACTTGACACCTTCTGTGAATCTGATAGCAGATGCATTAAAGATAGCCTCAGAGAATCCAAGATTTCAATTAAAAGTAAAAAGATCAGAACAGATTTATAGGGGGGAAAATAATACATAAATGCTACTTGGCTAGATGATATTCTGAAGCAGGAGTATCATCTACTTCCTAAACAAGATTCCTCTGTTAACACTATGAACTTTGAGAAATGAACTTTGTTCATAGGGTCACTATGAGTCATGCTTGACTAGATGACAATCAACAACAACAACTACCATTATCTTACTTCTCAGTGGATAATAAGGTTAACTAGGACAGTCAATTACACTTTGGCCTAGACAGTATGACTGGTAGAACATGATAACTGAATCTGTCATAGCATCCTTCTTACGTCTCAACTGTCTTCTTATAGGCTCCCTCTTCAGAAAAAGGGAGGAGAGCTTTGTCGAGTTGTGGCAGGTCTCAGAATGCCAGGACACGCTGAACTCGATGTTTTCCTTCAGATTTCTGGTCACTGGTTTCCATATTTGGATCCTGACTGTCACAGCACACAGACGATGAATACATGCATTTGACAGGTCAATTCTTCGTGTTTGTAACAAGTTATTGCTGTGGCTCTATCCCTAATATACCCAATTTTATAACGATGCTTGTTCTAAGAGTCTCTTACTGATGGATAGAGTACAAAATTGGTAGGGAAGGGGAACAAATACACCAGGACCCCTGGGGAAAAGTGAGGTGAAGTTCAGAAGAATGTCTCTTAAATATGTTGGTGTTTGGGTTCTCATTCAATATGCATGCACAATGTACATTTTAGGTCTTTCTGATGGGTTTGGTAAAACAAGCTTTACCAAATTAGACTGCCTTAAACAAGAGAAAGATGGGCAATCTCCTCTCATGCAATTCACAGCCTCAGAAACCCAATGGAGGGTCAACTATGAGTGGGTTCTGATTTAATGGCAATGAGTCTACTGTACAAAAGATATTTGGAATAGCAGCAATTCACAGCTAGCTGTGAATCTGACTATTAGCCATACTGAAATACAAAGACAAAGATTTCGTTTCAGGTAACAAGTAATGTGTCTCCAAAAAGCCTCCTTCTTGTTGAGTGAACACCTTTGAAGTCCTCACCCACTGGCTATTGGAGTTCTGGTAGCAGAGCCTGTTGCAATTCTCGCCCGAAGGCAGTACTTCTCTGGTGGATTCAATCCACTAGCCACTCTTAGGGAAAAAGATGGGCAATTTTCTCCCATGTGATTCACAGCCTTGGAAGTCCACTGGCGGGTCACGTTTAAGTCAGTTATGACTTGATGGCAATGACTCTGGAGGTTTGCGTTGCTCACCGGAATTGCTTACCTTGCTAATGTCAGATTCCGATTTGCTGGAACACATGCTCTGAAGTTCCTTAACCAGGTCAGCTTCATCATCAGAACCCAGGGAGAGTCTCTGATCCAGAGTCAACGGTAATGAGAGGTCATTTTCCAAACACCTAATGCAAAGTTCAGAAAAGGGCTTTTAGTAGTGAAAGCAGCAACTCCACACCAGAGATGAAACTCTACACTGTACTTCACACTTCAGAATGTGGTGAAGGGTAGAGAAAGTTTCTTATATACTTTAAACCAAGTAACAAATGTCATTTAGTGCAACAACCCACTCCCATACCCTGAGAACTTAGAATAAAGGGTTATAACTCCCACACACAATTCTCCTCAACTGCTAATTTTATTTTATATGGAAAACTACTCTGACTTGTAACATTCTAGCTTCCTTTTTTCTGTCTTTAAGTGTGATAAAAATAAGGCATTAAGCACAGGGGGATGGTGTGATATCCTGGAGCAAAGAGGGATTTTAATGACTTTACTGCTTTCTAGTATATGGGATTTGGGGAGATATACTATAATCATTCACATTCACACACACACACACGCACACACACACACACACACACACACACACACCCCCCTACCTTCAATTCCTCAGTTCTCTCTTCTATAAAGAGAACAGAAGCCTACATCACAAGGTATTTGGAAATTCTACATGGCGCAGTGTATCTAGACCTGGCAGACAGAAGCTCTGTGATGTCATTTCCTTGTTCTTGTCTCCTTTGCCACCTCTCCCTTCTGTACTGCTGTGAATTAGGGTGGTTGTTGTTATGATGTGCTGTTGAGTTGACTGTACCTCATAACGACCCTGTAAACAATAGCTTTGAACCCTGCCCTAATCTGAGCCACTCTCACTGTCTTGACACACATGACCACATTACCCCAGTTACTGTGTCACTTCATCTGATCCAGGGTCTCCCTTTCCTGTGCTGTCCCTCCACTCTTCCAAGCATGATGTCCTTCTCCAAGGACGGGACCCTCCTGGCAACATGCTCAAACTATGTAAGACAAAGCTTCACATTCCCTGCTTCCAACAAACAACTTGGTCTCACTTTCTCCAGGATAGAGTTGTCTCAGCAGTCCATAGTATGCTCAATGCTCTTCTCCAGCACCACAACTCAAAGACACTGGATTCTTCTTCTGTCACCCTTAGTCCCTGTCCAGCTCTCTGATACATAGCAAATAATCAGAAAGACCATGGCCTGGATCAGGTGCACCTGAGCGTCTAGACTGACAGGTTGCTCTTCAGTACTCTGGAGAGGTCCCTGACAGCTGATTTTTCCCATGCAATTCATCTTTTAATTTCCTGATTGCTGATGCCAAGAGTGTTGACTGTGGAGCCAAGCAAGCTGAAATTGTTAACAATCTCAATCTCTATCTATCATGGTGCTGCCAATTAGTCTAGTGGTGAGAATATTTGTTTCCTTGGTGTTGCACTTCAATCCATACTGAAGACTACAGTCCTAGACCTTCTGCAGCAAATGTTTCAGGTCTTCTTCAGTTTCGACAAGCACTGCTGTGTGATCTGCATAATGCAGGTTGTTGAGTCTTCCTCCAATCCTGATGACACATTCCTCCTCATAGAGCCCTGTTTCCCGAATGATCTGTTCTGCATATAGATTGAATAGGTATGGTACACATCCCTGACACACTCCTTTCCTGATTTTTAACTACGCAGTCTTTCCTTGCTCTATTCTGAGGACTGCTTCCTGGTCCATGTATAGGTTTTGCATGAGCACAATCAAGTGCTCAGGATTCCTACTCTTCTCAAGGTTAGCCACAATTCGTGTGATCCATGCAGACAAATGTCTTTCCACAGTCAATGAAACAAATTAGATATTCCTCTGGTACCCTCTGCTCTTAGCCAAGATCCCTCTGCCATTAGCTACAATTTCCATGATGCCACGGCCTCTTCTAAGCCCAGCTGGCACTTCTGGAAGTTCTCAGTAAACGTACTGTTCCAGTCACTTTTTGGAAAATCTTCAGTGAGATTTTGCTTGTGTGTGATATTTTAATGATTATGTTTAATAATTTCCAACCTCTGCTGGATGACATTTTTGGAATGGGTATAAATATGGATGTCTTCCAGTCAGCTGGCCAGATAGTTGTCCTCCAGATTTCTTGGCACAATCTAGTGAGCATGGCCAGGGCAGAAACAGTTGAAATATGTCAACTAGTATTCCCTCTTTTCCTGGGGCCTTGTGTTTTGCCAATTCCTTGAGAGCAGTTTGAAACTCCTCCTTCATCACCAATGCCTTTTGATCAAATGTTGTTTTATTAAATTCTTCTGTGTCAGCCAATTATTTTTGGTACAATGACTCCATGCTTTCGCTCTATCTTCTTTTGATGCTTTATGGATCAATCAATATTATGCCCATAGCATCCTTAAGTATTGCCACTTGGGGCTTTTATTTATTCTTTAGTTCCTTCAGCTTAAAAAAATGCCAAGTGAATTTGCCTCTTTTGATTTTCTGACTCCAGCACTTTGCACATTTCATTATAATACTTTGCTTTTTCTACAAAAGCTACCCTTTAAAATCTTCTGCTCATCTCCTTAATTTCTTTATTTCTTCCCTTTGCTTTGGCTTCTCTGTGTTCTAGTGCAATATTCAGAGTCTCTTCTGACATCCATCTTGGTCTTTTCTTCCTCCTCTGTCTTTGCAATGACCTTTTATGTCCTTCCTGTATGATATTCTTGATATCTTCCCACAACTCATCTGGTCTTCATTCACTAGGGTTCAAGACATCAAACTTGTTCCTGAGATGGTTTTTCAATTCTGATAGAATAGACTCAAGGTCAAACTTAGGTTTCTGTGGATTTGTTTTCATTTTCTTTAGCATCAGACTGAGCTTGCATGCGAGTAGCTGATGGTCTGTTCTACAGTCAGCACCTAGTCTAGTTGTTGTTGTTTTTTTCATTATTATTATTTTTTGTGTGTACCATCAAATCAGATCTGACTGGTACAGGAGATTGTTCTCCTTCTCCAGCAGAGTATCTGGTGGATTCGAACCATGTATCTCTGGGATTGCAGTGCAGCTTCTTGCCACTAGGCCACCAGAGCTCCCTCTAATCTAGTTTTCACAGCTGATATTGAGCTTCTCCAATGATTCCTTCCACGACATAATCAATCTGATTGCTGTGTGGGCCATCAGGTGAGGTCCATGTGTATAGTTGCTGTTTACATTTCTTATAACTTTTGTAGAAAACTGATTGTATAAAATTCTATCTTTCTATTGCCAGCCTAGTTTCTCTCACCACATTCATATTTTCTGACTGTTGTTGTTGTTATGTGCCGTCGAGTCGCCTGCGACTCATAGCAACCCTATGTACAACAGCCCTAAACTCCGCTCTGTCCTGTGCCAATCGCACTGTCTCTGACACTCCCATCCCAATTATCCCAGTCACTGAATCAATCCACCTCATAGAGGGCGTTCCTCTCCTGTGCCGTCCCTCCACCCTCCCAAGCATGATGTCCCTCTCTAAGGACCGGTCTCTCCTCACAACATGTCCAAAGTAAGTTAGACGGAGCCTCAGAATCCTTGCCTCCAAGGAGCCACCCGGTTTAACCCTCTCCAGGACAAATCTGTTTGTTTTCCGAGCAGTCCATGGTATTCTCAATACTCTTCTCCAGCACCACAGCTCAAAGGCATCAATTCTCCTTCTATCCTCCTTGGTCACTGTCCAACTCTCTGATGCATAACAGGTGATTGCGAAGACCATGGCCTGTATCAGATGCACCTTAGTCTCCAGAGAGACACCACTGCTCTTCAGCACTTTGGAGAGGTCCCTAACAGCAGACTTTCCCATGGCAATGCGCCTTTTAATTTCCTGGCTGCTGGTGCCAAGACTGTTGACTATGGAGCCAAGCAAACTAAAGCTGTGTACAATCTCAATCTCTTCACCATCCATCCTGATGCTGCCAATTGGTCCAGTGGTGAGAATCTTTGTCTTCTTGACATTGAGCCGCAATCCATATTGTAGGCTGCAGTCCTTGACACTCTGCAGCAGGCGCTTCAGGTCCTCCTCAGTTTCAGCAAGCAGGGTTGTGTCATCCGCATAACACAGATTGTTGATAATTCGTCCACCAATCTTGACCCCACATTTCTCCTCATAGAGCCCAGCCTCCCGGATAATCTGTTCTGCATATAGGTTGAATAGGGTTCCTTATTCCTTGTCCCCAACTGTTGCACTCCTGTCACTCATTAAAGGGTCCTCGATATCTGTTAAGTGCTAACATACACGTTTCTGGGCTACAATGGGATAAATCTACAAACTACCCCAGTATTTTTATTTTGACCAAATCATCATTTATACCTCAAATTTTGTAAGCTAAAATAATCAATCTAGGAACAGCATTATTTTTAAAAACATAATTATTATTGTAAATATTTAGCACTTAAAAGCATATGTCATTCTCTACTTTATCAAGAATTAACAAAATCAGTCATCTAAGCATTGGGATCAGAGGAAGACACATCTGTTATGCCGATGACACAAACTTGCTTGCAGAAAGTGAGGAGGGCTTGAAGTGCTTGCTGCAGAAGATTAAGAAGTGCAGCCTTAAACATGGATTGCATCTGAACATAAAGAAAACAAAAGTCCTTATCAGCAGGCTAGTAGGTAATATCATGATAGATAGAGAAAAGACTAACATTGTCAATGATTACATCTTACTTGGATCCACAATCAGCACCCTTGGTACTGGCAGTCGAGAAATCAAAAGAGAAATTGCACTGGGAAAATCTGCTGTCAATGACCTCTCCATTGTCGACAAATGAGCAATAATGTCAATGTCAGTTTAAATGCTAAGGTGTACCTGGTTTGAGCCACACTCTCTTCAGGTACTTGTTATGCATCTGAAAGCTGGACGATGACTAAGGTAGCAGAAGAGGAATCAATGCCTTTGGATGGCGGTGTTGGAGAAGAGTATTGAACATCCCATGGACTGCCAGGAGAACAATCAGGACTGTCCTCAAGAAAGTGAGACCAGGGTGCTCCTTGGAGGCAAGGCTTTTGAAATTCCATCTCACATACTTCAGGCATGTTGTCAGGAAGAACCAGTCCTTGGAGAGGGACATCGTGCTTGAAAAAGTGAAAGGGCCATTGGAAGAAAGGAAGTCCCTCAATAGGATTGATTGACACAGTGACTGTAGCGATAGGCTCAAGAGGGTTTGAGATGTTAAGGATGGCATGGGCGGGGGTAAGGTTCCGAGTGACTGTTCACAGGATCGCGTACTCACAGCTGACTCACCAGCACGCTAACAACAAACATTCCTGTTTAAAAGATCATGAACCCACAATTTTACCATATATTCCACCAAACGTATTAAGAATTATTATTAATTTTCACAAAAAATGTGTAGCTAGTAATGTTTCTAACTTAAAAAAAAATAAAGACAAATCAGAGGTATATTTAACTAAGCAACATTTTTCTGATTCTGCTCAAGTCCAGTAGTATCTGAACAGTATTTACAGCTTTTACAAATATTACCTTACCAGTACAATGGCTGCAGAGACTCATACAGAGAACATATAACATTCAAAAGAGTGATTTAAATTACTTCATTAATCACCATTGTTTGTTATGAGTTAAATCTGAATGGAAACTTACTTTTGTCTTGACAGAGATGAATTCCTGTTGTAATTTGGTTGTGATAAAGTCTTATTTTTGATACCTGTTTTGGAAAGAAGTGTAAATGTTAGTTGTGCGAACATCCATCTCTAGAGGATGTTCTCGGAGCAGTCCCATGAGCAGCCTCTTGAAATGGGAACAGCCAAGAATAATAGGTTATTTGTACATGGAGCTCTGGTGGCCTAGTGGCAAGAAGCCACGCTGCAATCCCAAAAGGTACGTGGTTCAAGGCCACCAGCTGCTCCACGGGAGAAGGGTGGACAATCTCCTCCCATGTGATTAACTGTCTCTGAAAACATTTGGCACTTACATAGCCCAGTGAGGCCCACCTGCAGGAGTCCTAGGGATGCAGTGGTTAACATCTGACAGCGGAGAGGTCAGTGGTGTGAGCCTACCAGCTGCTCTGCAGACAGGTGAGGCTACTGGAAGCTTCTGCAAAAATTATAGGCTTGGAAACTCTACGTGGCTTTCTACTCTGTCCTACGGGATCTCTGTGAGACATAACTGACTTGAAAACTAAAGGTCTGCATTTATTAACCCCACCTAAGATAAGTTCAAGAATTCTGCTTGTATCAACTACCCCATAGTCCAGTTCTTATTGCCCTTAGGTCCAATTTTAATACTTGCCTTTTGAGGGTGGTATTTTTTCTTTCTCTCTTTTTGTTTGCCTTGAAACAACACTGACCAGGATAGCAAGCAGAGTTTTTGGATTTCTGGGGCTCTGCTGGATAATAGTATGTGGTATTAACAGGGTCTGGTATAGTTTGTGTTCAGAATTAACTGGAAGATGGATGGTTCAAATCCATGCAGTGGTGCTGCCAAAGGAAGATGTGGGACTCTACAACTCTAAGATAATAACCATAGAAGATCCCGTGCAGTGCAGTTCTTTTCTGAACTACAGGGGCCGCCACCAATGGACACGGACTCAATGGCAACGTGATTCTGGTTTTTCAGAAATTTAAGTTTCTGTAGTCTTGTACTACACAGAGAAGAAAATACAAACAGTATACAAAAAGTCTGGGGTTTAAAAAAAAATAGAAAAATAACAGACTCATTGTTATTGTTGTTGTTAAGCGCCATCGAGTCGCAGGTGACTCATAGCGACCCTATGAAGGAGAGCCATCGACGCGTGGGTGCCTTTCATCCTCTCTCCAGGTTCATAGGGTTTCCGAAGGCAAGCTATTATGGAAGTGGATGGCCATTCACAGACTTATTAGATGTTGTAAATACATGAATTAGTGTCAATAACACCCCAAAAATGCCTGTCAATACTGCTTATGATGTCAAACATGTATCTCACTGTGGGTTATGGGCAAAAAAGGTTTGCGAGACACTGTTAGAAACCATTTTCAACTCTGAAACCACAGCTTCCTGTGTTGTTGTGATGCACCCTCGAGTCAGGACTGACTGACTGAGAGGCAGTAAATTGCCAGGCAGACGATCGCTCTTATCCTCTGCAGAGCAGCTGGGGCATCCAAGCTGCGTGCTTTTGGTTTGGCATCGCAATTCCTTAACACTAAGTCGTCAGAGCCCTCTTAGCTTTCTGTGATATCCCACATTGTTCGGGCTCATTAAATCATTCAGTTGCTTCTAAGAGTAAATTCTAAAATGATATGAGTGTTGGTAATAAAATTTTCTCAAAAAATTATTTTGGGGAATTGGGTTTTCTATATTCACCAAAAGCAAATCGGCAGAGACAAGGTCCATAGTAGTGGCTTTGCTGGCAGTTTTGTCTTTATGATCAGAAAGCTGCAGTTAGTAGGTCCCAGTTCGCTATGTCTGCTCACGGGTGACAGCCCTACTCTCCATGAGCCGGTGACCCAACATGACTGTCCACTCTGCTTTAGCGTTGTTTCTTTTTAACAGTTTGTGCGGCTATCAAACTTTACACACTTAACTGATGAGCATGGGATGCAAATGGATTTATAGCTTGTAATTTTGGGTTTCCCCCCCAAAAATTATGTCAAAGTCCCAAATCAATCTAACTTTTACTGGGTCCTAAAGAGCTGAAATTAGTTATATATGTCAGCAATCCACAATAGACATAATGCGTGGAAGCATATTTTTATTCCTGTTTAAATATGGGTTTGCTTTAAGAAAAATATTTACGGTTCATAGAACTGCTGATCACCATATTATCAAAGTTGAACGGACTGAGTGCCATGGTGGTAGATGTATTACATTACCTTTCTTTGGATGAAAACTCAGCGCATAATTCAGTGCTCTCATCAGTTCCAAGCCCGTGGACCTGAAAGTCTCTTTGTAGTGAGTCTACATATTACTCAGAAAAAGTGACCCATTCTCTAGTAATTCATTCATTCAAACAAGTATGTATTCAATGTGTCCTCTTGTTTCATTCTAGTTATTGCAAATAAAGCAGTCAAAACAAGTGCAATTCCCTGCTATCATGGAATTTACATCCTAATTAATTATAAGCAGATTCTCGAGAATGCATAATTGGGACAAAAATATATAAAATTAGCACTTTATAAAGAACTTAGGTGGGTATTATATATCAGCTGTACTCTTATTTTTTGAAAATTGAAGGTTGGTACGGGGACAACACATACAAGGAGAAAAAATCTTGTTCATAAATATAGTTGTTGATGCTACTAAAAAATTTATTTAAGAAATGATAGCTACCAAGATAAAAAGAGAAACAGTTCATTGCCATCAAGTCAGAACCTACTCATATCTGACCCTCCAGTGAGTTTTCAGAGCCATAAAGTGCAATGGAGGAGACTGCCCGTCTTTCTCCCTCAGAGAAGTTCTTGGATTCAAACCGCCAGAGAGGTGCTTCTCCTGAGTCAGCAGGGCAACGCTCCATGGCTGCACCATCAGATAAAAAGTAAGTTTCAGAATTCTCACTAATCCCCCAAACTCTTGGGAATACTATTCCAATGTCCAAACAAACTAACAAGCATAAAGAAGGTAGAGAACTGAGTTGCATTGTGTTGTGTTTTACATGAGTTCACTGTGAATTTCAGCCAAAGGAAAACAAGGAAACTACCAGACAAATGGTTTTTACTCCACGAACATGTGCACTGAAACCCTCAGACATGGGTTTTGTTGGATGCATGATGACAAACATAAAAGTACATCTGCATTCAGAAACCAGCCATGAGCACCGGCAACTTCTAAGTAACATCTGCGCGCCCCTTACCGTCCTCACTCAGGTCCGGCTTGCTCCAGCTGGGCGACGAGAAGCGGCCAGACTTCTTGCGAGGACTGGTGCTCACCTTCCTCCAGGCACCATTCTCCCCTTTCTTCTTCCCACAACTGCTGTAACTTGACACAATGGAGAGAGGGAAACTTCCTCCTTTGAAATCAGCGATATACTGGTCGAGCTCTGAAACAACAGATTGTGTTTTAGCAAAAGGAAGGCAGTGCCTAATCCAGTTTTACACAGCAGAGCAAACTACAGAATTAACTCTATGAGTCAAATAAATGGACTCTTAAAAACCTGAAAACCTTCAGCCAGAAGCCTTGTGAATCAGCACAAGCTTGACATTGAAGACAGGGAATTAAAATATGAAGCAACAATTAATGGTGGTGAGAGAGTTCTTGCGCAATGCTAGAAAATGTCCATTAGTGTGAAGGTAATTTCTGTGGTGAGTAAGAGAGAGGAAAGAGTTTTCTAACGACAAATTCAAAGAAGTATTGTATGAGCTCGTGCCATCCCTCCCGGCCTAGCATGATGAGCGTACACACCTGTTCTTGGGAGGGGACAGCCATGCAGTACAGCTTTATTAAGTAAGATGCTGAGGGCAGCTTTAACCACAGCTTGTTGTCCTTGGCTAGGGTGCTTTCTAGCAGCTGACTGTCCAAGGCCAGGTTGCCGTCTCACAGAGGCTCTTGACAATATTGCTTCTTGAACTCTGGGTGCAATGGAGGTGTTCCACAGCTTGGACATCCACCTTGAAGAGAGGGCCAGATGCGCTGCAGTCAGGAGCAGAACGCTCATGAATTACACACAACTCTATACAGGTAGTATAGGGCAGGCTGTAAGACCACCGGGGAGGACAGAACATAGCCCTGTCCACAGAGAACTCTGGCTGCTGCACTGGGCTCCTGGCAGGTAACCTCTGCTTGGCTAAGGTCATGATAACGATGTGATCTGGGGTTTGGGGTCACTGGGTAGCAGTTTTCCTGGAGATGGATCTACCACATGGGCAAAGAATCACGCCAATGCAGTGGACCCCAATGAAACATGGACACTGAAGGCTGAGTGAGTGTCCCCCAGTGGCAACACTCTGTGAGAACTGTTATTCATCAATACCGGGAAAGAAGACACTTTACTCCACGAGGAAGAGAGATTAGAAGTTGTTCTCCATGTGTTTTCTCCTTTTGTTGATTTTAATTGGCATACTTCCCTGTAATAAACTGCCGTCTCGAGTATGACAGCTTTCAATGAGTTCAGAATCCTTCTAGACATTATTCTCCCTCTGAAGGTCATGCTCCTCCCGTTTGACTTACAACCTAGGAAACCTGATGGAGGGTCAGCGATGAGTTCGATCCAACTCAATAGCACTAAGAGTCTTCATGTGATAGGGTCCCTGGTGGTGTGAGGCATAAGTTACTGGGCTGCTAACCAAAAGGTTGACGGTGAAAATCTGCCAGGTGTTTCCCAGGAGAAAGATTGGCAGCCTTCCCTAGTGAAGACTCGCAACTCTGGGAACCTGATGGAGGGTCAATATGACCTGAAACTAATTCATTAATAGTAGGTTTAAGTTTGAGGGTGTTTTTTTCTCCCTCCTGTGATGGATTGGATTTTGACACCCTACAATATATACTGGATCCTAGTCCTTGTACCAGGAAATGCATTTCTGAATACATTTTGAAAGGGTTTTATTAAGCTAATTACATTATATCAGTGTAAAGCATGTCTGAAACATAATTACCTCTGAGTTATTAAGAGCAGATCAGAAGCAGAGGCAAGCATATGCTGAGGAAGAAATGCCATGTAAGGACTGCTAAAAACCAAGGAATAAGAGGTGCTACCAACAAGGAAAGCATCCTGGTTTTGGGGTTTTCAGCCTCCAGAGCTGTCAGAGAAGAAATCTCCGTTCTTTAAAGATACCTTGTATGTCATGTACGTTACAGCAGCACAAAGAGATTAAGGCATCAAGAGACTGCTCCTGGTATCAGAAGCGAGGGAGGTCTTGGGACTCTTCCTTCTCACGTCACAGTCCAAGCTGCTCACAACCATGGCAAAGTATTATTGCAGATCTGTTAGCTTCTAGAAATCTTGCAAGTGAGATTATCCAACAGCAAAGTAATTTAAGTTTACCTCTAATTATATATTTGCAATGACACTGCCTATTAACACAACTCTCTCTCTTCTTATACTTGAAAAGATCTTTGGGAGCAGAAAGTAAGACTGGTTTGTTTAAAGAATAGCCACATGCATAAGTGAATATATGGGAAAGAAGGTAAGCTCACAGATGGAAAAAGGCAGGAGAAGTAAGATTCCCCAGAAGACTGTGTCTAAGACCACTGTTGAGAAGACATGTAAGAGTTTACATCTGAAGATTTCTGAAGTTGGATGGCTCTTAAAAATATTTGGCAAATGAAAGCTGCCTTCCTCAAAGCAGGGGTTCATTTCCTGTAGGAAGGCTTAGCTCTGCAGAGAAAGAATGTGGTAGGCCAGCTATAGTAAGTGAAGTTACTACATTAATAGCTATGAGTGACTATTAGGTCAAACCATCTCTATCAAGGTCTGGAGCACTCAATAACAATCAAAATTCTTTCAAAAAAAGATTCTACATTGTTTCAGAATTAAACAGAAACTGGATAAGATTAAAGGCCATAGGAACAAAACCAAATCTCTTAGAATAGGAAAGTTTTTAAAGCTTTTAGTTATTAACATAAGCCATTTGAGTATTGTTAAAACTATTACTCAGGTATTTAAGACAGATCTGTTCTGAGCATCTCAGTTTAGTTGCTAGTGATCTGTAATTCATAATGCAATTCAAGGGGGAAAATGACACTACAAGAGTGAACACAGACAGGATTCTGGCATTTTACAAAAGAAACCTAAATGACAGTGATTCTTCAAGGTGCTAACAATTCATTTTATAATTAACAAACTGAGCTGTTTGGAGACAGTGACCTTCCTTATATTTTGTGTCAGTATCTTATCAATGACGTCAGCACAGGTCATATAAGCCTTTTGAATTCTGTCATCAGTTCTGAAATCTGTTGAATACCTCATTTTTTTCATTATTATTGCCTTTTATTATGTGTAACTTTATAAATGTGACAGTTATTTGAATAGTAAATGATAAATTTACTCTGTGTGTGAATAACTGAGAATATTAACATCAGAAAAGTATGTGTTAGAAAAAAAAACACCAAACAAAACAAAAGTACGTGTTGCAATATATTAATTGTCAATGATAAGATGCACACACGTACACGTAATTGCACATACACACAGGCCCACACAAGCACAGTCGCAACTGTAGTTAGTCTCAACTGACTAAATCCTAAATCTGGGACTATCTGAACAACAAACAGCCAACAGAGACTCAGTGTCTCCTAAAGCAGAGAAGGATTTATTTGAGGAGAGTGATTTGGTGAACAGAACTGCTATCATCTCCTTTAAGAGACAGAAGGATTCCTGAGCTTGAAGCCCCACAGCCTGGACGCAATCCCATCAACCCCCTGGCTCTTCTGCATCAGCCTAGCTGAGGGGCAGCGGGAATTTGTGACGTGTGACGCTGATGCTGTCTGTTATGCTGGGAGGCAGAAAGTCCTTCTGAGGTGGCTCCCGTGAAACTGTGCCCAGCTAGTTTGCAAGTGGGGAAACATTCTCCGTTCTCTTAGTTCTTTACATTGACTGTGATCACACAAGAAGACTGAACGTAGTTCCAAAGACTCTTGGGAAGAGGCACAATAAACATGTATTTAATTATGATACAGAAAAGGGGTCAATAATATGAATACAATTTTTTTCCTTAGGTTTCAGTAAAGAAAGATAACATACAATTTAAACTGATGGTAGGGTTCTTGCTTTCCACGCAAGTGACCTGGGTTTGGTTCCTGGGTAATAAACCTCATTTGCAGTCCCCACCCACCGCTTGGTAGAGGTCCGTGCATTGCTACGACGCTGAACAGGGTTCATTCAGCAGAGTTTCCTGACTCTGATGGACTAGGAAGAGAGACTGGACAATCTACTTCTAACTAAAGTTAAAAAAACCCTGTATCTACTGCCGTCCAGTTGACGGCTACCCATAGTGACCTTACTGGACAGAAATGCTTGCAGGGTTTCCTTACAGTGACAGATAGCTTCATCTTTCTTCCGTTCGTGGGTTTAAATCACTAATCTTTCAGTTAGCATGCAAATGCTTTAACCATTGCACTGCCACCGTTCTTTACTTCTGTGCATCAGAACAGTTCAATCCGTAGCCAAGAGATCTGGCTGGCCAGTCTGTCCTGGCATGGAGAGCATGAGCTGGGGACTGACTTGATGACATCTAAGAACAAGGTTTAATATGCTCCTCCTTCTCCCCTCCATTTAGTCATGAAATTGGTAGTTTGTCTCACGGTGAAGAAACAGAGTATCTGTGATAAAGGGGTATTATTTACATCTCTTTGAAAATGGACTTCAATGCAGGCAGCGAGGAAGTGCAGGATCTTTTCAGGTAGCTAATGAGAACTAACACGTTTGTCCTTGACAGGGTGAAACCAAGCTGCTCCTTGGAGGCAAGGATTGTGAGACTGTCTCACGTATTTCAGGCATGTAGACAGGAGGAAGCAGTGTTTGGAGAAGGGTACAATGCTTGGAAGTATCGAGGCACAGCGTAGGAGAGGAAGACCCAGATGAGACAGATCGATACAGAACTGGGATAATGAGGGCAGATGTGTCAGAGACAATGCGGTTGGCTCTGGATAGCTAGGAGTCATAGTCGACTTGACGGCACACAACAACAATTTTCTGGTGACAGACCTTTCCTTCCTTTTAATTTGCTCCGGATTGTCTATTGAAAATCTTATTGTGTCTATGTTTGGTCTCATAAACTGCTTCAATGGAGAACACAGTAAGCACGTAAGCCTTATTAACAGGGGAAGTGTTTCACATGATCAATAATATGCAGTTTTAAAAAATACTACTTTTTCTGGCATAAAATACTTGGTGATGTGAGAGGTTGCCCAGAAGACAGTAAGTTTCTTCTTGGAAATATAAAGCTGAAAGCTTTGATGAGGGTTTTGTAATAGAAAACTACAATCTAGTTTTTTCCAAAAAGCCAGTTTCCTTAAGAAAAAAGCCAGTTTTCTTAGGAAGTATCCATTAGACAAGTCCTGGTTATCTTCTGTCAGGGTGCAGAGCACGGTCACTCCATGTTGAGGGCAAGAGGGGGCCCGAGGAGGACGGTAAACTTTCTAACTCACAAATATCCCAAAGTAGCTACCTGTCTATTTTAAGGAGTCAAACAAGGGTTAGTGACACTTACTTTACTGTTGCTTGGGCATGGCCTGGCACTACTGGACAAGACAGGAAATATTTTGGCCCAAGAAGGGCTTCTGGTGTGCCCAAGCGGGCCAGGCAGGAGTTGAGCTGGCGCCAGACGGACAGGACCCAGTCGACCGTTTTGCACACAGGATCACAGGGAGGGGGCAGCTTTCCTCTGAACTGGAGACAAGAGGCAGAAAAGACAGATTGGTGGTGCTATTCTTGGATTTGATTTCAAAAGTAAAATATCAGAAATACAAGTACTTCCAAGTACAAAATAATTGGAAATGTAGTGTAGCCTGGTTTTCCCTTCATCTGAGACGGCAGATCCTGGGCACCACAATGGGAGTTAAATGTCAGAAGGATGAGTGTTTGTCTTGTTGAATCCTCACTGTAAAACCAAGAAGGGCATTTGAAGGGCATTTTTACTTCTTCTTCCATAGAGTAAATGAAAACATAAGAGGTGGTAACTTGACTACAATCCTTCAAGTTGTAGAACAGTTTTAGAATTTATTTGCAACAGAAATCAGCATCAGGACAGAGGAACAACACTGCTCAGCACTTAACTGAGACTAAAGACGTTGTTCATCACATTGAAGATGAAATGACACAATGGACCAAGTGTTGGGCTGCTCACAGGCTACTGGCTCAAATCTGCCAGTTGCTCTTGGGGTAAAGATGAGGCTTCTGTAAAGATTTTCGGTCTTGGAAACCCTTTGGGGCAGTTCTACTCTGACCTGTAGGATCACTACCAGTAAGAAATCAACTCCATGGCAGGGGCTGGGTGGATTGTTGCATGCTGGCAAGATAATGTCAACTCATAATGACAACAGTATGTGACAGAAGAGAGAATTGCCCATTTGCTCTCTTTTTTGGCTGTAATTTTTATGGAAGCAGATTGCTTTTTATAAAAGACTTTTCCCCACGGAGCTGTGAGATGGGTCTGAACTGCCAACTTTGTGGTTACCAGCTGGGTACTGAGCTGTTTATGGCCCCAGGACTCCTAAATAACTATTCCGTTTATGCCCACAGGACTTCTAGATAACTATTATGTTAGATACAGAACTCTTTTCTTCCTGGAGTTTAACACGGTCGATGATCTCTAGTCATGCTTCACTTCCTAAGGTGGGGATGGGAAAGGGGGATGAGAGGACAGGAAGGCTTAGCTCTGGGGACAGTTGACAGAAGAGGGCGTCTCCTCTGAATACACCCTTGGGCCCCCCAGCTACCTCATAAAGACCATATGTTAAATGAGGGAGAATGAGGCCAGACTACTCTTTTTCCCTCAGTGCCCAGGGAAACATCAGTCATTCCCAGAAGATTGCACTGTTCCCTTAATGAGTGTCTAATAAACTAGGTGCAGAGACTGGATTGCAGGTGCTGGTGGAGAAATACGTCCCATTCTCCCAAACGCACATTGACATGTGCCTGCCCTGAAGACATGTGGAAACAGGTGGACATCCCTTCTTCCAAAAATACAAATGGTGTTTGTGTGAAATTTCTCATTGTGTATGTTTGGTGTATAGCAATCATGGTTATTATTTGACAGTGCACGGAAAACTGGTCTTTCCTTGAAGGAACTATCCAAGAAATGGAATTTCCAGTTATTACAGGTTTACTTTCCTTAATATATATTCATTTAAGGTGGAGAAAATTTTGTGAAGATGCTTTAAGAGCTGTATTTAAAAACAAATTTACTTCCATATCCTCCTCCTATTCCTGATTCTTCTTCTTTCTCAGTGGAAATTGTTGTTTTTAGGAAGACATTTATCACATAATACTGGCCAATTCAACTTTTAACAAGTGTATAACTTACTGGCATTATTATATTAGTCACTGCTACAACTCTTGTTGTTGTTGTTGTTATGTGCCATCGAGTCGTTTCCGACTCATAGCGACCCTACTATGCACAACAGCTCTAAACCCTGCTCTATCCTGCGCCAACTGCACCGCCTCTGCCTCCTTGAACACACAGGGAACTGACTAGTAGATCCATATTGGTTATTCATTCCAAAAAGGTGATTCAATAGAATGCAAAACTCACTGAACTAATATCACATACTACTAAAATCTTACTGAAGATAATTTAATGACAGTATATGAACAAGGAATTACCCCAATTCAGGCCAGAGTCAGAAGAAACCATGGAACCAGGGATAACACTGCCTTTGCCTGATGGCTTTTGACCAAAAGCAGAGAATACTAGCGATGTTTGCACTTGTGTTTTATTGACTATGTAAAGAAACTGGACTCTGTGGATGACCAAAAACCGGTCTAGATAACACTGAGAAGAATGGGGATTTTAAATAACTGCTCACATGGAACCTGTACATAGACTAAGAAGCAGTGTGGCCACTCAGAAGCAGTGTGGCCACTCTGGCCGGACTAGTGAGCTGAGAAGTGGAGTAGAGAGAGCTATAGAAGGGAGGGCTGGTGTTAGAAGAGACAGAGGCAGGCATGGAAGTGTGGAGGCAGGTCAGACCTCATAGAAGTCGGCTCTGTGCTTCTGCTGTTCTTGATGGGGATTCTTCCCTTGTGGAATCAGTGGACGTAAGACCCTGCTATCCCCTAGCCAGCTTCTGCTCTGTTTCCATACTTACTGGAGTGGCTGAGAATGGAAGATTCCCTGAGCTTATAGCTTTGATATATTCCTTAAATCCTAAATCAGTCTCCAAATTCCCCTTTTCGCTAGGGAAAAAAACCCCAACAAAAACAAACCAACAAAATCAGACTGGCTAACAAAATTAAGAGTATTTTTGTGAGTACTGTGTTCCTCTAAAAAAGAGCTCTATGAGATCAAATTGTCAAAAATTGCTTTGAAATTAAAATGTTAAGGGAGACAAGAATATGGCCAACAGAACAACTAGACAGAAATACTGAGAATAGTCTGTCAAATGCCCCTTGAATAATATGTGTGGAAATCTCTGAATGGGATCTTAAACTGTTGTATAAACCTTTACTGAAAACACAATATCCTGTTATTTTTTTAAATAGGAAGTCATATTATATTGATCTCATTTTCTTGACATGCTCCCAGCAAAATTTCTGAGATCATGTACTAGAATGAATTTATTATAAATTAGAATTGATTTACTACCATGCATGTGTGTGGATTCATGGTAGGCCCATCCCTGAGGTCTTTCATAGTGTTCCATGCCAGAGCAAACTGTAGCCATGAAACACTGCCTGGCCTCCTTGTTCACAGGCTGCAGGCATTGGAGTGGGTTGCACAGCAGGGGAAAAAATATTTAATATCAATGATAGTATAATTGTTTCTCATTATAAATACTAGTAGGAAGGCAACTGGTCTGGAAGGTGTATTTTCCTATATCCTAATAAGAAATTGGAAGAATATATTTTGATCAATTGCCAGTATGCTTTTCAACACTCCCAGAGATTTGGCTGACGTTTTACAGCCATCATTTATTCCCATTTTTTAAAAATTTATTTTAATGAAAGTTTACAGAGACTGGATTTCCATTCATTCATTGTTGTACACTTTCCTCCCCGTCCATCCCCACCCCGCAGTTCGCTTTTCTCTTTGGAAAGTTAGAAAAATAAATAAATAAAAATCTTTGTTATACAATCCAGCACCCCACCCCCAAAGCCCACTCTACTATGCAGCTTTCAGTCTGGACTCTTGTCATGACAATAATACCTAATCATATATTCCTCCTAAACAGTTTTCTCCCTCCCATTTATTCCCACTGTATGTTTGCCCCAGGTGTCCACCTTGGTTAACTCCTTGAAACACTTCTTGATAATAGAAGGGCATTATATTTTTGTCCCCTTTCTGTCCTTTACACTACACCCCAGGTTCCGGTCCTCAAACATAGAGGCACAGAGAGAAAACATGGAACTTTTTTTAAAGTAAGGAAAACCAGAGAGCAGGGGAATATTTTAAAATCTAAAATGGTATAAGTTCTATAAAATAAAAGAGATGTCTTTTATGGTTTTATTTATATATGTGAATTATTTAACAGTACCATTTGCTGCTGTTGTGATGTGTCATCGAGCTGGACCTCACGCAGGGCTTACCCTCCAGCAGTGCCTTTGGGCTCGCAGCACAAGCCATCCAGATGACTTTCAGATATTAATAATGATGATGCCAGTGGATGTATTAGTCATGTGAAAATCTACCTGTCTTAACCTCACCTTTTTACCTACTTGATGGGATCAAACAGAACGTGCAAACTACAATGATGGACATGAGTAGAATTCAAACCCACATTTCCTGACACCAACGTCCCCTTTTCCTTTACATGGGACACTAAGGGCCCCTTCAGGGCACAGGGTCTGCCTTGCTGTTCGTTACCTTGTTCACTACTTTCCTCCTTAGGAACCTCTGCAGCAGACCATGCATGGGCTCGCCGTCCCACCGCAGCTGGACCCAGCGGAAGTGCTGCTGCACCAGCAGGTCAGAGCCCTGGAGACAGGCCTTGGCAATGGTCCCCATCAGAAAGCAGTTCTCATGGAAGTAGTAATGTTCAGACGTTCCATTTCCTAAGGCAAACCAAACATTACAGTTCAGGCTTAACAAGGCATATAACGGGGTGAATGAAAACTCAGTAAGTGAAGGGGAATACAAAGCTTGTACTGGGGAGGCAGAGTAGAACGGTTGGGCAGAAATGTGCTTCTCAGCATGAGATCCCCACTTCGTTACCTTTTTGAAAAGTGCAAGGGTTTTCAGTGCTGCGGCTTTCAAGAGGTGCCAGGAAATCCCCCAATAATTCAGACAACGATGCTTTCTCCAAGTTCTGCAAAATGATGATGGTCTTCTTGTTACCAGGAGACTGTTTCAGCGGGATCAGACAAGCTGTGATGGAAAGGGAAATTCAGGAATTAAAGCTTTTGTGAAATCTACACAGCTTGGCCGAAATGAAATCCAACAGCCGGAAGATCTGGCAAAGATACACAAAGGGATTGCTTTCAAGTTGCTGGGGGGGAGGGAGTGAAAGACTTGGCAAAGTATTTGGCATTATTTAAGACAGGTGAAGCCATTATATACAGTGGTCACTCCTAGTTCCCTAACAGAGTCCAACCAGAACCAACTTGAATGTCCATCAATAACAGAATAGATAAATACATAATACATTCACAGAGGGAGCTCTGGTGGTCTAGCAGTATGAAGTTGCGTTGCAATCTCTCAAAAATCAGCCCGTCTTCAGGAAAAGGATGGGCAATCTCCTCCCATGCCATTAACTGCCTCTGAAAATCCACTGGAAGATCAGCTATGAGTCGGTTCTAACTCAATGGCACACAACAACAACAACAACAACAACAACAACAACAACAACAACAGATTTCTATAAAAGACATGACAGTGAACAAATGACAAGTACACACTGAAATACTGTGGGTTAAGGTCTAGGGAATATCACAATAAAACAAATCACACGAAATTCTCTGACGGCTGCCTATAAAAATTGTGTTAATACTACAGCCCATTAGAGGGAGCTCTGGTGACATCATCTGTGACGAGCTGCGCCCAAAGGCAGTGCCTCTTTGGTTATTCAAATCTACCAGCAGCTCTTTGAGATAAAAGTAGATAGTCTCCTCCTGTGTGATTTACATTCTCAGAGAAACTGCGGGAGAATCAGCTATGAGTCGGTTCCACTTGAAGGCAATGAGATGACGATGTGGTCTATTAACTGTACAACAGAATTGTGAGAATGTTTTATATTTGATGAGAATTCCCAGTATGTGACCCAGAGACATGAAGTTAGAACAAGCTGTTGAAAAATTGGTGCTGATAGACTTGCCTGACACAGGGCTGCCAAAGACCTTCCACTTGTAACAACTGTATGACTTACAAGGTGCAATAAAGTGAAGAAGAGTAAAACTTTTGTATGTACGTGTCTGTTTATGCATGTCTGTACAAGTGTACAACACGGAGGGCTGTCACAACTGAAAAGCTAAGATCCAAATAAAAAATCGTTTCATCTAGTAAAGTTCAAACACAGACAACAGTAAATATATAATTTAGGAGTTCACACATGGCTGGGAAAATGATCAAGAGAAACAAAGGAATGATCACCACAAAAAGCAGCTAGCCCTTAGGAAGTAATTATAAACCATGAGAAGGGTTACCTGCGTACATTCTAAATGCTAAGAAGGTTCTAGTTCTTTGTCTGGTTAGTGGATAAATAAGTATTTTATTATCTAGAAATCTAAACAGGTGTGTGTTTTAAATATGTGTATTTCACAACACAGAAGGTTAAAACACGGAAATTGTTTTTACATTATCCACTGTTGTCAATTCTAACTCAAAGTGACACTACAGAACAGAAAGGAACTGCCCTATGAGGTTCCAAGGCTGTGACCTTAAAGTATGCAGACCACCATGTCTTCCTCCCAGAGGCAGGTTCAAACCACTAACCTTTCTGTTGGCAGCCAAGCACGTTAATCACGGTGCCACTAGGACTCTTGACCTTTACATGACAGATATTTAAAATGCCTTGGAATTATGTAGACAGAATCTCAGACAAATAATTAGGTGCACTTGCTTTATGGAGAGGAAATGAAATCTCAGAGATGTTTAAAGACTTAGATCAAGGCTTCTGATATATGGAAGTGGAAGGCCTGACATCCAGAATTTGTGAGTTTAATGTCCCTCTGAGAAGGACAAAGAACAAAAGAAAAACTGGCTTATGATATTATCAACCCAGATGAAAGTACCCCCTCTAGGAGCTTAATTCTAAACAGATAAGAGGATAAATTCCTGGTGTTCCACTCTCATTGCTTGCTAATTATCAAACATGTTGTTGTTAGGTGCTGTCAAGTACTACTCATAGTTACCCTGTGAACAGATCTGAATCCTGTCCTGTCCCGTGCCGTCCTCACCAGCTCTGGTAAACTTTACTTCACTGCTGCAATCACTGTGTCAATCCATCTCATTGTGTATCTTCCTCTCTTTTGTTGACCTTCCGCCTTTCCAAGTATGATATCCCTTCCCAAGGGACAGCCTCTCTTAGTAATGTATCAAATGTATGAGTGATGAAGCTTTGTTATTCTTGCCTATAAGGAGCACTCTGGGTGCACCTTTTCCAAAACACGCCTGTGCATTCTTTCAGCAGTCCATGGGACATTCAATGTTCTTCTCCAAGCCCATAGAGCAAAGGCATCAATTCCTCTTCCAGCATCCTTACTCACTGTCCAGAAGTTTAGTAAGTGACTGAAAAGACTCTTTCTAATTGCTACTCTCCTCCTGTGTGATAAACTAACTGCCTCTGAAAGCCCACTGGAGGGTCAGCTATGGGTCGGCTCCGCCTCTATGGTACACAACAACAACAACAATAACAACAACAACAACAACAACAACAACTCTCTCTACTAAGGAGTCCTGCTGGCCTAGAGGGTAAGGAGTTGTACTGCCTACCCAAACACACAGGGTTTGAATCCAATAGCCGCTCTGAGGGAGAACGGTGGATAATCTCTCACGTGATTCACAGCCTCTGCAAACCCCCTCGGAGGGTCAGCTATGAGTTGGTTCCCACTTGACAACACGTAACAGCAGCAAGGGTGGAAACAAACGAGGCAGCACTCAGAACATTCTTAAAACATCAAGCATGTGCCAAGCACTCAAATGGCACTGATAATTTAAAACAGACAGAGAATTGTCAATGCACACTTAGGGTGACCAGACCCCATGTGTGACAAGGGTAGAACACGGGCTTTGCCTGGCCACTTTTTACAGAAGCTGACCGCCAGGACTTTATTCCGAGGTGCCTCTGGGCGGTCTTTACTCCGTCTGTTAGCAGCCACGAGCGCAATCTCTGTGCATTACTTTGGAACCTCATTGCTATGAACCAGTGAGTCAGGAACATTTTAAATGAGTATTAACATTTTAAAAGATTCTCAGTTGCCACAGTCTTGGTCAACTTAACTTCCTAAGAACAAGGAGAGCAATTTACCACACTGGAAAGCACGTCAAACCTCCCACCTTCTCCTGGTTCTCATGCTGGTGTATTCTTTTCCCTCTGCTCGTTGCTATAGACACAAAGTATTTCCACTTCTAAACAAACCCCTTGAGTATTTTTTAAATGGATCTTTTTGGAGACTGAAACAGAATTTTAAGAGGCGCTTTAAAGACTAGAAAACAACAGCCTGGCCACCACTCTTGCTTTAGGTGTAGCTGCAGGGCGGTGACACTGTGGTGTCCACTAGCTCTCCGACAAGCAGTCAGTCAAGAGTGCTCACAAACTATTCTTTTTGGCATTCCATTACTTCATAAGCAAACTTGTAAAATTATGAAATAACCTGCAGTGTTGGTTGTTGCTTGTTGTTATTTGTTTTACCTTTTACTGGTACATGTAAATAAAAAAACCCAAACCCAACCTGTCTGGCTAAGTCAACCCCATCTCCTGCAAAGAGAAGAAATTCAATCTGATTCCAGGAAGCATTCACACCCTCCTCACAGTATCACACAGTCAGTGGCAGCACTGCTTCTCACGAAAGGCAACATGAGGAGAAAAAGATGATTCTAAAGCAAACACAAAGCGAGGGCCACGCCACACCTGGAAGCGTCCTTCCGGTCTATAGTCTTTGCTTCATTGTCACCACGTTAATTTCCATGTATATTTCAGGTTTTTAAAAGGAACTATTTACAGGAATCCAGAATTAAGGTTGCATAGAGAAGTGTACTCGAGGTGGGGGGTGGGGGGAAGGGACGTGGGAACTGTATACTAATGAAGGATTTTTTTTTCTTTTTCTTTCTTTTTTTTTTCTCTTCGGAGGGGGAAGCGAGCTGGTGGGGAGGGGTGGGCAGGGAGAAAATTGCGGCAATGAATGAATGGAAATCCAAAACCTCTGTAAAAAAAAAAATAAAAAATTGAGAAAAAAAAAAAAACCCTGAAAAAAAAGGAACTATTTAAAATCTATTTTCTACTTGTCCTTCTTGTCCTTTCTGCCAAAGAACGCCTGGCCTGGAACCCTCTTTTTGGCTGGCTCTCCTCTGCTGTCAAGAGGAACGAATAAATACGTGCCATGCTCAGGGGAAGGTGGAAGATAAAGGATGGGATCCTCACTTTGACTCCAGCCCAATTCCAACAGCTGAAGCCTCTCTCTTTAGAGAACACAAGATTAAAAATCAAGGGTAAAATGCAGAGTTCCTATGAGTCAGTGTACTCCTTACTTGTAATTATGTGCTATAATCCAAGTAATTTGTGGGAAAAAGAAGACACAACTTAAGAGAGGCTTAGTTCACTGCTGTGGAGGCAGAACTTACTCATAGCTGATGCTCCATTGGGTTTTGAGACTGTCCACCGCCAGGGAGGAGCTTGAACCACCAGGTGGGGGCAGGCGGGGAGCTTAGTACAGCTCTCAACTGGCTCGCCTCAAAACTCAACTCACTGCCACTGAACAGGAACCAGCTCAATGGAGTTGACCTACAGCAAGTTTTCAAAGGCTGTAAACCACAAGAGAAGACACTGCCCATTTTTCTTCTGTGGCGCAGCTGCTGGACTTCAGGCGCCTGCCTCTGGGTTGACAGCCAAACTCCTTACCGCTACGCCATCCGAGATCCCTGCTCTATCGACCAGGCCTCCAGTTATTTTCTGTACCTGCATAAAGTACGTCTGATCTAAGTCAGGATATTTTCAATTGTTTTGTACGCATCTGAAAGTTGGACAATAAACAAGGAAGACCAAAGAGTAATCAATGCTTTCGTATTGTGGTGTTGGCAAAGCGTCTTAAAAATCCTCACATTTCAAATCCAGACAACCTTGGGAGAATTAGCAACTATATTTTTATACAAATAACACACAGTATGTTTGTTGGCCAACTACTCACTCCCGGGAGGTACTTTCATAATAGTGCTGGTTTTTTACAACATGCAAAAACAATCTGGCATGGCACTACTCATGAAAATTCATGGGAAGGACAGTGGAGCGAGGCTGAAAACCAAACACAGAAGGTCCTCCTCGTCATCTGTACAGAGAGGACAATATGGTGCCCTTTTATTAATTTCTGTCCACTCTAATCATACAGCTTTCTTCTTCCACTCCAAGCAGGACCTTCTATTTGCTGACAGCTGAAAGGAGCTAAGGATTTCCTTTATTCTTTGTCTTTGCTACTTCCTGCATTGGGTAATTCACTCCTTCATTCAACAAGCAATTCTTTAGAAGCTGGGTACAAGGCTAAATAGGAGACAGAGTGACAGTACTAACTTTCAAGGAGTCCATCGCACAACATGCATGTGGGTGGGGCTGAGACTGTAGAACAAATAATGCTCTCCCTGCCGGGACGTGTAATTCCGGGACGTGTAATTTAGGTGGGGCAGAAGTCATATCCGGAGAAGCCCTCCCTCATGTGTGGTGGCCTTGGAGCTTTCTGACAGGGGGTTTTCCTGCAGTTTCCAAAAGGTCAGACAGAGACTGTGTCTATTTTAATCACTTCTGTACAACCTAGTACTTTGAACAGTTCCTGCCAGGGGCAGTAATAATGAGTGCGTGGGCTGTGTTTATTTTGTAATTCTAGATGAAAGATGCAGCCTAAGCAAACACACGGAGGGTGGGAAAGTAGAGAGCGTAAGGGGCAGAAATGTCGTAAGAATGGATAGATGAGTGAATGAGGGACTATTTAGATGCTGGGAACAGTCAAAGCACAGATGTTTATTAAGGAGTCATGCCCTAAATGGTGGGTCTGTAAGACTTAGGCTTGATTCAGTGGGTAATAAAGGAATGAGGGGAAGCAGAGAGCTTTAAAATAGGGGCTGTATGGTTTATAAAGTACAGAGGAAGGAAAAGCAGTGAGCAAGCTGAGTAGTCAACTGTAACAGATGAGATTCAGGAACCAAAGTCAAATCAACAGCACGATGATTTTGGATCCTGGCTGTCTGGTGTGTTCCACAGCAGAACTGAGCTCTATTGGGTAGGAATTTTATTTGCTGTAATCTCTTGGAAGTAGAACTCCAGGCCTTTCTCCCAAGGCAGTTCTGGGTGGATTCAAACCAGCAACCTTTCAGTTAGTAGCTGAGAGCTTTACCATTTGTGCCGCGCAAGGATTATAGGAAACGTGATGAGAAAGAATGAACAAGGAACGACGAAAGAAGTCTGGCAGGACTTGCTCCTGGACTGCCTGCCCTCTGGGCAAGACGAGGGCCAGGAATGAGAGGCCCTGGGCCCTTAGGTTGAATTTAAAAAATGGAAATGGGTAGTAACAGTGGAGACAGGGAAAGGGAATCAAGAGTTTTCAAGTAAAAACTTCAGATTTCTTTCCCTAAAAAAAACCCATAAGACTTCTTTCCCTGAAAGTCAGAGGACCTCCCAACAGTGGAGGAACACGTCTGCCAGCAGGGAAAGTACAGGAGCTGAGGTCCGTAGTGGACATGGTCACGACCCTGCAGTTTCTCCCTCGGCCCATCTCACCTCTTACTGTGGTCTGCCTGGACTGTGAACATGAACATCTTAAAATTTGCCAATCAGACCAGAAATTCAAGTGTGTGCAGCCAAAAGAATTGCATCACTCATCAAAACTGGGACATTAAGAAGAGGCGCTGTCTCTGGGAAGATGTTAACCGCTGGTTGAGACATGCGAAGTAGGTCACCAAGGGAAAAGGGATCAGGTTGGATGTAGAGAATGTAGAAACAATAATTGACTAAAATGGGAGTGCTCCTTATTCCTGCTATGTTCTAGCACTTCTAAACAGCATTAATGATAAAGATTCTGCCCAATGGGGTAAAGGGGACTCTTCTACCATCTACTCCCACTATCTGGTCCCCTATTCGTGCCAGTTACATAGTAGCATGCTTGCCACAAACCATGACTAACGGCAAAGATAAGAAAGAAAACGCAGGCCAATCAACAGATGCAGTGATACATACGTGGAAATCCTTCTTCGGTGGTATTCTCTTGGGTTCCCCATTTTTACCCGTGAGTTGCTGACTAACTGAAATGCTGACTTAAAGTTATCCCCAAGGCACAAGGTGTACTTTCGTCTAATGGAATTACTGAAGAGTATGCTGTTTGGTATCTGGGTCCGGTCCACTGAAATGGTCTTACCATTGCTGACGAACAGGTCTACCAGCTGCTCCTTGGAGAAACCAGCATCCACCTCGACTCTCACAATCTCACAGATGAAACCCACAGCCATTTGTCTGTGCTGTGATAAGAGAAACAGAATGATTTTTTTTTTTACATACTCTCAAATTCTCTAAGAAAAAGAGTAAATATGCAAGTAATCAATACCTTCATGCAGAGCGCAAGCTGATAGGCTATGTAGTCTTGCAAGCTTCCTTCTGGGCCATGGAAAATGACATTATGATATTGCTCGACCTATGGACAAACCAAGACGAATTCTTAGGTGAAAATGCCAAGTTAAGATGAAGGAGGGAAGAATGGTGGAATTCCTTTTCCAATTGTATTAAGCCTTTCGAAACAATCTTCAGAACTTGGCACTTTAAGTCTTTCATTGTAATGTCCAAGAGGGGCAAAATACTGTATTTTGAAAGAATGACAGTTTACAGATTCTCTTCCTTGTGTTTTCTGTAGTCAGGTTTAGAAGGTTAGCTGGCAAGCCCAGTTCTCTGTTCTGTCTTTGACTAATGCCCTGTAATTTCCTTTATCAGCCCTTTCAGAAGTTTCTCAAGTTCTTCCTACTTATTTTACTTTTTTTTTTAACTTGTTAAAAGAGTAATGCCTTTCACTAAAATTTTTTTGAAAATATAAAAAAACAAGGAAAATGATACAGAATAAAATATAGATAAAAATAAATTCAGAAGACACACACTAAATAAAATGTTTCTATTCGCATGAACGGTCTTTTATATTGTTGCTGTTGCTCTGTACCATCGAACTGGAACTGACCCATAGCTGACCCTCCAGCTGGTTTTCAGAGGCAGTTCATTGTAAGGGAGGAGATTACCCATCTTTCTCCTGTGGAGTAGCAGGTGGATTTGAACCATATACCTTTGGAATTGCAGTGCTGTTTCTTACCACTAGGCCACCAGAGCTCCCCTGGCATTTTCTATTATCATGTATGTTCATGTGTTTTTTTTTTAAAGAAAAGATGCTGTTTTTATGCACTGCTGAGTTGGAACCGACCTTTCAACAGGTTTTCTGAGGCAGTAAACTGAATAGAAGGTGAATGACTATATTTTTTCCTGTAGAGCAGCTGGTGGATTTGAGCTGCGAGTCTTTGGGTTGGTGGCAAAAGTCCTCACCACATGGATATTATTTTTGTAGCTGTTGTATAGCTTTTGATATCTTAGGGAAAAAAACAACTTGACAGGTATAAAATTCTTGGCATGAATCACAGACATTATTCCATTCCAGAATTCTGAGCTTCAAATACACTGAAATGGAAACTGATCCTACTGACTTTGTAAAATGAAAATTTCTTGCCTGAGCACCTATAGATTTCTTTTACCTTCATTTATCAGGATATTCTGGATAAGAATATGGCGAGATTTAATGTGGTCTTGGAGGAGCAGTCAATTCCCATCCATACAAGACAAAGAGAGTGGTATCTGGAGCCAGAGTACAAGGAGAAAGCCATTCCACTCAGTTCCCTTATTCCCAGGTCAATATGCAGCCCTAAGCCACAGGCTTGGGAGTATTCCCCTAGAAAACCAAAGCCAAACCCACCGCAATTGATTGGATGCCAACTCCTACAGCCCCTCCATTGGGCTTCCACTATGCAAATGTTTATGGGAGAAGACTGTCTATTGTTCTATCATGAAGCAGCTGGTGGGTTTGGAGAGGCTAATGGATATCTCACTTCTCTTCTTTATTGTCTCACATATGACTTTAACTTTCTCACTGCTGTTGGGATCTGCTAGTTACACGAAGGAACCAGCAATGTCTGTCATGCTGTTCAACATGGTATGCAAGTACCTAAACTGCAGCTGAAGCAAGCTCTGGAGCCAGGTGCTCATGGGTACTAAGCACACACAGCGGCACAGCATCCTTCGACCAAGTCCCTCAGTGACTTACTTGCAGCTCTGGTCTCTGAATGGACGTACACAGATGTGCACTGGCATAGGCCTGTCAGTGATGTAGCAAAAGACAGAGCTCATGCAGTAAAATAAGTCACTGAATGAAGCCTTGCTGCCAACCAAAAGGCTACAAGTTCTAATCTACTTAAAGTTGCCTTGGAAGAAAGAACTGATGACCATTTCAAAAAAAAAATAAGTCACTGAAAAACCCCTTCAGAGCACACAGGACACACATGGGCTCCAGTACTTCCTCCAGCTGTAATTTAAGTTGTTCATTTGTCTGCCACGTGGGATTCAAAGGCTAACTTACTCATTGTTTTGCTGTGTGGACTCAGTGGCTATTGTTTTAGGGGCCTAGTGGTAAGAAGTTGCAGTGGCAACCCAAACAGATGTGGTTCGTATCCACCAGCGACTTACTCCACAGGAGAAAGATGGGCAATTTCTTCCTGTACCATTAACTGCCTCTTAACCTGCCGAAGGGTCATCTGTGGGTCAGTTCAGACTCAGCAGCACACACCACCACCACTTTTCTAACTGGAAGAAAACATATTCTTTCTGAATCATCAGGAAGATGGTAAGAAACAGATCAATGAGCTTTCCTACCTAATTCTAAGTGATCATTGAGTAAGTATGTTTAAAGCTCTGCGAACAGTGGAAGTATTTTTCCAGATTCTTGTCAAAAGGAGACTTTGGTCTAATTATCATTATTGTGAGGCTTGAAAGTACTTTTAAACATATTTCAATTTGTTCTTGAAATCAACGTATTCAAATTTTGTAAATAAACTAATAGAAAACAAAAAAGACTAAAGGGATAAAAAAAATAAAATTACTTCAGTGAAAAATTGCGTTAGGTACTTGGTTGTTATGAGGCATCAAGTTGACTGCAACTCCTAAAGACCCTTCTGAACAACAGATCTGAACCCTGCCCTGTCCTGGGCCATCCTCGCCGGCTGTGACCCACCTGAGTCCATTGTTAGATGCTGTGTCAATTCATCTTCTAGAAGCTCTTCCTCTCTTAAACTGATCTTACTCCCTTCCAAACATGCTGTTCTTCTCCAGAGACTGGTCTCTCCTAACGACATGCCCAAAGGAGTTTCACTATCTTTGTACAATTTTAAACCAGGATGCTTGAGCTCTCCAAATTAATCCCAAGTGGTTGCGATTTACTGGGGAGACATTTTCTCACAAGAAATGAATTGTTCCACACCAGTAAAACAGGATGAATGTTTCTGAGATTTACTCTTCCACCCCCTGAGATTTTCAACCAGTATTGCTATTTAAGCTTGTCTCATTTCTGAAAACAACAGTACTCTATTCACCACCGCTATCCTGTCAAGCTGCCTACATACACATTCTTAAGATTGGTTTTGAAATGATGGAGAACAGCAAGGGACCCAGCTTCATAGATAAGCTGTCTTCAGTTTCAACACCTCATTTATTCTCCAAGGGTAGGTTCTCAAGAAGAGACAGGAAGCATTTAATTTAGAATTTCATTGAAAGAGCCATTCACCAGCACTAAGCCCTCTGTGTTTACATCGTCTAATATCTGTTGTGGGATAGATTGCCTATAAATCACTGAGAGAATTAAGATAAACATGCACAGACTTCGAGACAGTTCTTAGCTTCTGATGCATACATTTTATGAGTAGGTTTCTCATATCAGTCATTAACCATTTTTTAATGATATTTTGTTCTTTCCCCCCAAAGGATCTAGCTGCTTTGGTTACTGTTAAAGATCTGAACAACAACAAAAATTTAACTTAAAATGACTTCGAGCTGGTTACTCTACAGACTGCTGTGAACCTGCAAAGCTCTCCTATGAAAACGTTCTGTTCTAGCCTTACCACACTGTTGGTGTTGTTGTGTGCCTTAGAGTGGACACTGACTCATAGCTGACTCTCCAGAAGTAAATCACATGTGAGGAGACTGCCCGTACTCCCATGGAGCAGCTGGAGGATGTGAACCTCTTGCCTTTGGGATTGCAGAGCAGCTTCTTACCACTAGGTCACCAGAGCACCCTATTGTCATATTAGATTCCTACAACTAGTAAGACCTTGAGTATAGTAAGTCTAGAGACTCAACCCCATGCACCTTGCTTCCAGCAGAGGGCTCTCGTGATAGGAGTATAAAAATAAGTATCTACATAGATCACACATGCATCAATGTATTTTACGTATTTACAGACCTACTTGAATGGCTTGAAAGGAG
This sequence comes from Elephantulus edwardii, assembly GCF_000299155.1. NCBI lineage: Eukaryota > Metazoa > Chordata > Mammalia > Macroscelidea > Macroscelididae > Elephantulus > Elephantulus edwardii. Next base: position 22,425,507 of record NW_006399772.1, read on the forward strand.
ATCCCTGTTCTTTGAAAAAGAAAATGACTATACAGTCTAAAAGGTGAATTCTATTCACTAGAATTATGTCCTGACTTGGGTCTGCAGCACATCACTTGTGTTACTCTAAGGAAGGAGACTTGCCCTCATTATTACCATTGGAACCAATCCCTTTTATTCTTGTGTTTTCAGTCTATTCAGAAAGTTCATCACATGTCAGTTAGTCCTTCGTAAAGCAAATGGTTCAGGATTAAATGGAAACAAGTGACGTCATCAATGGATCACCCAGTCCTTTATAGTTATTTGTTTCCTTCTCAGCATTTTTCTGCTGAATATGGTTTCCTAAAGAACTTAGGTGTCTACTATTTCCCATGCGTCTTTAGAACCGTGGCATTTTAAAATAACAAACACCCAGTTGAGTGAGTCTGGGTTGTTTTCCCTCCTAAAGTCAAAAAATGTCTCTGCCTCTACTCTCCAGGGACAGTTTAGACCAGAATATAACAAAAAAAAAAAAAAAAAGGTGACTAGTATATAGCATAAAGTAGTGGGCTTTCTGGGTAGGAATTTCATTCCAACTTCTGGCAGTCAGTTTTTAAAAAGTTATTACTAGAGAGTCAGAGATACTATATTGTTGTTGATTGCCTTCAAGTCGAGTATGACTCAAAGTGACCCTATGAACAAAAGGTCTGAAGGCCCTCTACAACCATCGACACTTATAAAAGTTCACAGAGTTTCTGGAGGCATGTTGTTTAAGAACTAGATGCCACTCTTGTTTCCAACTATTTAAAATTTCATTAGTGTTGCCCACTCCCCAATAAAACAAAAGAAATGTTTTTAGGGGAAATACAAAGAGGGATCAAAGAAAAGAGAGTATGTTTTCAGAGGCATTTCTTTCAAAGGGAAGAAATTCAAGTATCCCTTTTTACTTGGTAATATTCAAAGCCATGAGCTATAACAGAAATGCCAGTAAGTAAATTTATACCAACAATAAAGCATTTTTACTGAGTGTAAAAGAGACAAACAAAAGGGTGGCTTACATAGTGACTGTCAATTTAGTCAAATAAAATCTCTCCAAACAGAACCGGCACATCAAACAGACAGGACACAAAAAACCCTCCAAACCTGGAGCAAAAAAGCCCCAACCCATCCACAGAGAACTCTTCCTTATAGAATACATATAAGAGAACAATAGAAACTCAAGAGAAATTAAAGTATGGGTACATGCACGTGTATGTATGCATTATGGATGTGCTATTGCTGCTGGCATCAGACAGTAGATTTTCAATATGTAACAACCCCATATGACAGAGTAGAACCATCCCACAGGGGTGACCACTGTGCATTCTCTATAGGACTGGCTTACCAGGTCTTTCTCTGAAAGAGCCAGATGCCAGTCATGGTTACTAACTTCAAGTGAAAACAAAATGGAAAAACCGCTGTCACAATCATCCAATGGATTCCAACCCACAGAGATCCCAGAGAAGAGAGTAGGGACTGCCTGCGCCCCCAAGGGTTTCCAAGGCTGGAAATCGCTACTCTGAGGCTAAAGCAGCCTGCCTCACCTCTCTCCTACAGCACGGCTGGTGGGTCTTGGGGTTAGGAGCCACCAGGACACCTCTTAAAGTAATGACAGGCCCTCATCTAGTGACACAGACATAATAATTCAGCTATTACAGTATAAAACAATAGAGGTATAAGATATAACTTTAGCCGATAACCTTGCTTCCTGTCAGCTGCCACCTATGACTGACAGACTACTCTTCCTGCTCTAGACCTCTGCCCAGAATCTTCCTGCACACAGGCAACTGCAACGGAAGCCAAAGAAGCCCAGGAAGCCTGTGTTTTGCTTGTGTTGGAACCACTCTTCCTCACACCAGAAACTCCTTCCTTCCTTCTTCCTTCCCTCCCTCCCTCCCTTCCTTCCTTCCTTCCCTCCCTCCCTGAGGGTCTTATCTAGCCTTGATCCTTTCATTCTGTGAAAGTGAAAAAAAAAAAGTTTTTAACACCCTTGGCTTCTAAAAGTTGGGACATTCAAGACCACCCAGAGGTGCCTTGAATGAAAGGAAAGGCCTAGCAATTTCTTTCTGAAAAATCTCCCCCTGACCACCTCAAGAGGATGGCTCTGCTCTGACACATGTCTGGTCACCACCAGGCGGAACTGATTTGATGGCACACTGGGACCCAGTGCCTTCCGACTGGAATAAAATTCAAGGTCCTGTCTTAGCTGACAAGGTTCTAAATAGTCTTGTTTAGTTTTTGGTCATTTCTCAACCTGTCAGTTCAGCAATCTTTGAACTCACTGCTCCCTCTGCCTCCAATACCTTCTAAGGATGCCTCCTTCATTTTACTGGATTTTCTGTTCTCAGAGAGGTCTTTCCTAACCACTCCATCTAAAGTAAGCTTATTCCACATCCCTGCCCAGTCATTCTTTATCCTCCTGTCGGTGTTCTTTTCTCCCCTTTATACTGACCCGTACATTACCGGTCCTCTGGAGAGGAAAATGATGCGGGGAAGGGTGGAGCATCAGTGAAGGAGAGGAAGACCCTCTACCAGGTGGATCGATACGGTGACTGCCACCGTGGGCTCCAGTGTGTCAGGAAGTGTGAGGATGGCACAGGGTATGACAGGGGTCAGCTCTGTTGTTCACTGGGTCACTATGAGTTGTACTCAACTCGCCGGCACCTAACAACAACAGTCTTGGCGGCATAGTGGCTGAGTATGGAAAGGTCTGTAGTTTAATTCCAAGAGGTGATTTCACAGGAGAAAAGACCTGGCAATCCGCTTCAATAAGGATTACAGCCTAGAAAACCACATAAGACAGCTCTTCTCTGCCATGTAGGTTTGCTGAATCGGAAACGACTTCATGGCACAAAATACAAGACACAGTGGAGTGTTAGTGGCAGCTTTATTAACCGCTGAGTTGCTAACCACAATGTTGGAAGTTCGAACCCATCAGCGCATCAATAAGAAGACTTGGCAATCTGCTTCTGTAAAAATGAAAATCCTACTCTGTCTTGTAAGGTCAGAATTAACAACTACAGCAGACTACACATAAAGAGACCTAGTGGCACGCAGAGTGAAGTGATTGGCTGCTACCGTAAAGACTGATGGTGTGGACCCTCCCAGCTGCTTGAGCAGAGAAAGATCTGGTAACCTGCTTCTGTGGAGCTACGGTCAAGAAGACTCGCCAGGGGCATTCTCGGTCACAAGGGATCACTTGAAGTCTGAATTAACTGCATCTAGCAAGCAACAGCACTAAATGTATATTTTATTCATGAGCTTTTTTTGCTTTGTTCCACTAGCTTCAAGAGGACATTTAGGAAGCTCTCAATAAAGAGCTGTCCAACAACTGAACAGAGAATTAAGCAGGATACAAAAATGTGTAATACGTGACCTGTCTCCTCAAAGGGCTTGTAGAGGTTGAAGGGTTTTACGGGAGGAAAACAATTGTATACAATTCTCATGAGCCATCACTGCCTCTGCCCCTTTCAATTTTGAATTGCCTGCCAAAATTAGTGATAAGTTATCATCATCCAAAGGTTCATTTTGGGGTTTAATGAGAGCGTAACGTACTTTCATGTAATTGAGAATCGAACTAAAATATGGTGAATTTAACCACTGGCAGTTAAATCTATATCTAAGGAACCACACATACAGGTGTAACTTCAGTATTCTACATGCAATGCGGCTAGTGCATTCATTTTGAAGATCTGCTTCTTTTTGTTATCGTTATAATTCAAGGTCATTGCTGTGCCACTGATTTTAGCAGCTGCACAAATGAATGGAAAGCCGTGGGCCATGAGTCTAAAACCTGGCCTCTTCAAAGAAACTGAGAAAGGAGAAAGGAGAGAAGTAAGTAGCTATGCCAGGTGGTTCAACTTGGTGCCTGGGGCTCACCCTTCAGAGAACCAGTTGGTTAGACTCTTCAAACTTCACTGAAGCTCAGGACAGAGCTAGATCTGCTTCCCTTTCAAATTTAACCCTTCGACTCCCTTTGGTGCTTTGGGAAGAACGGAGCAGACAGCAGAGGTAAGAAACTGAAGACATTAGATTGAGGACTCTCCCAAATTCCACGGCCCTTGAATGTTGACATAGTACCTACTGTGACTGCTGCAAAAATCAGCTCCAACTATGCAACTCGCTCAATATCAATGCAGTGGTTTTGAATACTTCTCTTCATCAGACAGAAAACAAAGGCATCAATTCAGAGATTCTGGAAAAATCTTTGTAAAGGGTCTTAGTCTAACTCACTGATTTTTTTAAAAAAAAGACTTCACAAACTAAGGTAAAGAGTATAGTGTTTACATGATAGTTCTGCACCAGCAGTAGTGACTTTAAATTCACACAGAGTATATATAATATCAGGAACAAACAAAATCCTGACTTCATCATTCACTATCTGTACGGCCTTGAGCAAGTTATGGGACCTCTCTGCTTCCATTCCCCTAACTATAATATATACCTTACAGAGATCTTTATTTTTGCTCATGCAGATGTTTTATTGTTGTTTTAAGGCACTTCAAGTGGCTATGACTCACAGCAACCCTATGAACAACAGATCTGAACCCTGTCCTAGCATGTGCCATTCACACAATTTCTCACACACTTGAGCCCATAACTACTTTGCCATGATAAAAAAGTGCTCTTCTTCCTTTTAGTAACAGAAACATTAACTTTAACCAGACATATGGCTATCCAGGAAATATCAACTCTACCTGGCCTTGGCTCTGACATGTATCTTCATCTTGTGGGCAGAAGTGATGTGTGCAAGTTCCCTAAAGGCCTACAGGGTCTCTCCGCTCAGTCTAGGATGGAATGGTTATAGGGATGGTTGTGGGGATGGTCTTTGACGAAGCTGGAAGAACTACATTTAGAGACAGGACAGCCACAGACACGGGAGCAGTCAGCTGCCCTTCCTGATTCCTGGGCCTCTTACCCACTGAAACTTCTCTGTGTTAGAGAAATAAACGTCTACCTTTGACTCTATTATTGTTAGGTTCCAATTAAAGTGACCAAATCAATGGTCTAACTAATGCCACCAAGTTTATTTCCTTTTCTATACTGTATATTGACAGCACTGTGTCTTGACATGAAAAGCCATTCTCTTCCAGTTGATCATGTATTTGATGTTAACTAAACATCTTGGTTCTTGGAAAACAACTTCCCAACTTCCTCCTGTTCAGTTGATGACTTGATAACATGTATTTACAATGTGGAAAATATAAGATTCCGCTCAGCAGTGGGGACCTACCAGTCTGAGGTAGTTCTGCAGCATCGGAAGAGGGATCATAGATGCATAAGTCACACTACTGAGGCAGCCTTCCTGAGGGCCTACAGGAAATGAACACACACAGAGAAAATAAATTACTCCTTGCTAAAGGCAAATTTTCAAAGCCTAACAATATCTATCATAAAAGATGCAATATGTCTGCTAATCTAGTGTAGGCAGGGCTGACATCTGGCCAGGACGTACTGTGAACCTTTACCGCTGTGAAACCTGAAATGCTTTCTATCATTTGGTAAAAATAAAAATGAGCTGCTGTGCTGTGTGTCCTGTAGAGTCATAACCGACCCAATGCTGATCTTCCAGTGGGTTTTCAGAGGCAGTTAGTCACACAGGAGGAGAATGCTGGTGGTCTTGAACTGTGTGCCTTTGCAATTGCAGTGCAGTTTCTTGGCACTAGGCCCCAGAGTTCCCTAAACACACACAAGAGGAAATCACTGCTCCTGGCCCCATGAGAGTTCACCAGCTCCCCTTCTTCTCTGGAAGAAAGTCCATCAGGCTCAGCCAGGGGCCTCCAGCTCCTGGCTCCGGCACCACAGCTCATATCTACTTGGATTGCCGGCTACTTCATCCTGGATAGTCCTAGTTAATCCCAGTCTCACTGGAGCAGGATTACTGTGCAGGTCTGGATTACCCTCTAGGCATCCTGTTTCCTTACCATCAAGTTCTGCCACTGTCTCAGTATATCACTTAAAACCTGAAGGAAGATTTTATGCTTTTTAAAAGACTTCAGTAAGATAGTTCAAACAATAAAATAAGACTAAAACGATATTGGTTGAGACTGAATAAATAGACATGAAAATTAGGAGCCTTTCAGAATTAAGGGCAAAGAAGGTGAGAATTCCTATTCCACTTACTAGCGGTATAGTCTCAGACAAGAGAATGAATCTGAGCCTCCAATTCCTGTCTAGCACATGAGGACAAACAGAGGTATAAATCTCACTGGGTTGTAAGGAGGACTACCTTCTCTTTTTATTTTTTATTTATTGTAAGATGTAATTAACAACAACGAAACTCAGCTAAATTCACTGTCTTCAAGTCGATTCTGGCACAATCAGGTTTTCAAGATTGTTGATGCAACTGCCCACGTTTTCTCCGTGGACCTAGTGGTGAATTTGAACCACCAGACAGACATGGAGAATGCTAGAGAGCAAAGCAACCACTGTGGACTACGCCAGGCCCTAGCAAATAGGATAATGTTCACGCCACCCTGTCCGATCACAATAGTCACATACACACTTGACAGTAACTAAAGAAACTTCTTCCATATTCTGCCTCTGTCACTCTCTTATCGGTATGTCAGCGTGGCCTGAGTGATGCAATCAAAATCACAGCAGACAGACACTGCTGAGGGCACAACCAGGTTTATGTAACTGTTGTCACTGAACGGTGCGTGCTGAATTGGCAAATGTTGTTTTACGTATAATCCTTGTACACATACACATGTACAAGTGTGACTGACACAGGTGTCAAGAAATATATGCTTTTAACCTTTTCTGCCTTAATCAAATGTCTTAGAAACTGACCCCTACTAGTAAAGAGAAAAGGTCAAGTGCATGGCAAGGAGGTCCCAGACCTAACAACCCTCACAGATTTAAAAGCTGGTACTGGGAAGCCATGGTGTAGCACACACCCCTGAAACGTCACCTCAGGTTGTAACGTCCTTACCTGACAGAAGCACCGTGATCTGCTCAGTCTTATTCTTCCTCATAAAGTCCCATGGGGACTGGGCGAAGCTCTGACCAGCTGACCACGGCACATTTCCTGTTCCAAAACAGAAAGAGAAGGGCAAGAAAAATTTTAAATATTTTTTTTTATCATAAGGTAACGTGATTTCCTTCATAGAAGGAAAATTTTCAGGTTCACAGGTTCCAGAAAAACCAGACAGCTTCAGGTGCTCAGAAGCAGGTGAGCCTTCTCATAATATGGGAGCTCTGGTGGCCTAGTGGTTGGTAGCAATAGGAAAGGCACGAGGTTCGAATCTCCCAGTTGTTCCATGGGAGAAGGAGGGGCAACCTCCTCTGTGATAGGCCTTTGGATTACTCTTGCTCAAAACAAGAGTTTCACTTCAGAGATGTCTTCTCCAGGGTGTTGCTGGCAGAATTAACACAAAGCTAATTCTGATTCCTTGCAACTCCATGTGATAGAGCACAATGGCCGTCAACTAGGAAGGTAGATTGGAAGGTAGTCTTCCTCCTGGTGAATCATGGGGTGGGTTTCACGTGTCGACCTCCTGGTCAGCAGCCAAGTGCTGGACCTCTGCACCACCAGCTCTCCTTCCTTTTCTCCAACGAAAAAAAACCTCAAACTCATTGCCCATTAGTTAGAACTGACTCACAGCTCCATGAGGGCGCCAAGACTGTGACTTGCACAGGAGAAGACTGAGTCCTTACGTCCTCAAAGCCACTAGAGGATTTGAACTGCCAGGGAGGTATGGCCTTTGCGTCAGCAGCACGACTCTCTAGGTCATCAGAGCTCCTTTGTTTCTAGGGAGAGATTAGTAAATACTATGTGTTTGGCCTCTTCTCTAGATCAGTTCATTAAATCCCTATTGTCACCAGGCCCCCCCGCCCATAACACACGTCTACTCCTTTAACTCTCTGCTTACCTGCTGGCCTAAGGTTCTTTTAATCAGGTTAGGCTATCACGCTAAAATCACATATATGCATCCATTAAAAATAATACTACTCTAGCCCACTCTGCTCATGTCGACTCACATTCTCAAAGACCTTCTAGGATGACTTACATTCTCAAAAACCTTCTAGGACAGAGAAGAATTCTTCCATTAGAGTTCCAAGGCTTTACAGTTATTTCTTTTTTTTAATTTAATTTTTAATTTTTTTTTTATGTACCATCAACTTGGATCTGACTGGTACAGGAGGAGATTGTCCATCCTTCTCTAGCAGAAGCATCTGGTGGATTTGAACCATGTACCTCTGGGATTGCAGTGCAGCTTCTTGCCACTAGGCCACCAGAACTCGCTGGCTTTACATTTCTACAGGAACAGAATGCTTCATTTTTCACCCATTGCACACTTAGTGGGTCTGAACCTCTGACCTTTCAGTAAGCAGCCCAACTCTTTACCCACTGCACCTCCGGAGTTCTTATTGCTACTCCAATCAGGAAACTAAGTCCTTTGCCCCTAAAACAATATCTTTTAGAAGAGAAATATTATTAGGTTTCATTGTAAAGTGGTATAGCTTTACATTTTGGGACCAATCAAGCCTTTGCACTCATTACTTTTAAGGGTAAATGTGTTCAGTGGTGAATAGTCACTCGCCTTTTCCAGTCTCTATTTAACAAGGTGAGGGCTGAAGCCCGCCATTGTGCTGGCTAGTGTAAGAGAGCTCTGAACAGGATCACACCACAGACCACACTTGGCTGTGTGGGCAAAAGGTTTCCTGAGAACCACTCCGGGTTTATTTTTCTAAATGCACCTACTTAACTCTGTTAATAATGCTTCTATAAAATAATCTTCATGACCTACTAAAGATCCATCAAACTAACTTGTCTTTTTTTTTTCTGCTTTCAAATGATGTGATATTATCCCATGTGACTAACCAGAATAGAACACTTTCATCTGTAACAAGCTGCTATATTAACAGCATGGTAACAACCTGCCCTTTCTCCACTCTGGCAATTCTTTTGCAACAAGGTGCACTTGAAGGTGCACTTGAAAGTGCACAGGCATTTCTATCAGAGAGCCTGTGGTCTGAATGCCGGCTGCTCTGCTCATTAGCTGTGAACCTCAGGCAAAGCACCTTGCAACCTGCCCGGTTAACTGTACAATGAGGCTGTTGTGAGGACTCACTGAGCTGTCATTGATGGAGTGCCCACCACAGTCCTGGCGTAGATAGAGGGATCGTGCAGATGTTAGTTTTTGTGGTGCAGGAAGGAAGAACCCAATCAGGGACAAACTAACAATTATACAGCACTGACGCTGCTTAACCCAAAGCAACCGTAATCTTTAGGGTCTGTTTCCCGGTATCCCCTCAACAAAAATAACCAGCAGCCACCACGGTGCATGTTGTGACTGTGCCTTCACAGACACGTTTCTTCCAACTCTAGACAAGAGCGCCTGGCCTACAAGTGAGGTGTCAATGACCTCAGCACTCTGCCTAACCCAAGCACCAATCCCGCGCTGTGCTCTGAACGGGTGTGTCAGAGAGCAGCTGTGATGCGGCTTGTCTCTAGCATTTATCTAGAACAACGAGCACAATCACAAAGCCTCATCAAGGGCTTTCATGTTCTTTACTCTCTGCATATTATCTGAGGCATAAAAAGCATTATGATACCAACAAGGAACATTATGTAATGGTTGCTCTGCGAAGACTCAAGTGTTTTAGTCCAAGCAGCTGCCACAAGCAGGCTCTGAATGTGCTTAATCAATGATCTAAGTATCGTGTTATGGAGCCCAAAAGCATAAATAAACCCAGAATTTGAACTGTTTTCGTTGCAGGACTGCTGATACCTAGCATGATGGATAGCACGCTGCTTGAACTGAGGCCGATGCTGGGTTCGGTGGCGTTATTAAATGTCACATCTTCCAGACTCCACCATCCATCAGAAGAGATTGCTTGGAAATGATTTGTCAGAGCTTGACTCAAGGCTTTTGAAAAATCATCCCATGATGTCTGTTTGCGGATATTTAAAGCACAGGTTGTGTTTGTGCATTCAAAATCTTCAGATCCACAGCCGCCTTGATGGGTCTCACCCACTGAAATCCTTAAGGGTATTTTAAGAGCATCTGTTGAATGAATAAAAGAGAATTAGAAGTTTAAGAAGAACCAAAAAAAGATGAACACCCTGGTAGAAAGACAACAGACAACGAGACCATTATAAAGAGTAAATGGAAAGGAACATTTTGAAAACAGAACCAAGCACAGTGATCTTGTTTTGTGAAATAACAAATTAAATGTTTTTGTTCTGGAGTAAATTTTGGTCTTTTAAACCTTTCCCAGTGTCTTTGCTGCCATGCTGCATGTACTAATTTTCTTTCTCTGGGTCTTTTAGCCTTTTCAACTTTGCTGACTCTCTCCCTTCAGCAAGAATTTCAAGGTATTATTTTTTTTTTTAATGGAGAAAACTAAAGAGCTTCCCTTGACCTTGAGTTGCCTATGTTTCCACTCTCTTTCACCTTCATATACAATGAAGTGAAGCAATGTGGAGTTAAGTAGGTTTGTACACTGAACACAGTGGCCTTAGAATCATACACGATTGAGCCTGAGGTCAGCCTGACACTGTGCTGTGTTGCTGAAGTCACATGTAAATTGTCTTAATCTCTCTCTACTTCAATGTCTTCTGTAAAACAGAGGGAACATGAACCAAGTTGTCATAGCAAGCGAGTGAACCTCTGTTTGTAATGGATTTAGCACTCTAGTCCATGGCAAGTACAGTGGTGATGAGGTGTGGTTGACTGACTCACTGTGACCCCATGTCATGGAGAATAACTGTGTCCTAGTCTTTTTGTGGTTGTAATCTTTAGAATAGCAGGTGGCCTGGGTTTTCTCCCTCAGAGCCACTCGCTAGATTCAAACTGCTAACCTTTAGGCTAGTAGTTGAGTGCTTAGTGGTTGTGCTACATGGCTCTTTACACGGCAGGTAACAGTATGTACTTGATGCATGGAAATGACCTCCACTCTCCCTCTGTGACTGTGACACTGCACCGTAGAAGCGCCCAACCAAGCACTTGTGTTCTCTTACATAAATTAGAGGCTTACCAAGAGTCACTTGTGTTTGCCTCTCTCCCTGTTATAGCTACTGAACTAACTAATTAAAATTAAATAGCCCTCAAAATAATGAAACACAGATGTCATTCTTATAAAAACTAAGTTTAATAGAGACAATTTGAAAAGTGTTGCTAAGTCTTCTGATGAGTTATAAATGAGAGAGCTATCTGAAATAGGAAAAAATTTCATAAATCTGGCCAACAACTCTCTTTCATTTGCTTCCCAAAATGCATTTGCATGCTTAAAACACTAGAAATCCTAGATGATGGATTAACACCCAAAGTCACTTGCTGTCGAGTGGGTTCTGGCTGAGAACGTATCTACAGGGCAGAGCAGACCTGCCTCCTCGCATCTCCAAGGCTATGAATCATTGTGGACACTGGCTGCCACATCTTTCTCCTGTGCAGTGGCTGGAAGATTTGAACTACCACCCTTTCAGTTAGAGATAAGCCCTTAACCACTGTGCCACTCTGCCTCCTGATGTTGCATCAAAGGTCTGCTTTATTTTTAAAAAGAACATGGAGCTTCAATCAGGACAATATAAAGAAAAGACCTTCCCTTGAATACACATGAAATTTTTAACTTTTTTAAATTAAAAGTCAACATGTATGTTACACACTTACGATCTTCTTCTTAAAATGACTTGTGCAATTAACTGACTGATTACTGGGGCTATTTTATATCTGGTTCTCAGTCCTCCTTTTCCCTCAATGGTATCTGACACAACTGTTCTCTCTCTCTCCCTGATAGACTTCCGGGTCATCACATTTTCCAGCACTTCACTGGTTGCTCTTTAAAGCGATTCTTTTTTAGGCCCGTACACTTTCCCGAAACTCCTTGGTGGTAGAATGTGTTGTGGCTCATTTCTCTTGTGACCTCATGTTGTCTCATGACTGGAGATATAATCTAGAGACAATGGCGCCTACAGTTACATATCTAGCTCCTGAATTCCTGAGGACTTGGCATCTCCACCTAGATATCATAACAGCCTCCTCAAATTCAGACATTCAAACAGAAGTCTCAATTTTACTCAGCAAAATCTGCTTACCCTTCACTCTGGCGGCTTGATGGAGGCTCTAGGCTGGCAATTACTCAGGTTGGACCCTGAGAGTTGTGAATCCCTCGTCCCTCGTGACTGACATTCAATCCACGAGGCGTCCTGCTGACTCTCCACCTACAGCTGATGCACAACTCAGCCCCCTGTCACTGTCCTCACTGCCACAAGCCTGGTCTGAGCCAGCGTGATTATCTTTCACTGGGAACTAATGATAATACCTGACAGCTATTCTTTCTTATTATACTGGGACTATTCTCTCCTATTATACTGAATTTTTTTCCCTCTGTTATTTACAAACACAACTAAAATTGATATATTATGTAGAAGATTAAAGCATTTCAACTTTTAAAACTGTGTATGAAACATAATGTGAATGAAGGAATGTGTGGAAAAACAACATATATGAATGAAAAAGAACTTGGAAAAAAGTAACAAAGTAAAATTCTAGAAATCTGCTTATCTTAAATTACTGATACAGTGAGAGAACTGGGTGATCATCATACGGGTATAAGCTGGCATGCCATATGCATAATCCAGAAAGAAACTTTTCATAATGTGTGCCAAGGAGCATAAACTCTTGAAGCTGGAAGGAACTCAGTTAACTTTATAAACAGGTAGACAGCCAGGCTCGGAAAGGCCTGATGTGCCAGGGTCTATAACATCAGCAGGTGGCAGAGTACTCAGCCCTGATTGTTCACACCCTAGTAGTGTCATGTCTATAATGACAAACTAAGTCATAAGGAAAGAGTAAGAATTATTTAAAACACAAGAAAAATCTAGCATTATCTGAATATCAACTACTCCTACAAAGAGAGGTGCTGGGGATGCAAACAGTTCATGTGCTTAGCTGCTGATGGAAAGGTCACAGGTTCAAATTCACTCAACGGGAGCTTGAACAAAGGCTTAGAGATCTGCTTTCAAAAGCCAACCATTAAAAACCTTCTTACAGAGCACAGTTCTATTCTGACACCTTCAAGGTCACGGTGAGCTGCAACTGACTTGATGATAATTGGTGTTAGTGGTGTAATTCTACAAAAAAAAAAACAACTATTCTCTGTGGAACAGGAAATAATTACCACAATTATAATCAATAAAGTGGTTTTGTAACAGTGCAGGCTCCAAGGAGATCACGGGACTAATGAGAAAGCTGCCGTGCATCCTATTCTTTTCACTGGCCCGGAGGAAGCTGGAGCGGCCACTCACTCAGGTTTTCTAGGAGATGCTTGCAGTCGTCGGTGGCAACGTCGTGGACAGTCCGGCTGCACTTATCTCTCCTCTCAGGTTCCAGCCCTCTGTGCTGACACAAGATTTCTAGGCAGTTCTGTAAAGACAACAACTCTGTCATCTCCAGCTCCAAATGAACCAACCAGAGCAGAACACCGAGGAGAAAAGCTAGTCATCGGTAGCAAGCCAACCAGTAACTTTAGGCTAGGACTTTTATTTCCATTCCAGCCCTCCCAACGTGCAAACTAATATAAACAACGTCGAGCCTTGACAACCAAAGAACACTTCACTTAAATGCAAGTCATAAGATCAAAATATTACTCCACAGAACTGTCTCTTCGGGGTGTTTTGTTGTTTTTTTTTTTTAATGTTAGCTTACTAATTACTCATTTTGCCAAGGGAAATTAAGAAAGAAATTGGCTCCAGCATACAATACCCTTTTATGGTCACTTGGCAATGTAAACCCAAGTCTTTGGCTACAACAGGATGGATCTTGCTGCTTTCTAGATTATAGCCATGAACTGCCTTCTACTAGGTTAAATGCCAGACTCCATTTAACAATTATGTCCCAGAGTCCTCTTAAGAAAATTTATATTTTGATTATATGCTGTGCTATTTTCTTTATTTAAAAAGTAGAAACACTACACTAATTGTGTTTTTAGAAAAAAAATCATCCCCAATAGAAGCTGAAAATTGTGTTTCTTTTTTCCCCTCCAACTTTCTCTCTTTCTGTATTGCTAATGGAGGTTTCCATTCAAAATGTATCACCTAAGAGCTAAAAGTTTTTGTTCTCCAGATATTTTTCAAATACAAAGGAGGAGACAATATAAAATGCATACACTTTTCTAAACAATATTCCATCAGGATATTTAGCAAGGAACTCTGCTATATCAAGTTTCACTTCACAGTTTATTCATTTGGCACAAGAGTAAGCATAAAACTCATCAGATCAGAAACAGTGCAAAGGAATGAGTAACAGAAACAAGGTCCTTATACATACATACATACACATATGCCCGCTCGTATGTTCATTATTTTCTAATGACATAATAAACCAGGCAGCCTGAGAAGTCTTCCTTCTATTCTTGCTATAAAATATCCCAAAGCTGCATAATGTTCAAAATCACACTTTTCTTTTTTAATGCAAATATTTTTACTGAGGTGTGGTTAGGTCGAGTCCATCGTGACCCTATGAATAGCAGACCTGAACCCTGCCCTATCCTGTCCCAACCTCACACTTCTTGGCACATTACAGCCACTGCAGCAGTCACCATGTCAATCTACCTGGTCGAAGGTCTTCCTCTCCTTCGCCAGCCCTCCACCCTCCCCAGCATCCTCCCTCTCCAAGGACTAGCCCCTCTCAGCAATACGCCTGTAGTATGTGAGGCAAAGCCTCATCATCTTTGCCTCCAACGAGCACTCCAACTGCACTCTCTCCAAGACCTATTTGCAGAGGTGTCTCTGCATATATGTGTATATGAAAGTTCACAGTATGTGTACACCTGAAGAAAAGGGGACACAATGTGTACGCACCACCCCAACGGTCTTTGTTTTTCCATCTCTATCATTACCCCTCCCTTCTGTCCTTAGAGGTAACCACTGTTCCAATATCTAATACTAGAAGTTGGTTTAGCCCATTTTTAAACTTTATACAAGGCATTTATATTACTACACAAATGAAAGCAAATTGCAAGTATTTATGTTTGACTTCTCTCATTCAATGAAGTCTGTAAGTCAACCGTATGGTGGGAGTAGACACAGTCCCTCCTTTATTTATGTGTGTGTGTGTGTTTGTGTGCTTTTCTTTTATTTATTTATTTTTAAAACATTTCAATGAACATCTACAGAGATTTTGGAATTCCATTCATTCATTGTTGCACTTCTCCCCGCCCCCCCACCCCCACTCACTCCTCTCCTTGAAAAGCAAAAGAAAAACTTCTTCATTGGTACACAATCCCCGCCCCCGCACACTCCCCAGCCCCACCTCCACCCCAAATATAATCCACTCTGCAACCCTCATTCTGTACTCTTATGATAAACATAATGCCCTAATATATAATACTTTTGAACTATTCTCTCCCTCACAGACTTCAATGCAGTAAACATAATTTATCCAGTTTTTCTCAGTCTTACCCCCACCCTGATGTCAGCCTCATTCTACAACCGTGACAGTCCCTCCTTTTAAAAAAATTCCTCTGTGGTATATTCCATTATGGTCACACCATGATCTACCCATTCTGTTGATGTTCATTTGGGTTCTATTATAAACATTCTAGACACATCCTTTGATGAACACGTCTCTGCATGTGTGTTGGGTATGGACACCATATTTGTCTGCATGTCTGTTGGATATGGATTCCATAACTGGACTGTGGTATCACAAAGTACATAGACATTTTATGTTTATAAACCATGAAAAGAGTTTACTTAAGTGGTTACACCAATTTCCATTCCCATCAGCAGCATCTAAACCTTAGCTACTTCATCTTGCTCCCCCCAAAACAGACTTTCAGGCTCAATAATGAGTTCCTAAGAAAGTGCTTAAAGGATTAGAAAGAAAAACCAAAAGCAAGCTGAAACCATCAATTTAGTGAACCTGGAACCAGGGAGCCAGTGCTGGTCTGCAAGCAAAGAGGATAGGGAGAAGCTAGTGCTTGGGGAATTAATGGATGCTGGGGGTGGGGGGAAAGGGGGTGGGGAAGAAAGAGAAACTGACTGGGCCTCGGATTCCCCAAAATGGGAGCGCTGAATCAAATCTGTGACTAAAATGAGAGCAAAGCTAGGGCAATCTGCCCACCTCTAAAAAGATTCAGGAGGACCTCTGTTTCTTACAGAAACTGAAAACTGTATCAAAGTTGGCTTCCATGGGCCTGACGTTCAGGGGTAAGAAATCACTACTCTAAAGTGCAAATTGAAAACCATGCCAAATAAATAACTATTTTTCAAGAAGCTGTTACAACTAATTTATTTAAAGCCAGTAAATGAATGAAAAACAGTTAATGAGAAACTCAATGTTGACTTAGAATATAATTCTAAGAAGAGAAAGAAATCAAATGCAGTGAAACAGAGGAGATAAACTGGTGAATTCCCAAAACAATGGGAGCTGAAAATCACACAACTATGCAGCAGGCAAAACTGGGGAACAGCCACGTAAACTTAAATTCTAATTCTGAGGATACATATTTCCTTTTTTTTTAATGCTTCATGAAAATATTTTATTGGCCTTTTGTATAGAAAATGTGAATTTATTTGCCAGGAAGGATGATCCAATCGTACTTCTGGTGGAACCAGCGCATGGCCACCTCTTTGCTGATTCTGTGTTGGCCCTGATGCAGCCTGTCCTGCGCTTCTTGTCTGTGGTGCTGAAACCTGGCCTACCCCGCACCACAGAGGAGTCCAGACTGTAAAAACCAATGCTGGAGTCATATCTGATGCCCACACCAATGTGCTCCTGGATCCCAAAACCAAAGTTTCCAGTATTTGAGAAGCCATTTTTTCTTGACTCGTATTTCCATACCTTCAGACTTTTCTCCAAGATTTCCTCCACCTTGGCCCCTCTGACTGTGCAGTGGACAATTTTTTTCATTTCCCCTATGTCAAAAGATTTGACAGTGTATCTTGCTTTGGAGAACATGGGAGTCTGGCCTGTGAGCTGCTCCAACACCAGGGCTGCCTGGGTCTGTCTGTCTCCACTGTTGCCTACAGATATTGAGGCAGAGCTTGCAGATGCGAAGCTCTCACATGACGTTCTCTTTTTTGCCTTAATCCTGCGCCTTGATGGAGAACAGGAAGGAAGCTGGATACAAATTCTTATATGACCTTTGGTAGATCACACAACATTTTTTCTTCTTCAGTATCCATATAGGGTTGTTATATAACTTACAGGAATATATGCATTTGAAGTTTTTTTCTTGGCATACACTAAACGCTCAATATTTATTAGCTGCTGTAATTACTGTAATCAACAACATTAGTATCAATTAGAAAATAACCCAAATATTCAGTTAAGTGGGGAGTTATTACAGCTGCACACTAGTCTCAAGACAATTCTAGTTGATGTTACGTTAAAGTGTAAGTAAAATTGATGAAAGGCACAACGGACAGCTGCCATCCTGTTGAATTAAGATTAATTTCTCACCTGCAAAGTAGTTACATGTAATTCTTATTACACTGAGGTGGGTCAGTGGGTAATATCATGAGCAGTGACTTTCTCACTAAGAAAGCATGAAATGTCAGCTCTCTAGAGGGTAAGAAGTATGCACACATTGCTTCAGGTGTGAATTCTACAGCACTGTGCTGGGCTCCAAGCAGAACACAAGGGGTTTAAAACGTCAGCTCACCTTAGCAACTGTAGCTATAACTGACTGTGCCCTCAGTTCTCAGTTTTCTGAGGCTACAAATCTTTCCTGGAGGAGATAGCTCATCTTTCTTCAACGGAGCACTTGGTGGATTCGAACAACAGACTCTGGTTATTAGCCTAACACTACGAGGGTAAGCAGAGTTTTCATCTTATTGCTGTTGAGTCATAACTGACCCTCCAGTGGTTTTTCAGAGGCTGTAAATCTCATGGGAGAAGAACATCCATTTTTCTCCCTCTGAGCACCTTCTTCGGTAGGCAGCACAACTCCTAATCCATTAGGGGACACACACACACACAGCTTTTCCCGAGCTAGAAGAAACATCACAGGGACAGGTGCAGAATATCTTCACTTTACACAGGAAGGGACTCAGGAAGGAAAACTCTGGGCCTGTGATCCAGGAAATAGTGAAGAAATTGGGAGATTTGTCTTTCCCAGATATATTTGCCATATTTATGCCAGTGTTTTCTATATCCAAATGGAAAAGAAAGATTGTATTAACTTTAGACAAACCACTGCTCTTTCATCTTTGATGTTCTTAACTTACTAATAAGGAAGGAACAGTAGAAACTGGATCAGGAAGGATGTGACTATCATAAACATATGGCACTTAACCCTGAGGGTAAGAGCCTTGGGAAAACGTTCAACGTACAAGTTGTTTAACACGCCAGCTTCTAGACAGTCCACTTTCCTGGCTGTGGAAGGACTAGAGGAAGGAACTCACAATCACCACTCTGCACAAATCCTGCTAACAGATGAAGAGGGATTCTCTCAGGCTGTCCAAATGCAAGAGACTATGATGGAGGTAACACAGTCAAAGTTCCTTTTTGAAAAGAGTAAAATCTAGAATTGTACTCACTTCTTCAATGCAAAAAGTTGTATAGATGGAGTAAGGAAGTATGAATGTTAGGTGAGGTTACAGGATAAAATTGGGGGTGAAGAGATGCATTTGATTAAGAGCATATGACTTTGGGCAACTGCCAATCCTGGTACTATGTGATTTTCTGTGTTCCTCTACTGTTCACAGGGTTTTAAGAGACCTGATATTTAGGAAGTAGCTGGCCAATACTGCTTTCTACTCTGTCTTAATCTGGGAGGTCTACTAAAATTTGTCTAGGATGGGTGACCCTTGTGGCATCTGACACACCAGTGGCACAGCTTTCAGGATAATAGCAACCCACAAATTACCTCAGTACTGCAAATGGACAGATAAGTGCTGTATTAATTAGCACAATGAATTCCGCCTACATAGCAAATTGATAAATTAATGTTGTGCTTCTAATAACAAGGAAAAACAAAAGGATAAACAAATATGTCTTTGAGAAAGTGTGTCCAGAGTGCTCCTTGGAGGTAAAGATGATAAAGCTTTGTCTCACATACTTCAGGCATATTCTTAGGAGAGGCTATTCCTTGGAGAGGAACATCATGTTTGGAAAGATAGAGGGTCAGCAAAAGAAAAGAAGGCCCTCCCCTAGATGTATTGACACAGTGACTGCTACAACGGGCTCAAGTCTGTCAGAGATTGTGAAGATGGCACAGGATGCAGATCTGTTGTTCATATGGTTGTTATGGAGCCCATTTGACTTGATAGAACCTAACAACCACCACCTATGACTATGGCTGTACTTTGGGCATGTTGCTAGGAAAGGTTAGTCACTGGAGAAAAACATCGTGTTCGAAAAGGTGGGGGCATGGCAAAAGAGAGAAAGACCCTCAACCAGATTGACTGACACAGTGACTACAGCAAAAGGCTTGAGTGTGTCAGTGATTGTGTGGTTGATACAAAGTAGGACTGGGTTCATAGGGTCACTATGAGTTTTATCAGACTCAAGGCACCAAAAAACAACCACCATCTATGATTAATGATGCATGATTAGGTTACATCAAAGAGGTGTTAGATAACATCTGCTGTATTAATGAGGAAGGTTTAGGGTGAGATGCAACACCCCTAAGTTACTACTTTTACTTGGGTCACAGGGCTGATCGATAAAGGAGAGTTTCTCTGAGGTGTGGCTTACATAATCTTTTATCTTCCAAGAGATTAAAGAAAAATAAAGCCACAAGAGAAGGCAGGAGGATCTCAGTGCCAATATGAAAGAAGACCCAAGAGTGCTTTTGTTGGATGCAGGGTCCCTGTGCTGAGAACCTCCTAGACCTAGGAGAAGAGAGATGTCAAGGCACATAAATCTCCAAGGAGTGCAGGGCATGTATACAGATATTGAAACCAGACAAAGATCTTCCTCTGGAGCTGACAGAGAAAAGCCTACCCCTAGAAATGGCACCCTAAATTTGGACTTCTAGTTTTCTAAAATGTGAATGAATAACATTTCTATTTATTAGAGCCATCCACTAGTGGTTTCTGTTACAGTTCTAGATAACCAAGAGTCCAAGCATGCACCAGAATGGATAGAAAAATCAATACAATAATCTATAACTGATTCAAATCTGAAAGTTTTAAGAGTAAAAAGGAGAACACTGTTAAGAATTGCTCTGAGATAATAGGAATAAACCAAATACATACTAGGCAAACTGAAGACTTTGTTGCTTCCAATCATAAGGATCATCTGTAGAGGGTTGCACTGCCTACCCAAAGGTGGCCCCTCTCTGGTGACTCAAATTCAGCAAGATTTCTGACAGAGAAAGGTAGAGAGGGTCATCTGTGAATCAGTTCTAACTCCAGGGCAGTGAATTGATTTGAGTTGAATTGTTAAAGGAACTCCTAGATGAGCTTTTCTGGAGAGATGTGGGAAACAGAAAGACTAGAGATGAGAATGGGGAATCACTACAGAATATATTCTGGGGAGTAATAAAAACACTTAAGGGAGAGAGTACAGAATGAAAAAGGAACAAGATCAAAAGATCTGAAAGGAACAGGTGGAGAGCACTTGAAGGTATATGTCTTGATTGCACAGGGGGCTCTGGCTGGCGAAGTTTACATTCCTTCCACAATGCTGTCAATAACCACAGCCCAAATTAAGCAGAGATGTTACACTCAGCTCTGTATGCTTTGGCTTGAGCATCAAAGCATAAAATTACTCTTCCCTTCTGTTTAGCATAGGACAGCCAAGTCCACCTGGAGTTTTTTAAAAAGCAATTCCATTTAAAATTAAGAAAGAAAGGAAATAATTACAGAAAACCAAAATCACTGAAACCCATTCCAAAGAACAGGTTTCTATCAATCATGAATCATATTCAGTCTTAAAAAACTTGGTTCACCTTTGCAGGCATCTTGAAGCTGGAGGGGAAGTGAGGCAGTGGTAGTGTTCTGGAAGCCAAGGGAAAGGTTGCATTAAGCAGCATGCAAAAGAACTCCGGCTGAATAAGAACATGAGTGGTAGGAGCCATATCCTTAGACAGTACAACATCTGGGATTATAATCTACTCTTGTAGTCAAAATTAACTTTCATGGTTTTGTGGGCTCTGGTGGTAGTGTGTGTTAACCAAAATATCAGCAGTTCAAATCCACTAGTCACCTCACAAGAGAAAAATGAGTCATTCCCTCCTGTAAAGATTTATAGCCTTGGAAACCTGATGGCAGTGGGATGGTTTAATTTTTCTTGCAGTTAACAAACACCAGTAATCTATCAAATGGAATATGTCTTAGTATAAACACAAGCTTCAAAGGAAATATCTTAAATCCAATCTCCCTTAATTTGTTTCTGACATGCTGAGAGTCATGACAGAGCAGAAAGCTTCACTACGAAAGGCTTTCTGTACAGAGAGGCTAAACAAAAGTCTGATCCTCAATAATGAGTTCAACAGTCTCTTAAGAGTCTCAGGCCAGCTTTCGAGAAAGGCACTTCAAGTATCAAACACGAGCCAAGGATCTGTATATATTTCTTAACCAGTGGGAAAATAACCAAAGACTAAAATGGAAAAGGCACTGATTGAGGAATCTGATTGTCTTGGGAAATTAGTTACACCATTTCCCAAGATTCTTCTGCTACATGAGGGTGGACTGGATCATGAGTAACGTCCTCTCAAGCTCTGAAACACAATTCTTTTGTGAAAACAAAGTGGAAACCAAAGTAGCCTATATTTTGCATAGTAAAGTTGTTGACATCTCACAAATACCAATAAGGTACAGAAATAACGTAGTTGTTTAAGTCCTGCTTGTGGACAATGTGTGATCTTTTTATCAATACAATGGTTAACCCAGATTCACAATTTACATTTTCAGAAAACTGGTCTTTGTGATTTAGCTGTCAGTGGATTGCCTTTCTTGAGATCCATTTCAGCAAAAATGTAAACATTAAATACATGTGATGCAAAAAGATTTTCTCGTACCTTTCATCAGGAGGGCGGACAACATGGTGTAGTTTAAAGAGCAATAGATTCAGGAATCTGGGCTTCATTCCCAACCTCTATCTATCTACACTCTCTCGAGCTTAACTGCCGTAATCATAAAGTGATTAGATTGGAAGATTAAATATCCACTCCAGGGCTAAAAAAATCTATTCTTTTAATAGCTTAGACATAGGAGAATGTTGTCAATCATACTCACTTTTAAAAATTTCCCTATTCTTGTCCAAAATTCATCTTACTGTAAGAGCGCACGGGACAGCCATCCTCTGAGAATGAGATGACTTTATTTCCCTTCATTGAATGATAGCTAAGCATCCACGGGTTACCAGGGACCTCAGCATCTAGGATAACACCATCATTGACCACACACATCCCAGAACTCGTAAGGAGTTCATAATTAAAGAGATGAGTAACAATACGATCACTCTACATGGCAGGAATGTACTCCATTCCTGGAAAAGCTTAGCCCTGGGGAGAGGGCTCCACTCTTTGCCTTTGACTAAGTGGCTGAATTTCCTGGACTAGGAACATTTAGGGGTATTGTTTTGTGCCTCTAGGCCACACAAGCACAATCCACTTCTTTCAGTCACATCTCCCGTCACATCTGGGGATGTTCTGGTAGAGGGTAGAGGAGGGAGGTTGCAATCTAACTTGCCTACTCTACTCTTATCACCAAGTGAGATTCATGGGCAAAGATTCATGCATCATCAGATTTTAACTTCTCACTCTTTCCACCTTTTTCTCCTAAAGACTTTGAGGTCAACGGCAATTGCATTCTATTCAAATTAATGTTGTTCCCTACCAACTGACCATACTTTTTATTGTTTTTGCTGTAAAATGGACAAAACCCCCTAATAACAAATCCATCTTCATTGAACAGAATCACTCATCTTTTTAAAGTCTAGATTCAAAAGGAATAGCTTCTGCCATGGATCACAGTAGCAGGAAGTTGCCCAATCAGGGGCTACAAAATCATTTCCAGCTCTCGCCGGCCGTCTCCATCCAGATGGGTAAATCCTAGCATTTAAACTCAGCATGTATAACAACTCGTTCTATCGTCTTCATTATCACGGTGCTGCTTCTTTTCTCTTCCTGAACGTTCCCTATCATCATCTTTCTCTTCTCTTCCCTTATTTCCCATATGAATCAGCATTCCATTCCCGGACATGTTCTGTCCTTAATATCTCTCATTACTTCCACTGCTGTAATCTTGCCCGTAGTCTATCTCTCCTGCCACCAACAGTTACATAGCCTTAGATCTTGACACTTTCATGGAGGAGAGTGAACATCCTACAGATGGCCAAAAGAACAGACAGACATGTCTTGGAAGGGGTACAGCCAGAATGCTCCTGGGAGGCAAAGATGACAAAGCTTCACTATCACATTCTTAGGACATGTTGTAAGGAGAGGTTATTCCTTGGAGAGGGACTTCACGCTTGGGAAGGTGGAGGGACAGTGAAGGAGAGAAAGACTCTCAACCATGTGGACTGGCACAATGACTGCAGCAGTGGGCTTGATTGTGAGCATGGCACAGGATGGGACAGGGTACAGATCTGTTGTTCACAGAGTCACTATAAGTCACACCTGAGTCAACAGCACCTAACAACAATGAAGAGATCCAAGTAATATTAATTATTTTAAAGTATAGAATTGATTACTTAGCTCCTTGTTCTAGAACCTTTCCATGGCTTTGGCTACTAAATGAATTCCTACATACAGCATTGAAGTCCCATGCCTGGCTCTTTCACAAACTCCTGGTCTGGTCTTATTTCTCACCACTCCTCACTATTCAACGGAGTATTCTCCACTTCTCTGATCCTGCACCTTTACTCCAGCTGTTTCCTCTCCCTGAATTGCTTTCCCTTTCAGAGTGGGAAAGTTAACCCATTGTACAAAGCCCCAAATAATTCTCATTTCTTCCAAATGAATTGTTTCTGGGCTTCATGTCCCTGCAACTCTGCTTTCTAAAATATGTGTTCCACTATATATAATAGGTTGTTAGGTTGTTTTTTGGAACTGCTAGCTGATACAGTGTATTTTCAGAAGCCGTAAACCACATGGGAGGAGACAGCTCATCTTTCTCCCAAGAAGCAGCCTGGTAGATTCAAACTGCATACCTTTGGGTTGATTCAAACTGCATACATTTGGGTTGGCAGTGTAGCTTCTTACAACTAGGCCACCAGAGCTAGTGCAATCATCGTGTTTTTATGTGGTATCAGCCACATATCTGTTGCTTGTGTTAATTTTCTGTGCTTCTTTCAATCTATACATCCCTGCCACGGAACTAGAAGCAACCTAATGAGCTGGAAGCCACGTAGTGGCAAAAGCAACAGCTGCAAGTATCAATATCCCCAGTGTCGTGGATGCCTACGCCTACACCCCTGAACTAAACCCCACTCTGGAGGACCTCACGTGCTTAAGAACAGAAGCACATTCCACACACTTGGGGTTTTCAGTGACTAATTTCTGGGGAGCAGATCATTAAGCCTTTCTTCCATGGCATCACTTGGGTTTGAACCACCAGCCTTTAAGTCAGTTGTTAAGAGTCAAGCACCTGAAAAGCGCAAGGCCCTTAACTTGCACCAAGAGTGTGCTAAAAGGTTTATGGTTCGTTCACTACTGTCAAAATTTTCTTAACAGAAAAGAATGTATGAGTGAAAAAGAAACTCTACCACAACATTTTTTATATCTCTAGAATGAAGAATGTTTTACTTCAACTGACTAATTAAAGTAAGAATTCCCTCTTGCGTTATCATCGTCAGTGAGAGAGCACAAAACTGAAATCTAACTTCCTGCTGTCGAGTTGACTCCAACTCAGAACAACTTCACGGGACAAAGCAGAACTGCGTCACTGAGCTCCAGGTTTGTAAATCGTTCTGAGCACAGACTGTTCCACCTTCCTCCTGAAGAATGGCTGGGGGGTTGATATGGCCATTCTTCTGGTTAGTAACCTGGCATTTAATCCACTGC
Source organism: Elephantulus edwardii (assembly GCF_000299155.1). Lineage (NCBI taxonomy): Eukaryota > Metazoa > Chordata > Mammalia > Macroscelidea > Macroscelididae > Elephantulus > Elephantulus edwardii. The sequence continues at coordinate 22,450,413 of NW_006399772.1, forward strand.
ACCACCAGGGCTCTGGGAGCACAGGGAGGGCTAACAGAGACAGCTCAGGGCATGGGTATGAGCTCTGGTGTGGATCCTGGCCCTTCCTCTGCCTAGTAGTATTCTGGAGAAAACTACCCAAACTACTAAATCAGTTATCAATTTCCTGTTAATTGTAACTAGGATAAAATATTTAAAATTACTCTCACATTTTTTACTGACAAATAAAAAAAAAATCTCAAGGTTGACTAAAATCTTTTATTCATCTGACCATAAAAATTTCTTGATGGGATAAAAAAAAAATCAATTCATCCTGATAGCTAATAATCTCCCACCACAGTATCACTCAGCTTTGCATTAGTCAATTTAAATACAGTCAGTTAATAGCAGACAACTCTTCCACTCATCAAATTACAGCGGTGGGATGAGGCCAGCTGCCAGCAGACGCACCTTAAACCCTTTTGAAGCAGCGATGTGGGCAGCAGTCCAGCCTTCTCTGTCGGCGTGGTTAATAAGGTCCGCGGGAACAACAGGCCTGGCTGTCCCATCAGGACTTTCTCCTCCATCCAAGTCAAACACGCCCGCCTTGGGCTCCTGCTCATTCAGCTCGTCTCCACAGGCTGGTGCTGGGTGGTACATAAGGAGCTTGAGGCTCTCCACGTTACCAGTGTCCACAGCTGCATGAAGTGGTGTCCAGCCGTCCTGAAAACAAAGTGACCGAGGACAGGGTTGGTCACAGCATTAATGTTGAGAAGAATCTTGTGAAAAGTCCACCCCTAACTGTTCTTGCGCATGGATCACTCAGCTGAGAAAAGCAGACATTCCAATTCTTAATACAGCCCATAAGCTAGATGAAGTTCCTGGACTTCTCTCATTGACTGTATTTCTAAGACTAAAGTTTACTGTCCTTTGGACCATTTCTACCTAAAGTATAACTGTGCAAAGTGAGCAAGTATTGGCCAAGACCTTAAGTGACAAAGAAACAAGGTAACTCAAAACGTCAATTTAATACTAAAGGAGAGTGTACACACTAAGGAAGAATATAATAAAGAGATTTTTAGCACAAGTAGACAAGTGCCTGGCTATGTTCACTGTAATTTTATTCACAAGAACAAAAAGACTGGAACAATCTACATGTCTATTAACAGAAAAATGGATAAACAAATTATGGTATACACATACAATGGAATACTACGCAACTATAAAGAGTAATGATCAATCTATGGAACATCCTGTAACATGGACCATTCTGGAAGACATGAAATAAGTGACTCACAAAACGGCAAATAATATAGTCTCACTTTTATCAAAAAATCAAGAATAGGTAATGCCACAGTAAGTAACATTCTTTGCTGGTTATCAAGGATGGGAAAGGAAGTAGGTGGAATAACTTTCTAGATTTCAGCTAATTGTTCTCTTCGGTCAAAGGGAATATTGGATTGGGTGCCGTCTGTTCTACCTTACCAAGGTAGACAAAGACAGAAGAATGAAGGTGAAATTTTTGTAAATAGTTATACTACGTAAGTTTGCAACAGTAATAACAAAAAAAATGTGTAGTATACAATTACATATGTGGTTATGTATTACATGCATGGTTGTAGAAAAGTACCATGTGTGCAAGTGTATCTGTAGACCTCTAAACCTTATACATAGAGATGCATGTGCTGCATTTATAATCATGTATATGATACAGCACATAGGAGGCACCATTAAGAGAGACTTACTAGATACATTTGTCACAAGAGACTGGGCTAATGCTCCGAAATGCAGAGGAGCAGAGTCTTACGGAGCACATTGGTCAACTGGTATATCAAAGATCATTAACATAATGTCCTACATCCTAATCTGGGCTCTTAAAAGCTAGTGCCGACCTATGTGAGACATAATTATAATTTTCTATTTGTCCATAATAAAAGAGAAAAGGAGATTAAAGACTCAAAGAAGAAACAAATCCACATGACTAAGAGCTCACAATGTCAACCTGCAGAACAAACGAACCAGCTACCACTATTGACCATTTGATCAGAGACACAACAGAAATCCCTGGATAGAAGGGGAGAGAAATGTGGACCAAAAGGCAAATTGCTCTAAAAGGCCTGCTGTATTGGACTGATGAAGACTACAGGATGTTGTCATTGAAAGGGAAGCAGTGTAGTAAATTAAAGGTCCAAAGTGCAGATGACCTTTGGAAAGCAAAATTACGTGTACACTTGTCTTTCACTGGCAATATGTTCGGGGGAGGAGAGGGTGATCCTGTGTTAACAACCTGGGAATCTGGAAACACATAAATAATGCTGAGATGCAGTGAACAACTGATCCTAGTAGAAGGTTATGTACTCCTCTTAACCCTTTGGGTCCATCCAACAAAATGCAGGGGGACTTCTCAGCCTCCAAGGGCATCACTTCTGCTCCAGTTCCTGGCACGCCCTCTCCTGGTCTCTTCAGGGTCCACTCATTCCTTTAGATATTAAGTCCAGTGTCACATTTTCATTGAAGATTTGTCTGACTAATTCTTCAAATAACACCCTTCTCCCCACTCCCAGTGACAGCTCTCTTTGACTTTATATTTATTCTCTAGATCATGGCTTTTAAATATCCAATTTACCATCTAATTTTTGCTTTTTGTGGATTGTAGACTAAGCCTCTACCTGCTGGGATGTAACATCATTGAGGGTGGGGGCTGTCTAGTCTAATGCTGTTTCTCTAGATCCCAAAACAGCTGCTGCTATATCACTTCTCCTAATTCTGAACAACATGACAAATGCAAACAGAGGAATTCAGAGGAATAAGCTGAGGCTCAGAGGCTCAAAGGCTGGTTACCCTTAGGGACAAGGCTCTGATTAACAGAGAAGAGATGCATCCAGGAGTCGGGCATTTTCCAAATATAACATCCAGAAAGTTAAAATCCAAGAAAGCCAACCTCTCTTCTTAACACATTTTGCTTTTCTAGCTTCAGAGTTTTGCAGATGTCCTATAATCTGCCTGTATGGGAGAAACCATAAAATTCAGACTCACTCTGGTTTTTGCACTTCGGTCAGTTCCAGCTTCCAATAAGCGTTTAATGCATTCTTCATTTCCATTTTTACAGGCCAGGAAGAGAGGTGTCTGTCCTCCGTCAGCAGCATGATTAATGTTAGCATGATATGCAATTAATAATTCTACACACCTAAACACAAGATTGCAAGTCATTACATAAAAACTTTGACTTTTGAATAATTCTACACACCTAAACACAAACTGTTATTAATTGCATAAAAAGTCTGACCTCTGAAGGTTTAGATAGTAAATACAGAAAAAATGCAAAAGCAATCCTGCATTTTTATTTATATGCAGTATCTGCGTGTGTGTGTGTGTGTGTGTGTGTGTGTGTGTGTGTGCGTGTGTGTATTTTGACTTTTGAACACATGAGTACTATATTTTAACAGGAGGAACTCACTGGGCATGGGAATCAACTTGATAACAACTGGTCCTGGTTTTGGTATTTTAACAAGGCTAGAAAAATAGATTCCAACCATGGAATTTAATGACTCCCATGGAAATTTAAAATTGCAGCTTTGATCAAGTGTGAAAACTTAGTTTACGACATTTCTCTGAAACCAACTTGTAAAACTAGAGTCCTTGGAATATCTGTTTGACTTACTGGAATGAATGGCCTAACGGAGCCTGACATCTATATTATTTGTGGTTCAGCACCATTTCAACCGTTAAAGAAGGCAGGCTGCTGAGTTATTCTGAGAAACCCACTTGAGAAAAGAATTATAAATAGCGTAGACAGCAGGGCACCCTGTGCTCCTCTATAAAAGGCAGTGAGAGGCAGAGCAAAGGGCCGCCTTGGGGGGAAAAGCCAGGGAGTCTGTTCTATCTCCTGGGAGGATAAGGCAAAGAGACAGCCAGGGAGAACTCACCACCTGAGAATCCAGAAGGGGTTAAAAGGAGATCAGTTCAAGACTTCTTGGCATTTATCATAACTAAGCTAATGCAAAGAATTTTACTTGGTAAAATGAGTTGAGAGTAAACTTAGCAAGATGGGCTAAATCATGAACGAATTAGGAAGTAACTCATAACACATTTATTTATGCCACTTAGATGTATGGGATTTCCTAACTCAGCCTGGCAATATTTGACTAACGATAAAATAGATTGATTATACATTGACACATGTGAGCTGTATCAAATATTTAGGAATGCAGTTCAAATCCATTAGCTGCTCCATGGGAAGATGGCCAATCGCCTCTTGTGTGATTAACTGCCTCTGAAAATCCAAGGGAGGATCAGTTAAATTTGGTTCCAACTCAAAGACACACAAGAACAATGGCACACAGGAAGCTCTTGTGGCCTAGGGGTAAGGAGATACACTGCCATCCCAGAGGCATGTGGTTCAAATCCAACCAGTGCTTTGTGGGAGAACATGAGCAATCCTCTCCTGTGCAATTAAAACTGTCTCTGAAAATCCACTGGAAGGTCAGCTCAGACTCAAAGATATACAACAACAATGGCACACCACCATCACCACCAAGATCATTTGTTTAAATGTCTCACTATCTACTTTCCCCAGATTCTCCATTTCCACAAGCTATTCCTGTCTGTGGGGTTCCTAGTGGTGCAAATAGTTAATGTGCTCAGGTGGCAACTGAAAGGCTTACAGTTCAAACCACCCCAGAGGTGTCCTGCAAGAAAGGCCTGGTGACGTAACTCTGAATAATTAGTCACTGAAAGCCGTATGGAGTATATTGGGCTCGTTAAGAATGATCATGGATTTTACAGTCATTGGGAAAAAGATAAAAAGCAGCATGTTGTTGTTGTTGTTGTTGTTGTGTACCATTAAGTTGGAACCAACCCATAACTGACCCTCTGGTGGGATTTCAGGGGCAGTTAATTGCACGGGAGGGGATTGCCCATCTTTCTCCCACAGAGCAGCTGGGAGATTCAATCCACGGGCCTTTGGGATTGCAGCAAAGCTTCTTGCCACTAGAGCTCTCTATAATATTAAAATATTCTTCATAATTTTCAATAGCAATACTATAAAAGGAGTTGCTAAAGTTATGTGCATTTTAATGACTAAGTTCTATTCAATTTTGTATTTTTAGCATATAAAGCTCCACAATAGAGCTCTGGTGGCTAAATGGTAAGCTGCACTGCAATCCCAAATGTGTGCCGTTCAAATCCACCAGCTCCACAGGAGGAGGGGCAACTTCCTGCTGCGTCCTTTACGGCCTCTGAAAACCAGCTGGAGGGTCAGCTATGGGTTCCTATTCAGCAGCAAAACACCATTACCGCTGTTATAAAAGATTTTTTAAAAATATGCGTAATTGGAATGCAATAATGAATAAATGGCCTTTAGAGATTATAGTGGTTATGAATCATGTAACTTTTATTTTCAATGTCATTATGAAGTATACACACTATATGAGGACGTGTTGCAATGCTGAAAAACAATGAATGAAAACTCCATCCCTACCCCCTTATGGTGCTCTGTCTATGGTGACAGAACTAACATAGAGTCTCTTCCTCAGGATAAAGTTCATTCATGTGGAGTGTGGACACACAACATGTATCTCATCTTTCCTCTCCTCTATGCCGTCATTAGCATCAAGAAAAGGAAGTGTAAAGTCCTCAAAGGCATTGAGTAAGCTTGTTTGCCAGCGGATTTTTAGCACCAGTTTACACATTCAGCCAGAACGAAAATATGTGTGCAGAGGATAAAAAGAAGCTCTTCTCCCAGAAAACCAGAATGAAGAACACCACTTACTTGACGTGTCCCTGAGCAACTGCAGCACACAAGGGTGTGAAGCCATTTCTATCAGCAGCATCGACATGGGCTTCTGCATTCAGCAACAATCTCACACAGTCTGCGGGTTTTAATAGAAAGCCATCTCAATTCGCTGCTTAGAGTTAGTGCCAGACAAATTCTATACAAGCTGTAGATGAGATGCTGAATCCACAGGCAGAACTCTCCCCTACACAGCTCACCTGACAATTCTGGGTGTGGGAGACTCCACAGACAATTCTACAGTTAAAGGCAGCTTCTCTGCCCAGTGTTTGTCATTTCTTAATGGACTCAAGCATGCGGGCAATGGTGAGGATGGTCTAAAATAAGTTGGGGCACAGATCTACTGTTCATAGTCTTGAACAGACCATGAACCACCAAGAAAACAAACAGGTCTGTCGAGGGTGAAATCATCTTTCTCCTTAGAGGCTAGGATATTGAAGCTCTGTCTCACATACTTTGGGCACATGGCCAGGAGGGACCTGTCTTTGGAGAAGGACATTAAGCTTGGAAGAATGGAGCGACAGCACAGGAGAGGAAGACCCCAGATGAAATGGACTGATACAGTAACTGGGGCAATGAGGACAGATATGTCGGAATCAGTGAGGCTGGCTCAGGACAGGGCAGGCTTCAGAGATGAAGTCGCAGGTGACTCAACGGCACGTAACAACAACAGGCTCAGTATGAGTTGCAATTGACTTGACAGCACATAACAACAAGCTCACTAAGATATGACTCTGTGTGTGTGTGTGTGTGTGTGTGTGTGTGTGTGTGTGTGTGTCTGGAGGGAAAGGATGTCAAAATTTAAAAATTGTTTTATCAGACCCTTCCCCTAGCCTGTCCCAGGATACAATGCTTTTGGATAGAGAACTAAATCCATTTACCCAAATGAAATTATTCTTCACATTTCAATAGCTTAATTTAAAATCTATTATTTAAAAAAAAAAACAACACCTCACCAAAGTGCTATGATATTTCATTTTCATTCTTAAAATGCTTTTATGTCATGGTCATTCCAGATTTAACTCCATGGATGGGGATTTTATAAAAGCTCAAGAAAATTCCCTATGCTCAGGCATAAGTAGATCAAAATCTTATGTTCTTCATGCTATTTACTACATTTAATGAAAAAAAAAGTGTCTAAAGTGCTTTTAAAATAAAGAGGCACCCAAAGTATTTTAAAATAACGAGCTATTTTCTTAGCTCATTGGAATCTTCTCTTAAGTCCCTTCCCCAACACATTCAGGCTCTGACAACCTTTCAAGAAGCCACATTACTACATTAATCCACCATCACATGGCTCACATATGTGATGCTTTGTGACTTTGCATTTGCAGTCAAATCATGTCTTTTTTCCATACTACCATATGTTTTCATATATCTGAATAAAGAATTTGCATTTTAAGGAACACGAATAATTTCCAGATTTCATCAATATGCCATTTAGAGTTATACAACTTCTCAGTTCTCAAAAAAAAGAAATTTAAATAGCTATAAATTATGCCAATGACTGAACAATTTCAGACTCCTGACCTTTCCTTAACTACTAACATTTTACCTCACTGCAGCATGTGCTAGAATCATGATGCCAGGCTTTCACTAACATCAGGATTTCTAACCCACAAATTAGGGCTGTTCTGTTTCGACTAAAGTAGTCACAGATGGAGGGCTTTATTTTAAAATGTGCTGTATGGTTCTATTCCCGCAATTCCTACATGCACCATGAATGTCATTGTGCATAAAACAAAGATACGTTTTGCTAGCCACAATAAAATACTTACTGTGCAATTGGGATTTTGTCACATGTACAAAAACTTTGAAGTTCATGAAAACGAATTATGCACTACTACCTGTAAGATGTAACTTAAAACCTTGCCCACAGTGGTTTTAACAGAGCTCATCCTTTTGCATGTGTGAGTGTAACAAGATAAGATATCGTCATCTTTACCTGTATGTCCATTCCTAGCAGCAGAATACAAGGCAGAATGGCCATCTTCACAGGAGTAATTAATGTCCAGTCCTTCTTCATTAAGCAGCATTGATAATAAAGTGACATTTCCCTGGGCAGCAGCTTGCTGAAGAAGGGTGGGCCTGCCAGCCAGGGGGGCAGGACCACCACTCATTAGCAAAGGGGTTAGGGAGGGTGACCAGCCTGTGGGTTAAAGTGACCCTAATTAGACAGTGAGAGCAGATGCAGGAGACAGACACTGTCTTACTCCTTTCTGAATTACACTCACTCAAACACACGCACACACACATAAACACATGAACATGTATCCCAAGGATTATGTGGTTTTTAACATTATCGATCTGTTCATATTTTCACTTAGCACAAGTCTACACTGTCATTTCAGCTTTCGCATCTGCTGCTACTTAAATTTACATGGTGACAAATTATATTTAGTTGTCAGTTTCCTACAGGTAAATGTTAGGTTTGTGACTAAGGTGGCGGGCTCGTGATGGCAGGCTCATTTTAAAAGCTCAAATTCCTTTGCAAGACTTTGAAGATCCCTTGAATTTTAAAATTAGGTATGCTGTGAGATGCTGTACAGTTGAGTTCCCACTCACAGCGACCCCATTTGATGGAGTAGAATTCCTCCACAGGGGTACTTTTAAGGCTGAGGTCTTTAGGGGAGCAGATCACAAGGGTTTTTTTGGGGTTTTTTTTTCCCTCCCATGGCCCTACTGGTGGATTCAAACTGCCAATCTTTCCATTAGCAGCCTAGTGTTTAAGGCTGCACCACCAGAGCTCCTCTTAACCTGAAAAAGTAAGCCAATATGTTTAGGCACAAAATAGAAAGAACTGTAAAAAAAGAGCTTTTCATATCTCAATAATGTTTCCAGAGGACCTCTTTAAACATGTAATATGAACAAGATGGATCAAATACTATGAAGAAATCCATCTAGATTCTTTAGAAGCCTCTATTGGGGGGTGGGGCAGGAATCATGGGGGCTGACTACTATTAAGAGATAATACAGACATGGCATCCATTATTGTATCTTGACAGTATCAGGACAGGAATCCAAAGCATAAGGTTGCAGACAGCATCATTTGATCACCTTTACAACACGTATAACACAAACTTTGAATCAGCCAACAAAGAGGATATTCCGCTATACAGTTTTTAACAAAAATTTTAAGAGTTATCAATTAGGTATGTCGCATCAGTATTTAGCAGCTTTAGGAGAAAATCGGTTAAGTGTGTGAAGCCGACTGCATATAGCATGGAAAATTTTCTCAATTCTTCCTTGATCAAAAGGCTGTAAAAACAGTAAAAATATTTATTTAATGTGGTGTATTGCTTACTTTAGGCTTCAATACAGCTAATTTTTAAAAGCAGTCCTTTTACTTCTTTATTCCTTTGTGACACCCCAAATACCTAATACTGGTTTGCATTTGTGGGTATATATAGTCATCACTGAGCAGGGCAGACTTTCTACATGTATCTGGTAACCTTCCCCGTAATAAAATACAACAGATGCATATTTGATCCTTTTGCACACTAGTATCAGGACAGTAGTCATGAATGTGGATATTATATCGATATGCATCTAATCCTCAATTCTTACAGCTGACTTGTAAACTCCTGGCCTCAATATTAAAAGAGTACATAGCAAGGAATCTGTACTGGAAAAATCTTTGTGCCAACCTTCCCCCAGATTAGACCAGTTTGCACAAATGAAACTAGACTGCTTATTAAAAGCTGGATAGTCTATCCTCATAACCACTTATTTGGGTCTATGATCATTTTAACCGTATTAGACTGCATGACATACAAAACCCAAATGCTAATAAAAATTAAGTATTCACCCATACTTTATGATATTTTCCCATTGATATTATCTCCTCTTACAAAAATAGTATTTTTACTTCATACTTACAAGAAGGCTCCTCTCTGGTACATTTTACCTTTTGTATTTTCTTAAAAACAAACAAAAAAAAAACACAAGCCCACAAAAATTAAATCAGTACTTATTAGAAATGAATACTAAACAGAGAAGTTATAAACACCAGGGCAGAAAGCCTCGGCCACAAAGCAAACACAAAGGCACTCTGAGAGCACTGCATTCCGGTCTTCCATGGAATAGCAGTACATGGCTCCCAGAGTCTGAATAGTTTTCTTTCTTTCTATTTCTATTTCTGTACTGAGATTGCACACAATAGATTATAGTTATTGATATTCTCTTAAGAATATCTACAAATGTATATTGGACAGTTTGCTGTACTTTCGGTTTTTTTTCTTTCTTTTTAACTACAAGTCTAGGTTTGGGAGAGACAATTTAAATATATTTTTAAACTGCCTTGTACGGAAATATTCAACAATGATGACCATATCTTGGTAAACAATAGTTTTAATATCAAATTATCTGTAAGTTATTTTACTTAAAAAAAATGTTGTTTCTCTTTTAGATCTACTACCCAGAATTCTAGAAAAAGACTGATCAATTTCCTTATTTCTTAGAGGACTGTAAGATATTTTAAGAATCTTTTACCAGAAAAAAAATGTTTCATTAAAATATTTTTTAAAATAGCAATTATTGTTTACCTTTAAACAGATTTTATAACTTTCACTACCATTTCCAATTTTGTCTAGTACTAACAAAACTTGTCTTATTATTTTGATAAATCCTATTATAAAGGCAGCAAAAAAATAAAATTTCCCAATGAGATTTTATGCTTCATTTAACATTCCCAACCATGATAAGAATGGTAAGATGCAACTGAGTAGTAAGTGGTTGTTAAGGAAGAACAGGACAGGCTTGTATTCATTCATCCAGCTACTCTACTGATGTTACACAAAGGTCACGCCGCTTTGCAGTGTCAGATGCAAACATTAGTAGAGGTGAGCACCTTGCAGAACATGCAGCAAGGAAGAGAATACACAGAGCAAGCATGAGGAAGGGAGTATGCAGAACGTGCAACGAGAGAGGGAAGACGCAGGCGCTGAGAACAGCTTCTGGCATCAGCTTCAGAGTGTGGAGAAGGTTAATGTCACAGCTCAGATCAATCTCAGTCTCTGATTTAGTTCTTAAGCCAATCATATATGGAGAATAAGAAATAAAAATACACATTTAACTAAAGGGGAAAATACCCAACACAACTTAACAAAAAGAAATGAATGTACCAAACTATATACATAAAAAAAAGGAAAAACATTTTAGAAGGGTATGGAAACTCAGGGGCCTGGGGTGACTTCTGGCTTCAACTTCTGTTTATGTAGCATTTGATGTGAGCTCATTTGGCAAGTCTGGGAGCAAGAAGATAGTCTCATTCATTTGTAATTGGAAATGTTACTTAAAAATTTAAAATTCAGGCCTTAAAAACTACCGATAGTTATGCTGTTGTTGTTGTTAAGTGATGTTAAGTTGCCTGCGATTCATAGCCACTTTATGTACAATAACTCTGAACCCTTCCCTATCTTGAGCCAATTTCATTGTCTTCCTACACCTATCCCCATTACCCAGTCGCTGAGTTAATCCATCTCCTCCAGAGTCTTCCTCTCCTGCACTGTCCCTCCACCCTTCCAAAAATGATGTGCTTCTCCTTCTTGGAAACAGGTCCAAATTAGGTGAGAAGGAGCTTCAAGGAGCCTGGTTTCAGCCTCTTCCAAGACAGTCTTTACAATTCATTAAAATAGCATCTGCTCTCATCCTAATGCTCCTCAGTGCTTTAACTCCTCTGTCATAGATACAGGCACCCTGGTATGGTAGTGTCAGGGTTAAAGTGCTCACTTGTTAACCTAGAAGCTCATCAGCCACTTCTGTGGAACCAAGATGCGGCATTCTGCTTCCATGAAGACATACAGCCTTAGAAGCCCCATGGAGCAGTTCCACTTTCTCTTACAAGACGGCCACAAGTTGGAACGGACTCCATGGCAGTGGGTGTCTGGGGTCACAGCCGTTAAGTTAACAAGGAAAGACTTTTCATTTGAAGGAGACTATGGGGCCTAGTTATCCCCCAAGCAGGGAGAGGCAGAGAAGTGCTATCTAAAATTTTTCAACCGAGTTAACAAAATCCTCTTGGTATGGAAATTTTTATTTGTTCAGTGCTTCCTTTTAGGTGGGAAAACTAACAAGTCGGAGAAAAGCTTCGCTTTCAGGTTACACATGGAAAGATCAGATGTGGACTAAGCTGCCTCCTTGCACTCAGCCAAGTGCAGTCATCAATTAAGCAGGACAGACAGACACACAGCAAGGCATTCAGCAGGCCTGCTCTGTCCTATGCCGTGGATGAAACCACCACATCAGTGGCTGTTAAGGTCAATGGCCTTCAGTGGACATATGACTTACAAGGAGGGAAATCTATTGTTCCCTAGTTGCAATGTCTATGTTATCAAGAATAGGAACGATCCAAATGAAAATAGAGCTGAAACTCTACAAGTCATGGGGCAAGTTCTAGCTCACTTCTACCCAGGGTTAAGTTATATATTATCTACTAACTACACAGTTGAGGTAATGCTTCTATTCCCTGAACAGACTCCATCGCGGCTACTATCATTGTCAGTCCTGGTTCATGTTGACCCCACATGTATCGGGGCAGAGCTGTGCTCTACATGGTTTCCGTGGTGGTGGCCTTCCAGAAACAGACTACTAAACCCTCCCAAGGGACCTCAGGGTGGGTTTAAACCACCAAGTTTTTAGTGAATAATCAAGTACTTAACCATCTGTGCCGCCCAGGACCAACTCTTTCATTGCTGTCTCATCAGAACCAACATATAGCTGACCCTCAAGCAGGATTTTGAGAGGCTGTAAATGGAATGAGAGAAGATGGTCCATCTTTCCCCTTTGTGGCCATGGACCGATTTGAACAGGGCGAGGTGCCACCTTTGAGTTGGCAGTGCAACCTCCTCTAAGCCACGTCACCATGGCTCCCTCAGAAACAACTAGGTGCTAAACAGGTGCTGAATGGCTAACAACCTCCCTTACTAAGTCACATCTTCTAATCAAAGGGCACAAAGACCTGCTATCCCATGAAAAGTCATCTGAAGTTCTGAGGATATATGCTGGCCAAACTGCAAAATCAGAAAATAGAAAAATGAATCCGTTTCATTGGTCATCAGTGGTTTCTATTTGTAGTGCTCTCAGAAAATAAACAAGGGACTTTTTTTTTTCCAGAAAAGTCACTGTTCCTTGATACACAACTTCACTCTTCATGCAGGCAGGTCATGCTGGGGAATAGATAAAGAATTCTCTCTTTAAACATCAACTTATAATCTTGCCGGTACAATATCCCTCCTTCCTATTATTTCATATATTTGCATGACTAAATGAAGGCGTGTGTTGTCAAACCCTGGGCCACAGTCACGCCCAAGGAAACAACTGGCAAAGGATCAGATGGCAAAGCAAGCACGGCTTTACGCTTTCAAAAACTGACAGCATTTTATATCTCGGGGAGTGCTTGTTTTATAGTCTGTACATTCAGATCATCAGCATTTCCCAGCTTCACATAAATTTGGAAGTTGTGTTTCTGTCTGCAACTTTTTTAAGATCTTACAACCTATTCTTGGCTTTTCCTGAATGGTAGTGAAAAATTCCTTCTCTGAGAACAGATTAGGTGTTTGGGAAGCAGCCAATAGACTTTCTGGGCCATGAAAAGGATTGTCCAGCTGACTAATACCATTTCAGGTCAAGCATATAGAACACTATCAGTAAAAGCATCCCAAAGAAATACCAAAGTCATTACAATAGCAAAATTCTCAATATATATTAAGCAATGACATCACTAAAGGAATATGTTCTCAAAACTTTACAATGTTCTAGGTCCTCTGCTTAAATGAACAATAACCAATGAACTCCATATTGAGGATGAACACTTTGCTCAGTTTAAGAGACTAAAAAATATATCACCAGAACTGTAGCATCATAAAGGATACCATATACATTCCAACAATCGGATTTCAAAGTCGACATAATCCCCAATTCCCAATTTTGCATCTCAAAACACTAACCTAGTATCCTCGGGAGCTTAATTCCAAACAGACACTTAATAATTGGATAAACTTAGTGTCCTGCTCTCACTGGCACAACAGGGCAAAATCCAGATCTGTTGCTCCCAGGGGCCTTGAAATGTCATCGACTGGACAATCCCTAACAACACTGCTCTCAATGCCTGGTAATTAGCAAGAATAATACACCGTCTCCCTCATTTCTACTCTCTCCATTATGTTTTAAGTATTTTCAAATAACCAAAAGTAAGCAAGTCAACCTTAACTTAAGAGTAGAACTGTATTAAGATTTTTAATAGCTGACATTTTACGGGATCATCAGGCCTTCCTTCCAGGGTGCGACTGGGTAAACTTGAACCTACAACATTTAGTTAGCAACCCTCTGTGTTAACAGCTGATGCTACCCAGAGTCAGAAAGTTTCAAATAATCAAAAACCCAAACCCACAAAACCCACTGCCATCAAGTTGCGTCTGACTCACTGGACCCTCCAGCAGGTTACCAAGGCTGTAAATTTTTCTGGGAGGAGACTTCAGGAGGAGTAGCTGGTGGATTTCAATCCCTTTCAATTAGCATCCCAACACCTTCTGTACTATGCCAACCTACAAAAGCTTCCTTCTGCTGTGAAAGTTCCCTTTCTCTAGAACCAATGGTTTCTGCATCTGATCTAAGATCCCATGGAAGATCCAACTTCTCCAGGGCTCACAGAGAATGTTAGTCCTTTAACGTTATTTTAGAGTCACGTTTGGCAGTGAAGAACTCATCTGTCATAGAAATAAAAAGCACTCTGCCCTCTGACACTGGATGAAAAGGGGAATATCCAGTTATCAGCTTCTCTGGTGAGGAGACCCTGACTCACAGATTTAATAAAACACATCTGACATGGACATCCACATGCCACGCTACCCATTTACGCTCAAGTGTCAGAAGATGACATCTCTAAATAAGGTAAAGTGTCTAAAATAAGTTGAATTTAGAGATTTATAAATACACATATTCCATTTCTGGAGTTGGGTTGGTGTGTTTCTTTGTTTACAAAATATTCCTAATCCTAAACTGAGATTGAAATTGAGAGTATAACAAGTATGGGGGGGGGGTAGGAATCTTAATCAATATGATACTCCAGAAATTTTCATGTTGTTGTTGTTACGTGCCATCGAGTCGTTTGCGACTCATAGCGACCCTATGTACAACAGCCCTAAACTCTGCTCTATCCTGTGCCAATCTCATTGCCTCTGACACACCCATCCCGATTACCCCAGTCACTGAATCAACCCACCTCATAGAGGGTCTCCCCCTCCTGTGCTGTCCCTCTACTCTACCCAGCATGATGTCCCTCTCCAAGGACTGGTCCCTCCTTACAACATCTCCAAAGTATGTTAGACAGAGACTCAGAATCCTTGCCTCCAGGGAGCTGCCCAGTTTAACCCTTTCCAGGATGAATCTGTTTGTTTTCCTAGCAGTCCATAGTACCCTCAACACTCTTCTTCAGCACCACAGCTCAAAGGCGTCAATTCTCCTTCTGTCCTCCCTAGTCATTGTCCAGCTCTCTGATGCATAACAAGGGATTGCAAAGACCATGTTTTATGAAATTGTTGAAGTGATTTTTCTTACTGTCCTCCCAGAAGTCATAAAATGAAACATAGACTATCTGGGGATGACCCACTAATGCTGATGTCTTGTGAAATAAATATTTAATAAGAAGGAACACGCCTTCCCTTCATGGAAATGTTTTAGCCTCTTCAAATTAATGGTCTCCAATGTGCTCCAAGGCACTATTTTCAGGTTGTTTTAAAAGAAGAAAGCACTTAGCATAACAAGGCCACAATTCATATAGCATGATGAATAACCATATCCCACAGACTTCCAGAAAAAGGGGAAAAAATTAAAAATGAGAGGAAAGAAATAGAAAAAAGTATCAAATGAAGGGAAACCAAGTTTGAAGGCGAATGTGAAAGGAAATCAAGGCAAGTGAGGACAGGCCACATTCTTAGAAAAGTGTGTAAGATTTCAATCCCTTTACCTGATGCTGTTACCAGGAGGCTGTCTGAGGCACCTGGCCTACAGGAGGAGGCACTAACAGGGTTTACGGGAGCGCGAAAGGCAATGGTGGTGGGGATGACAAGGGGACGCTCTGAACATGCAGGTTGGTTCAGTCCCGGGATTGCAGCACGCCAGGCACCCACCTGAGACGTGGCCAGGGCTGAAACGGCACAGCCTGCAGGTGCCACAGTTAAATCTATGGATGGTTTTGGTGGCAGCTGAGGAGAGGAGGACGACTTAGGGAGGTTCTCCTCATTTATTACCCTGTTCCCCTGGGGCAAACCAGAAGGCGAGGCCACAGTTTTGTTATCCACCTTGGCCCCAGCGGTAGAGGCCCTGCTGCTATCCATAATAACCTTGAGCTGGGGGTGTGGTGGAGAAGGAGTTTGGGAGAGCCCTGGCTTTTTTGGAGGGATGGGAGGAGGGTTTCCTCTGTCGACTCGTGCTGTCCCTGGAGTCTTTAAGCTGGTCCTGCCGGCTGGCGGATGGGCGCTGCCATCCCCTGAAGGGGGTGCCCCAGGCCTGGGGGGACCCCCTACTTGAGGGCTTGTGAACCTTGAGAGCGCCTGGGTCACGGTATTGCGCGCAAGCTGTTTGGCCACGAGGTTGTCACGACTTGTTGGGGAGACGTCTCTTGATGGAGGACTCTGGGTGGTATTTCCATTCTGGTCTTGGTCGTTAGCGTTGCCCTGAAACCGGAACCGAGCTGCTTGGATTCGCGGGTTGAGACCTGGGTGCAGAGACGCATTGGCACACGGTGAATGTAAACTGTGGCCCGCAGGAGGCTGGGGGTGATTCTGGGATGCCAGGCTTGGTGCTGGGGCAGGGGGATTGGGGAGAGGGGCTGTGCTACTTGTTGAATCTGGGGTTGAGGCCGGACTGGGCCCATTTTCCTCAATTCTGTTTGCATTTGGAGGGGAGACAGTGGGAAGGGAGGGCACCCCCAGGTCCCCGTGGGAAGCCTGCCTGTCCACACCGGGCTTGCACACATTCCCTCTGGCGCTTGCAGGAACCCCAGGGCTCCCCGCGGCCGGCTTGGCAGGGACTGTCAGAGGCACCTTCTTCGCCTGCTCAGCGCTTTCTATCCCCAGGTCGGTCTGACAAGCAACAGACCGGGTCCCAGGCCCTTCTGTTGCCACCGACACAGAAACCAGACGCCTATCTTTGGCCTTCCGGGGAAGGGTGAGGCTTGGCTTGCTGTCGCTTCCCCTTTTCAGCTGCTCGATCATCCTCTTCATCTTGTCGATCTCCTCTTTGAGGTCCGTGGTGTGGGCCTCCTCTCGGCTCAGCTTGGCCCGCAGCTGCTCCCTCTCGGTGTCGAACTCGGAGAGCTGTTTCTCCATCTGCGCTTCCATGTCGGTGCTCCGGCGTTTCTCGGCGGAGAGCTCCCCTTCCAGCTCGCTGCTTCTTTTCTTTTCCTCTTCCAGCTGGGCCATGGCTTCCTCCACCCTCTGGGCCTCCTCAATGACCTTGCCCGAGAGCTGCTTGCACTCCTTCACCAGCATCAGGACCACGTGCTTGTTCTTGCCTCGCTCCTCCTCCAGGCGGGCGGTCAGCTTCCGGTGCTCCTGCTCCAGGGCCTGGAGCTGAAGCTTCTCCATCTCCAGCTGAAAGACAGCCACAAGACATTTTCACGATTGTGCTCCGTAACAGAGGAAACAGCACTCAATTCAAGCAGTAGATTATTACTGACCATCAAGATCTGGTCCGTCATTTCAGGAGTCTTATTTAAAAACTCAGCTGTCATCGAGATAGAACAGACTTACCATCCACCCTCTTCTGGGTTCCCAATTGCCTTAGTGGGTCAGGAGCTGCACAGCAACCCAAAAGTGGATTAGCCAGTTTGAATCCACCAGTTGCTCTAAAGAGAAGGAAGATGAGAAATCTCCTCCCCTGTGATTTATAGCCTCTGAAAATCTATTTTTAGAGGCTCAGCCGTGGGTTGGTTCTTATTCATGGTCTTAAGCTGAATTTTATAAACACACACATACATATAGAACCCAATGGTCCACGCTGACTGAGCGACCCTCCACGAGATTTCTGAGGCTATAAATCTTCATAGGAAGAGACTGCCGTCTTTCTCCCGTGGATTTGAAATGCCAACCTTTTGGTTAGCAGACCGATATGTTTTACACAATACAAACACATAATTTTTAAAACAAGTGTTTTGTGATTTTTTTAAGACTAATTTTCTAGCAGTTAGTTTCATGCTTTGGGTTACCTAAAAAATGTTGTCACATTTCCAAAATGTGCTGCCATATGAAAGGTGACATTTGAAAGACTCATATTTTTTATTAATTTTCTAACAATTATATGCTTTGAGTTCAGTATGTGCCACATTTCCAAAATGGGCTATGATGTGAAAGATAACATTTGAAGCACTCACTGAAAATTAGAAAATAGATGGAAATGATTATTGGAAAAATACTGACGTTATCTCAAAAGAAAATGTTGTAATCTATTGATGCTAATTACAGAGAGAGAGAAGAAAAAATCAAAGGCTTCATATCACAACAGTGACTTTAGAGAAATTTGCTTTTACAAAACTAGAGCTCTGTAAAGGAACCAGTAGACTTTTTTTCTAATGTTGTTGTTGTTTAAGGCTTCATATTTCAAAATTACTTCTCTTTGAGATATAGTATAATGAGAACAGAGGACTGGAGAGAAATTCTAAGCCCCAATATCGGCTTATAGCATTACACAGTTAAATAACTTAACTCTTTGAGCTTGATAAGATGGGCTGCTGCAGCAATCCTATGTCAAAGTGCTTTGAAAACTATGGCATAAAAGATATCTAAGATTTCATCTGAACTGTAATCAGCATCAGAGAACTGACGTCTGACCTCATCTCTACTTTGAGCTCTTTTGCTTACTGAACGTCACCAGCCTCTCTGATGTTCTCTGAGGCCTTTTCACGTGAACCTACCATGGTACTGTTTGATCTTCATCTCCTTAGTCTAGAACGTCCTCTACCCCACACCCGTGTGTACAGGACTGTTGTGGGAAGGGGTCTGTGCACCGCTCAAGGGTGGCCAGAGGGAGGAGTGAGCGGCAGCTAAAACCCAGCACTTCCCTTCCTTACTCCCCCATCTGTGGGCCCAGGCATGGGCTGAACCTGCACAGAACAAGTACATTTTGTACCATTTTTTTTCCTTCTTTTTCTAAAAAGCAGTGTCTCACCAAGCCACAGGTCTCCCTTAGGCTGGGACACTGTGGAGAAGAAACATCTCTAACTTAACTAACCAACCCAGAGATGAAACTTTTACAATATAGAGTATCTCTCAGGGGGGCTTCCTAAAATGCACAAAACCATTCAACAGCACACCGGCTGCCTTGCTTGTTTCCTGTGGGCCTCTGCTCAATCGTCCTCCTGTAGGTGAGCCCCTATTGAACCACCCTGCTGCAAATGAGTTTCCCACACCCTCACACATCTTTAATTTTGTTATATTGGTGTGGCTTATATGTCATCATCATGCTGAAAGCTACACCACCAGAATTTCACACACCAGCAAACTCACACACAGTGGAGAGGTTTCAGACAGATAATGTGGAAAAGCCTTGGCCACCTATTTTTTTTTTGAAGGGGAAAAAAACAGCCTTATGGATCACAGCAGAATGCTGTCTGATGAGCTTACACAGGACAAGTTAACTGGAAAAATGAACACGTAGAGAAGAACATCGTGTGTGGTGAGGCTGAGGGCCAGGGGGAGGAAAGAAGGTCCTCGGTGAGATGGACTTGACCATGCTGGCAACTGTGAGGCTGGCAGAGGACCAGGCAATGTCTCACTCTGTTGTAAGGAGGTCACCCTAAGCTGGAGTTGGCTTGACGGCATTTATCTATCAATCTTTGTACTTGTCACATTTGTGTGGTACCTGCCTCTTCTACTGGCATATAGCTTCGGAAGATAAGCACGGTATCAGACTTGCTGCTGAGCTCCGCTTGGTATGAAGCGTACATCGTAACTGCTGAATGAACAAATGACGCTAATAAACTTTGACATAAACAACAAACTTTCAAGCACTGATGAGCTTTCTGAGGGTGTGGGTAGCTAGCTCTATTGACACACTCCTGTAACATATCAGCACAGCTTCTGCCTTCTCTGCAGAGGAATGCCCACCATGGGCGTCCGTGGAGGGCACTACTGTGAACTGGGCTGCGGCAGTCAGCTGGTCCCCAGCCTTATCTCCGTGATTAGCAATGTACCATTGGTGATGCGCACAGACCTCAAAAAGCCATGCAAGTTAGAGGAGATCTAGTTGATTCAAGTCATGGAAAACACTTTCTTTTCTTCCAGATACTAAATGCAA
>NW_006399772.1:22473709-22485331 GCF_000299155.1 Elephantulus edwardii
CTTCTGTATCTGCCAATTCCTTTTGATAGAATGACTCAGTATATTCCTTCCATCTTCTTTTGATACCTCCTGGATCATTTAACATTCTGCCTAAAGCATTCTTGATTGTAGCAACTTGAGGTTTGAATTTGTTCTTCAGTTCCTTGAGCTTAAGAAATGCTGAACGAGTTCGGCCCTTTAAGTCTATCTAGATTACGTGAGTTGGGAGGGGTACTCTTTTTTTCTCATCCTGTGGTAAAAATCGATTACTCCATTCTCCTCACTGTCATGGGACCAAAAGGGGAAGGTGGCTTACCACCCAACGAGGACACACCAGAGATCCAGCTATTTCCTCTGGGATATTTTCTGCTTTGAAGAATAGTTGCTGAATAGCAGTGGGATGGGTCCCATGCATAACTGCCAGAACAGAAATAGTTCCCCAAGAATAATAAGGGATAGTGGTTTATTGCATGTATTTTATCCTACTACATGAAATTTTGGGGACGACTTCAGTGGATTAGACAAAATTTGGTTAACAGTACTGTTATATTTACATGCATCATTTATTAATATGGGTGCCTCACAGAAGACAGACTTTTTAAAAATGAAAACACATTTAATTATTTACTCTTCTAACTGCATCAGAAAGTGGTAGTTGCTAGAAGACATACACAACTGTTTTAAAAAAGCTCAAAGTTACGTAACATCAACATCGACAAAATAAAACGCTTGCAGCAGTGGAAGAAATACCATAAGCTGTGACAATTTTCAGTTTATCTCCTAAATATAAGTTTCATGGTTTACTTTTGAAGGTGGAAGACAAGATGTGTTATAGAATTTTCATTTTACAAAATACCTAACTAGAGGCCAAGAGCATTGGTGATTTCCCTGACACTATCTAGGTGATAGTTTCAGAAGCAGGGCAACCACACAGGTTGAGACAGGGTCTCAAGCTTCTCTTACCACACACCCATCAGCCCACGTGGACCAGCCCACGTGGACCAGCCCATGTGGTACTACTTCTTCAGGCTGGATCCTCACACTGTATTTCTTAAGGGACAACTCTCACCTTACAATTCAAAGCAACCTAAAAAAATGTTTAAACAGAAGATCAACTTAACAAAATCTCAGGTACTATTTAATGTACAGAAATCATAAAATTACCCACAATTCTTTTACATCTTTGCCTTTTCTTCACATATGCCCTATAAATTCCATTTTCAGACAAATGTGCATCGTTTCTAACATATGTCATAGCTACCCGAACATGGAATAATCCACACAACTGCTGAACCTACAAACATATGGCCCTTAAACTCAGCTGAGCTCTAGCTTCAACCATTAATCAATCTATATAAACCTTTATCATCCACTACCGTTTACTTCAATGGGTATTTCACATCTCTGCCACTTTCCTTCAAAGCTCACCCAACACTCACTCAAATGACTTGGAATTTCTATTTACTGGCTCTCCCCAAAAAATAATTCAGAAAAACTCTCTATACATCTGGTCTTCTTTGTTAAGATTATGCTTCATTGAGTGAAATATCTCAGTCACAAAGGGACAAATACTGCATAATGCCGCTGTGGTAAAGCAAGAATGACATCAGGGTTGGGGGAACCTAAGAAAAGAGGGGATAACTAATGTATACGGCACTGAAACATGAGGGAGAGAAGTGTTTCAAAAGAATATATGATTAGGTATTATTTTCATGACAAGAGTCCAAAATGAGAGCTGCATGGGAGAGTGGACTGGGAGGGGGGATTGTATAATAATGAATTTATTATTTTTTTTTAGAATATTTTTTGTATTTTTTTTTATTTTAACAATTTTAATGAACATTTACAGAGATTTTGGTTTCTTTTTTTTTTTTTTTACTTTTCAAAGAGAAAAACCAACTGGCAGGAGGGGTGGGCAGGGAGGAAAATGTGCAAAAATGAATGCATAGAAATCCAAAGTCTCTATAAACTTCCATTAAAATGTCAATAAATAAAGATTATGCTTCATATAGTTCATGTCCTTCCCTTCAATCTCAGGGGAAAAGTTTCTACCTCCTACTGAAAAGGGTCAGATTTTACTTCATCTTCTCCAACTGTTACCACATTGCTTTCTAGAAATATTAAACACGCCCCTGTGTACCAGCTCCATCCAATCAATGTAGAAATAGACTCTCATTCTTCAAAAACTTTTCATTAAGAAAAACAGTCCTTGTCCATTCTACTCTAAACACAAATAAAACCAATGTGCTTAAAGACACAAGTGAGACAGCGCCGAGTTCTGATCCCCTATCTATCAGCTGTGTAAACTTGAAATGTTGCATGTTTACAGAGTAGGTTGTTGTAGTCTCTTACCTGTCTGTACATGCTAGTTTGAAACAGGGCAATAACAGGAACTATAAGATTCAGTAAGGAAATATACATAAAGCACTTTGGATAGTGCCTGACACTGAAAACACAGTCAATTCATAAGACAACAGTTACTTGTGCTGTGTAAACATGAACTGTCTTCTTATAAGTTTTCCCGCCCATAGTTCACCTGAGAGGGGAAGGAAAGGACAGGCATATTAAACCTCTAGTAGCCTGCGGGTAAGGAGTTGTGCTATCAACCCAAATGTATAAGGTTCAAATCCACCAGCTGTTCCACAGAGATGGACAATCTCCATCTGTACAATTTATTGCCTCTGGAAACTCACTGGAGGGTTAGCTATGAGCTGGTTCCGACTCAGTGGTACATAACAACCACCACCATATAATACTGTAAAGATCAAGTTAATAATTTCAATAGGCCTAGGACAAATCAAATGGTCTTTGAGCATACTGTCACTTCAGAGGACAGGCCCTCAAGTTTCTAGGTTTTACCAAATGATCGTTAAGCCATTCCCCTTTCATCTCTATCAAAGGTTGCATTCTGTCTTATAATTTTTCAATTATTATATCATAAAAAAGTAGCTTTATTCAACATCATTGATATTAAATTTTTAAAGAATAGCAAGGTTCATCACACCAGTGATTTAAAAGTGTTGAAATCTGAATAAGCTGAGTGTTAACTGCATTTACACAAAATGCCTGCTGTGCACAGGGTATTACTAGGTATTACCACCACAAACTTCCTTTTACTCTATTCTAAGACCTTAGAGAATTTATTAAGAAACAAGTAGGACTGAAAAAAGACTACAAATACCACTGCAAAAGAAAGGAACTCCAGTTTCACGTAGACACAGATGACAGAGTGGCAGGCAGCTTTGCTGAGCTATCGTCCAGGCGACTTATCGCTCCATTCGACCACTTCTAAGCAGGGGCTGAGGAAAGTCTTACAACGAGCTGCGTCATTAAATGCTTTCGCAGAAGAGAAGTGGATCGTGTGGAAATGCTGAGAAGAACTGATGTGGCTACAGTGGTAGTGAGAAGGTGGGTGGCAGCTCCAAGAATAGCACCCAGACGAGGAGCCATGAATGAAGAGTCACCAAACACATACTTCACAGAACGAAAGGGAAAACTATGGAGGAGGGAGCGGAGCAGCAATGTAAAGGCAATTAGACGCATTCACAATGGAAGAGAGAGAGAGAGAGAGAGAGAGAGAGAGGCGGACAGCCCTGGGTCATTTATGAAGTGGGAGCACAGAGGGCACATTTGTCAAAGATAGTAAATAGTCTTAGGGTATTTATTTTTACCACTTAATGTTCTCTCAATAATTTCCATCTTTTATATCACCAGTAGATTTATTTTCGCATTTTTAACAGTAAATTTTTTTAGGATTATTCAGGTCAATATACTAGTGGTTTCAATGTGTTGAAATGTAAGTAAGCAGAATAACTTCTTTTTTTTTTTTTTTTTCATTCTGATGGCTTCCTTGAGTCTTTAAAGACTCATTGAACTCCTGTCCCCTTCTCTGCCTGGTTACTCGAGCCACCGATTAATCCCATCCTACACAACAGGGCAACATTGTTACACACTGTTGAGGTGACTACACTTCATAGCAACATTATGACAGATCAGAACCTTACCTGTCCTGCCCAGTTTTCACTATGCTCAAGCACACGGTTGTACTCAGTGAGTGTCAGTCTATCTCGGTCAAGGTCTTCCTGTCTTATTGATCTTTCCTTTTCCAAGGCTTGGCCCCTCCTGACAACACTGTTGTTGTAGTTGTTTATTAGGTGCTATTGAGTACAACTCACAGCGACCCTAAAAACAGGATAGAACCTGTCTTATCCTAAGCCACCTTCATCATCTCCGATACATTTCAGTCCACTGCTGGAAGTCACTTTGCCATCTTGTTTAGGTCTTTCTGTCTTTCGCTAACCCTCTACCTCTCCAAAGCATAGCCTCTACTAGCAACATGTCCACAATATGTGACACAAGTCTCCAAGGAACATTCTGGCTGCACTTTCTTCAAGATGCGTATGCTGGGTTTTTTAGCAGCCACGGGATATTCAGTGCTCTTCTCCAACATCACACATCAAAGACATTCATTCTTCTTTATTGCCTAGCTCTCAGACATGAGTAGCATGTCACTGAAAATCCCATGGTCTGAATCAGGCATTCACTGTGGATCCAAGGAAGATGAAATCATTGACAATTTCAAACTTTAGCTATCATGATGCTGCCTATTGGTCTAGTAGTGAGGATTTTTGCCCTCCTGGTGTTGAAATGCAATTCATATTGATCCCTTATAGTAAGTATTTCAAGTCCTTCTCACTTTCAGCAAGCAAGGTTGTGTCAGCTGCATAGTGCAGACTGTTGATGAGTCTTCCTTCAGTCCTGACCTCTTTTATAGAATTATGTCACAAAATGTATGTGGAACAAAACACAAACAAATGCATAATAATACATATACTAAACGTTGTAGGGGTTTTTTTATAGCAGAGTGTTATCATGAAATCCTAGCTCCCAGTTAGCAGTTTAAACTCAGGAGTTTTCATAGTCCCTCTTTATTGAGTCTAGAACCTCGAGAAAGAAAGGTATAAATGGAAATTAGTTTGTTGTTTCTATT
Source organism: Elephantulus edwardii (assembly GCF_000299155.1). NCBI lineage: Eukaryota > Metazoa > Chordata > Mammalia > Macroscelidea > Macroscelididae > Elephantulus > Elephantulus edwardii. The sequence goes on from NW_006399772.1 coordinate 22,478,679, forward strand.
TTCTAGGTTTGGGTGAACTGTATGCACCTCTAAATCTGTTCAGAGCCACAGATCTCAGAACTGAAAAGAAAATAAATACTGAAGGACTCCACAGGCAAGATATTGAATGATACAGGAAGCATCAAAAGAAGACAGAAGGAATGCTTACAGTCAGGGTACTAAAAAGAATTGGTTTGATGCTGACCCATTTTAGAAAGTAGCATATGATCAAGAACCAATGGTATTGAAGGAAGAAGTCCATGTTGAACTGAAGGCACTAGGGGGGGGGGAATCCTTGAAATTTACTGCAATCAGATCAACTGACACATAGCTAACTGTCAGTGAATTTCTGGAAGTTGTAAATTGCACTGGAGGGGAATGCTCATCTTTTCCTAAGAGGTCCAGTCTTTAGATTAGTTGGATAATCCCTTATGGATTACACCACCAGAGTTTGTATGTTGTTATAGGAGCTTATAAATCACCAGAAATTGTTAGAATACCAACTGAAGTGTTGCAGCAAGCAGATGCAGGCCTCAATCCTGGCCACAAGTCTAGGCCAAGAAATCTGGAAGATAGTTAACTGATCAACTGACTAGAAGAGATCTATATATACGTGGTTTTTTCCTCCAAAATGGTGCTCTAACAGAACATGGAAACTAACCAACAATAACATTAGTATCACCTGTGAGTCTAATCTTGTGAGAGATTATTAAAAAGTGGCTGGAACAGCAATACAGTGACAGAGAACTCCAGAAGTTCAAGATGGATTAAGAAGAGGCTGTGGAATATCATTGCTGATGTCAGACAGATGCCAACTGAAAGTAAAAGCATTTAACTGTGAATCTACACAATCTACAAAATCTATCACAGTGAATTATGAAAAACTTTTGGAGGAATAGAAATTCCAGAACATTTATGAGAGAGAGAGAGAGAGAAACCCACTCGTTTGAAAAGAGCAAGGAAAGGGTGCATGGTTTAAAATTGAGAAAGGCAGGGATCAGGATTGTACCCTTTCTCCATACATCCTAAACCTGAATGCTGAGCAAAACAAATCTAGAAGCTGGACAATATGGAGAAAACTACAGCATCAGGATTAGAGAAATGCTCATCAATAATCTGTGATAGGCAGATGACTCATCTCACTTGCTAATAGTGAGAAAGACTTGGAGCATTTACTGAAGGTGACCCAAGACAGTCTTCAGAATGGATGACACATCAGTGTAAAGAAAATATAACTTCTCACAATGGGACAAAAAGCAACATCATGACAGATGGATAAAAGATTAAAGTCGCCAAAGATTTCCTTTTATAGGACCCACAATCAACACTCACTGAGGCAGCAGTCAAAAAATAAAACGACATGTTCCAAAGAGCAAATCTTTAGCATGGATTTCCTTAAAATGCTAAAGAGCAAGGTTGTCACATTAAAGACCCAAGTCATACAGCTGACCCAAGCCAAGTCATTTTCCATTGTTTTATATGCATAATATGAAAGCTGGACGAAGAGTAAAGAAGGGTGAAGAAAAACTCAGGCCTCTGATTTGTGATGATGGTATAGAGTATCCAATCTACCATGGACTGCCAAACGTATGGACAAATCTGTCTTGGAAGACAATAAAGTAGATACTCCTTAGAAGCAAGGATGATAAGACTTCTCACGTATTTTCGTCCTGTTATCGGGAATGGACAGTCCCTAGAAATCAGCTTTATGTTTGGAAAAGTAGGCGGTCAGCAAAACAGAAGAAGGTCCTCAATGAGATGGGGTGACACAGTGACTGCAAGGATGGGCTAATACATGGCAGAGATTGAGAGGATGATGCTGGGATCCAGCAGAGTTTCATTCTGTTGAACAGAGGTGGGACCGGTGTGTTATACAGAACGCCTTCTAACCCAGAGAGTTACCTGTTGGCTCAGTGGTTGAATCCTTGGGCTGCGAACTCGAAGGTTGGTGGCTTGAACCCATTTGCATGTTGGAAGGAAAAAGATGTGAGGTTTACTTCCATAAAGAGGTACAGTCAGAGACCCAACAAGGCAGTTCTGATCTGCCCTACAGGGCTATGGGCTGGCACTGACTTGACGACTGTGGGTCTGGTTCCTTTCTGGTCCATCTTCCAGCTCTTTATGGAAACCACATTTTTTTTTGTGATTCAGGCAGCTGGCCTTGGTTCATTTGGTCGAGTGACACCTGTGTGTCCCTAGTCTACCTCAGCGGGAAGATCCACTGGAATCTGTCCACCCTGCTGGTGTCTGAGATACCACAAGCACGGCTTCCATCATCGCAGCAACACACACAACACCACAGTGTGACAAAGTGACAGGCAGGGAACTGGCATACGGCTGACCTAATTATCCTGAGCTGACACTTGGAAGCAGCTCTATTTAACGCTTGGAAACATCCTTGGCTCTTTACCCTGGTGGAAAAGACTGCACCTTTCTAAATTGCCTAGTTGTTAGTTTTGGCTTCTTGCTTTTAAAGAATCTATTCAAATCAAAAAGCTTTACCTCAGCCTCTACTGTCTACTGTTGTCTACACAAGAACAACAACAACAAATTAAAAAGCTGTTCCTATTTCAGAGCTAGAAATGTATGCTTTTGAAGTATTAATAAAATGTTTGAAAAAATATTTATTTCCTCCTTAGTGTTCAAATCAATTAGAGTAGAAACTCTATTAACAGATAGATCAGATTGGGGCGGGGAAGGCCCACCTATACTTATATGTTGGGTTACTGGCTCAAAATGGGAGCAGATCACTCCACTCTATGTTTCCCATTACCTTGTTCAAAGTGGCTTTATGGGCAATTATGATTTGCCAAATTGGCTCTTGATCAAACTTCCCTGGCACACAAATGACCAAAGAGCTCACTCTCCTATTAGCAGCCTCAGCAGGAACCAATGCATGAATGAACGCTGAGAGGCCAACCAGAGCTGTGTCCAGGCCAAAGGCTTGCTTTAGAAGTGCCAGAGAGTTGTGTCCAGTGTCAGATAAGAAATACTTCAATTGTAGGTAAGAGGACCTTTCTTCCCCCCGACTTTTGCTCTGTGGGTCATTTTAAATAAACAGACTAATTTATAAAAATGGATCCCCCTCTTTACTCCTTCTTTATTTCAACACTGAAACTTAATCTGGATGCAAGGAGTTGAAGATTTGGGAATAAAATATTTCCTTTCAGGACTAAGTGCGACAGGTAATTTTGCTGGTTAAAAAGCAGGGTAGCTGCATTATTTCTGGTCCTATCAGTTGATGTGGGACTTTTTTATAAGGTAGAAGGACAAATTGTAATGCTTCTCACATGCTATGATTAGCCAGAGCATCCTTTAAGAACTTCCTGTCAACACGACCCTACACTGAGGCTACAGAGCCAATGAATTCAGCCATAAAGGACTTCTGTGTCCCCATAATGTGCAGGAGCCAGGCCACTGGCTCATTTATTAGGCTCCCAGGACCCATAGGACAGAACCCATTTCCTTTCACTCCCAGCCAGGTTGGAAATGACCCAGTCATTTAGAAACAAACAGGATGTAAATTGATTTAAAAAAAAAGGCTAGATAATAAAACCTTTCATCCAACAAGGCATGATTTCCCCCTCTTTTTTTCCAAAAAGAGAAAAATAAAATGGAGAACTGAAATAAGATTTAGTAAAGGGTACATTTCTTATAGAGTAAATTGAAAACAAAAACATTCCCTCGATATTTTGATATCACGGCATAAACTTTATCATGAAATAGCTCATTTGACATGTTAAGAACATAATTGAAGTGTACCCCATCCAAGAAACACAAATGCTCTTCAGTGACATCAGCTGAAACACACTGGCTCTTGGTTGTGCGGTTTGTGGGATTTTTTGCAAACCTCCAGAGGGCTCAGTGGTTTTCTGCACGTCTTTGCAGAAAGTGTGCAAAATACAGTCAAACCGTTTGACTGTGGCTCTCATTCACGGAGGGCCTTTTCTTCCCCCCGTGCTGCACAGCACCCCCTTCTCTGGTGCTTTTACTTTTATGCCATGTGTTATAATAGGTAGACATTAGTGTTCACTCAACACTCATCTAGAACCTTGGCATGGATGTTTATGCCCAAAATGACTATAGAGAAAAGAAATGCAGACACCATATGGTGTTATCTTCAATACAGCACACCCAGGTTCACTGTGAGCCTGGGGTTCATTCAAGTGAGATTTAGCAAGTTTTCTGGGAAGGACCAATACAAGGAACATTTTGATGTATGCTTTAATAATGTTTGAAACAGCATTATAAAAGACAAATTGCATTGGGAAAGCCTGCTGTCAGAGACCTCTCCAAAGTACTGAAGAGCAATGATGCCAGTCTGGAGACTAAGGTGTGCCTGATCCAGGCCACAGTCTTTGCAATTACTTGCTATATATCAGAAAGCTGGACAATGACTAGGGTTGACAAAAAGAGAACTGATGCCTCTGAGCTGTGGTGCTGGAGAAGAGTATCAAATATACCATGGACTGCTAGAAGAACAAACAGGTTTGTCCTAGAGAGGGTGAGACCAGGTTGCTCCTTGGAGGTAAGGATTCTGAAGCTTCGTCTGACATACTTTGGACATGTTTCAAGAAGGGACCAGTCCCTGGAGATGGAGGGTGGAAGGGCAGCGCAAGACAGGAAGACCCTTGATGAGATGAATTGATTCAGTGACTTGGGTAATAGGGGTAGGTGTGTCATAGACAATAAGATTGGTACAGGATAGAGCAGGGTTTAGGGCTCTTGTACATAAGGTCGCTATGAGTTACAGGTGACCTGATGGCACATAACAAAACAACATCAATGCTTGAAAGAGCACATTCTTCAAATTCTAATAATCCCAGATGGCCTTCCCTCATCTGACTTCCTTATTTAATTTTCAAACAAAGCAGCTCATAGTCTAAGCATCATCTCTGAAGGACAAAATTTTCTCCTCTATAAGAAAGCTCTACTGGTAAAGAGTTGCACTGCCAACCGAAAGGCACGCAGTTCAATCTACCAGCTGACTCAGGAGAAGGATGGGCCATCTCCTCTCATGTCTCTGAAAACCCCTGGAGGGTCAGTTATGAATCATTTCTGACTCATAGTACCTAACAAAAGTAACAGTTAAGAGATCTCTTGTGACATAATCCCTAGGGAGTTTCTCTGCTAACACAAAGGTCCCACCTCTCTGGCAGTTCAAATCTACCAGCTATTCCTTGAGAGAAAAATAAGCAATCTCCTCCTATTCTGCATCAACAGCCTTGAAAACCCAATGGAGGGTCAAGGAGGAATCTGTTTCAATTCAATAGCAATGAGTTAGCTTATAAACTTATGGCTGATCTGAGTACGTTTTTAATTATACTCAGCCCTCTTTGAACCATGTATTCAAGTGAAATAAGTGCCTTGTGTATGGTTGGGACAGAGTCTGGGAGGAGGTTGGTTTAAAGGAAACACATGGCGACAGGAGCCTGGAGGTCTGGGTCTGACCTTGCCAGGCAGCTCCCCAGAGACATGCTGGAGACTAACCAGGCCAGGGCTGACAGGCTACGAGATGGATATACTGTGCACACTTCCATTCTATTCTCTTTGTTCTATATTTAATTTCCAAAGAAATGACAAGAACTGAAAAAGTCAAGTAAAATCATTTTTAAATTAAAGCAAAACAACTTACACTTGCAATGAGGCATTTCAGACAGAAGCTGGATAAATAATGTGGCGATGCTCTGGCATGATCAGAGAATCCTGATCAAATTGTTAGATCGTCAATCTAATAGCCAACTACATGCTCCCAGCATTAGGGTAAAGGTGTCTTTCCCTCAAAAGGAAAAATATAAGTCCCTATTTTTAAGACTGAACTGAAGAAACTGTTACAGAAAAAGAAAGATCTTTACATAATTTTTTAAGAGCTTAGGGATATTTTTATCCTGAATTACATTTGTAAAAGGACATTAGAATCTTTCTAGATTCTAAATTCTTAACCCTACATTTCCTGAAAAGCTCTGAGAATGAGCAAGTAGCTTGGTTTCCTCATTCTGCACTGAGATATGGGAAAGATGAGGGGTTCAAAGGCACAGTACCTTCTTCTGTCTGCTCTCGGCAGCAGCCAGCTGTGTGGACATCCGTTCCTGCATTTTCCTGCAGTGGGCCATGACAGCTTCAAGGATAGAGAGGGGGTTGGTACAAACGGGCTTCTTCTCTTTATCCCCAGCACCTGCCTCATAGTCTCTCTGCAAGGCCAGGAATGGATCATTCAAGTTATATCTCCCATATCGCTCCTGGATGAAGACCTCCTTTCGGCGAGCCTAGGAGAAAACAGAGGTGTGCATCAAAAAAAGTCATGAAACCGTGTGGAGAGCTGCTGGGAAGAACACTGTGTGATTACACTTCTAAATGGCATTCACAACTTCACTGTTATGTGTAATGTCTTAAGACACTGGGCCAAGAGCAAGAAGAAGGTGACTCCCACTTCTCAACAGTCTGGCATGCAGTCAGTCTACTTCTAACTGCTTCCTCTTTAACAACCCAGCTACTCATGGTAGTGGCCGACTCAGGTGACCCCACGCGTGTCAGAGGAGAACAGTGCTCTGTGGGGGTTCTGTGGCTGAATTACTTTGAAAGTGGGTCTCCATCCAGGCTTTTTCCCCCAAAATGCCTTGGAATAGCGCAAAAGTGCATTACTCAGGAGAAACTGTCTTTTCAATGAAATATTT
>NW_006399772.1:22486311-22528127 GCF_000299155.1 Elephantulus edwardii
AAATACTGTAGAAGACCTTTATTGTAGAAATAGACAACTAGATAAAAGCGTTTATGAAGATCTAAGGGGAAGAGGGTGGGAGCAGAGGGGTGAGAATGGGGGGGGGGTGTAATCATAAGGTTGCACAATTTTGTGGGTGGAGGGAGGGATGGGTAAAGGAAATGGAAAAGATCCTGTGTGAAAAACAATGTATATGAAAAACAAACAAACAAACAAAACCCCAGTGTATATGAACTTTGTTAGGTAAACCAGTATAAAATTTAAAAAATACTTTAAAAATTTTACTTTAAAACGTAAACTATGTTTGTGTTTCAAGCATGCTTTAAAAAAAAAATTAAAGGCCATTAAATGGGGCAAAAATCCCAACAAAAAACCCACAATGAAACAATGTATTTGAAAAACTGTATAAAAGTAAATGATGATGCAAAAAAAGTGAGCAATGGTATAAACAAATAATAAACTAAGACAATAATTCTCTAAAAGTGTTGTGTAAGAAAGAAATGATAAAAATGTCTGCTAACTAGGAAAATATTTTCTTAAATATTTGTTGAAAAAAGGACATTACTCAATATTTTGCAAAGTGTGGTCAATTAGAAAAGCCTTCAAAAATTTAGGAATATGCAAATATTTCTTTGTTTGAATGCAGAGAGATTTCAGAGAATCTCAGGAAAGAATATAACCTTATTTTAGTTTAAGTATCATCTGCATCGAAGCGAATTTCATGCCGACATAACAAGCACTAGATGAAATTGCCTATAATTAGCCTAGAACAGTCTACATTAAAATGGGAAACAACAGTAGACATATATTGGAAATCAGCAACATTTTCCCACATTATGCAATTTTTGGAAAATGACTAGAAAAAGAAATTCTGTCACAGCCAATGGAAAAACTAAGTAACTTTACAATGAATTAATCTTAAAAAATAAATCCAAAATATTAAACATGCTTTCTGAAAACATGCTACATTCAGTTACTCACTTTCCAAGGAATTGCCTTAACAACTCAACTTTTCCATTTTTAGATTATTGTCAGCAAGCCAGCAACTAGACTAACAAGTTACTGTGACAAATGGAAAAATCTAATGTTTCTTTTCCAATTAGCAAATTAGATTAAAAAACAAAAATTACAAAGGCTTTCATTTCACCACTGCATTTAGATTTGCTTTTAGAGACCATTTTAAATGTAAAAGACAGTAATAGTTTATGAGGTGCTAGACTCTTCAAATTAAATTATGTAACTGATACACTGAAAGTTTATCAATTGAGAAATGAAATTTCAAAGCAACTGTACTTAGTTCTTCACTTTTCTCTTACAAGTTATTCAATTCAGTAGTTCTTTCTCTACCTCTGGATAAAAATTTGAATAGCTCCTAATTTTTTTTTTTCCATTACCAGTTTTTGTTAATAAAAGTCCTGTTGTTATGTGCCCTCAATTTGCCTGCAACTCATAGCGACCCAATGTACAATAAATAGCCCTGAATCCTGCCCTGTCCTGAGCCTGTCTCATTGACTCTGATACATCTACTTCCATTATCCCAGTTACTGTGTCAACCCATTTCTTCAGGGTCTTCCTTTCCTGCACTGTCCTACCACCTTCCCAAGTACGATATGCTTCTCCAAGGACTGGTACCTCCTGGCCACATGCCCAAAATATGTGACACAGAGCATCAAAATCCCAGCCTCCAAGTAAAAACTTGCTTTCACCCATTCCAGCACAGATCTGTTTGTTCTCTTGATGGTCCATGTTATGTTCGAGACTCTTCTCCAGCACCACGACTCAAAGGCATCGATTCTTCTGTCATCCTTAGTCATTGTCCAGGTCTCTGAGGCCTAGCAAATAATTGTGAAGACCATGGTCTGGATCAAGTACACTTTAGTCTCTAGACTGATATTATTACTCTTTACCTCTCTGGAGAGGTCCCTGACAGCACACTTCTCCATTGCAATTTGTATTTTGATTTCCTGACTGCTGGTGCCAAGAGTGTTGACTGTAGAGCTAAGCAAGCTGCAATTGTTAACAACCTCAATCTCTTATTCATCTATCATGGTGCTGCAAACTGGCTCAGGAATGAGAATATCTGTCTTCTTGATGTTGAGCTTCAATCCATAATGAAGACTACAACCCCAGACTTTCTGCAGCAAACATTCAGTCCTCCTAAATTTGGTCAAGCAGTTGTGTCATCTGCATATCGCAGATGAATACTGATGAACACTGAGGAATCTTCCTCCAATCCTGACACCTCATTCCTCCTCATAAAGTCTGTTGCTGTTAAGCCCTATACTGCTGACCAAATGAGTTTTTAAATAGGAGGCTGAATTACATCACCTCACACTCTCATTAGCAAGTCAACATTCCACTCCAATCCTCACCAGAATCAGTAAACAAGCCTCTATAGAATCTGGCAGCTGCAGACAACGTCCAAACTGATTCCAGCCCCATACTGCTATTCAAATGCATTCAAATAGGAGGCTGAATCAAATCAACTCATGCCCATTAGCGAGTCAACAAATGATGTGCTCTTCATACAGACTGAAAAGGTATGGAGACAGGACATGGGGCTGATGCACTCCTTTCTTGATTTGGAACCATGCAGTGTTTCCTTGCTCAGTTCTGAGGGCTGCTTCCTGGCCCAATAGGTTTTTCATGAGAGCAATCAAGTGTTCTGGGATTCCCACTCTTCTCAAGGTTAGCTACAATTTGATATGATCCACACAGTCAAACGCCTTTGCATACTCAATGAAACACAGATAGACATTCCTCTGGTACTCTGTGTTTTCAGCCAAGATCCATCTGACTTTGGCAATGTCTGTGGTGTCACAGCCTTTTCTAAACCCAGCTTGTATTTCTGGTAGTTCTCTGTCAATGAATGTAATGTTCTAGTAGTTTTTGGATAATCTTCAGAAGGATTTTGCTTATGTGTGATATTAGTGATATTATTTGATAATTTTCACACTTTGGTCATTTTGGGGGGGGGGAAGGGGGAATGGGAACATATATGGATCTCTTCCAATCCATTGGCCAGGTAGTTGTCCTTCAGATTTCTTGACACAACCTGGTGAGCACATGCAGGGCAACATGTTTGCTGAAATCTATGAACTGGCATTCCATCTATGCCTGAACCTTGTTTTTGCCAATTCCTTCAGAACAGCTCAAACTTCCTCTTTTATCACCATTACCTCTTGATCATATGTTTTTTCATTAAATTCTGTGTTACCAAATTCTTTTTGGTATAGTGACATCGTGTACTCTGTCCATCCTCATTTAATGATTCCTGTATCATTCAATATTCTGCCCATAGCATCCTTAATATTGCAACTTGAGGCTTGAATTTGTTCTTCATTCGCCTCAGTTTAAGGAATGCATAGTGAGTTCAGTCCTTTTGACTTTTCAACTCCACGTCTTTGCACATTTCATTATAATACTTTGCTTTATCTTCCCAAGGCGCCCTTTGAAATCTTCTGTTCAGCTCCTTAACTTTCTGTTTTCTTCCCTTTGCTTTGGGTTCTCTGCACTCTAGGGCAATATTCAGAATCTCTTCTGACATCCATCATGGTCGTTTCTTTCTCCTCTGTAGTTGTAATGACCTTTTGCATTCTTTGTGGATTTTATTCTTGATATCCTCCCATAGATCATCTGGTCTTCATGCATTAGTGTTCAAGGCCTCAAATCTATTTCTGAAATGATTTTAAATTCAAGTGGGATAGACTCAAGGTCAAATTTTGGTTCCTGTGGATTTAATTTTTTTTTTTAGCTTTATTTTGAACTTGCATATGAGTAGTTGATAGTCTGTTACATAATCAGCATCTGGCCTAGTTTACACAGCTGATATTGAGCTCCAATGATTCTTTCCACAGATGTAATTGGTCTGATTCCTGTACATACTATCAGGTGAAATCCATGTGTATAATCTATGTTTATGTTTCTTATAAAAGGTATTTTTCAATGAATAAATTATTAATTGTATAAAATTATATCATTATTTTTATCATTGTATTATTCTATCATATCTCCAGCCTCATTTCTGTCACCAAGTCCATATTTTTGGACTACTGATCCTTCCTCCCTGGCACTAATCAACTTCATGAATGTTAAGTTCCATGGCCCTAAGACCAGAAGAGCTTGATGCCTGACTTTCAATCAATGCAAACTGCTCTGAAAGGGATCATAGTAGTAGGTTCTGGATCGAGTGAGAGATAACTGTAAAACAAAACTCAAATTCACGATAATAGTCAGACTTACTAGTCCAACAAGAGTGGTGAAAACCAAGACTACAGCCCTTTGGCATCCTCTGAACCTGGAACTGAGCTCATCCTTGTGACACAACTTGTAGTCAAATGATAAAACATCTACATGGTGAACAATAATGCCAGGGTGTTACTCAGTCCTCAGGACAATCAGCTCTACAAGGTCTCAAAAGCACCACCTTCCCAGCAATAAAGCTCAGAAGGTAAGAAGGGGTGCTCGCTTCGGCAGCACATATACTAAAATTGGAACGATACAGAGAAGATTAGCATGGCCCCTGCGCAAGGATGACACGCAAATTTGTGAAGCGTTCCATATTTTTTTTTTTTAAAAAAAAAAGAAGGTAAGAAGGGGAGGCTAGAAGGGAATGACAAGCAAAACCACAAAGAGATAGTAGCAAAAGTGAGGAACTGTAATCAACAGCACAAAGTAAATATGGCAAAAAGGGTGAATGTATTACTCATCTGCTCTATAAAATGTCATGAAAATTACAATAAAAAACAAAAATGGAGGAAATAAATTAAGAAACAGCATGAAGAAAGAGTCAACACAATGTCAACTCTGAGCTTTATTGCTGGGAAGGTGATGCCTTTGAGACCTTGTAGAGCTGATTGTCCTGAGGACTGAGTAACACCCTGGCGTTATTGTTCACCAGGTAGATGTTTTATCATTTGACTACAAGTTGTATCACAAGGATGAGCTTAGTTCCAGATTTATGGCCTTGGACATGACAAAGTACCTACTAATATCTGCTTGTTTAATATCTTAATATATTTAGTATTAGAATAAAATATAGTCATCTAGTTTTTCATTGATTCATAATAGGAAAATCTAGAAAATTACTTTCTTTAAGAACCCTCTCCCAAGAAGATCAAATTTTCCTAGTTGGAAGAGGAAAGAAGAGAATCTAATTACAAAACTAAGAACTTAATATGACTTGAACATACCAATATGCAGCCATCACCTTCTCCTTTGGTGGGTGACTAGACGGTGGTAATACACTCAAATGCCTGAAGGAGCCAATATATTTGACCTGGTATATTTCAATGGGAGCAGCAGACTTTTGATGACCTGGAAACAATATGTTCCAATGTAGAGCACTCAAGCTTTAAAACTTACGACTCTTACGCCTAAGAAAATATGACTGGTAGGCTTTGACTGGTCAGCAGAACATTCAGTTCGTGACTCTGATTTATAGGGAAAGCCCAGTTACTCAGCTCCAGCTTGGGCTATGTCATCCTCAAAACACTATACTTTGAGTTCTTTGCAAATGAGGACCCAGTGAGTCAACTGTCATTCTTCCCATCTTTCGCAGGGCACAAAAAGATGGTGCTTCAGGCATACTTGAATGAATAAATGTAGCATCTAACAGTCTTAATAGAATATGAAGCCAAGAAGTCCTTAAGGAAAAGGCAGACCATGCCTCTTTTCTGGAGGAAGTCAAGTCTGTTTGTCAGGGACAGAGGTCAGGGTCAAGGGTAAATTAGGCAGGACTTAACTACGCAAAACTAATTCTAGAAGATACAATTGGACAAGGATCCATTTAATCAACTGCCTAGAGCAAAACAAAAGGGCTTCCATGAAAGACTCAATTTTAATTCCCCTCAATTTTCCTTCTCCTGAAACCAGGAGGTTCATGGGAATCATATAGGAATGGCCCTCAGGTGGCACTAGTCAGTTCACAATGGTGCTAGTGTTATATTACCCAGGCTTCTATGGGCTATTTACCATACCCCAAAAAGAGACTTAATTCTTTTTTCCCCCCATCCCTGCTGACCATGGGCCAAATTTATGTAGAGAAACCCAAACGCCCAGCCTGTCCTCTTGATAGCGCAGGCTGGGCTCAAGCACAGGCTGGGCTCAGGCTACTGCCTCTACCTTGTGTAGGGAGGTCTGCTCCACCAGTTGGAAGGGGGCAGGGTCAACTTTGCAGTCATTGAAGTTGACCAGCTCATCCAGTTGCTGTTCCTCCCATTCTAGAATCTCCTGAGGGGTCATCTAAATTTCCAGGCCTGAGTCACCCGCCAGGGAGATTCGAACTCGCTTCAGCTCGCACTTCTCTTATGATTCTGACGTCTCTGATTCTGAATTGGCCTCAGGAGGTGGACTCCCACAGAAGAGGCTCCTGAGGGCAATCCCTGAGAACTCCCCACTCCCTGCTGAGCTCTCCCTGAGGTTCATAGTGTTGCTGGACCCCCTCTTGAGAGCAGGTTTCAGGGGCTTATGACTCTCCACACGGGGAGCAGGGAAGCCTGGATCCTCTGTGTTCCCCTGGATGGCAGGCTCGGGGCTGCGAGGACGCTCGGGGTCCGGTGGTGTCGGCCCCCACCCAGTTCTGGCAGATAGGGCAGCTTCTTGATGTGGATGATACTGTCATACAGTGAGGGCTGCAGGCTCTGGACAACGGCATTGGCCAGGATGACGGCAATCATGACAGGCAGGAGGTGGGCAATCCGGCCCGTGAGCTCGAAGACAATCACAGCCGTGGACACGGTGTGTGTCACTGCTCCCGCCAGCGCAGCTGCCCCTATCACTGCATAGCCGCCAGGCACAATATGGTAGGTGCTGCTGTCAGTGCGGATCCTGTCTGGGAACCAGGCGGCCATGCTTTCGCCCACTAGACGCCCAAATGCTGCTCCTCAAACTGCGGTATCTCAGACATGGAGCTCTGGTGACTTTGTGGTAAAGAACTGCGTGGCCAACTCAACAAAGCCGCATCGTTCACATCTACCAGTTGCCCCACGGGAGAAAGATGGGAAACCTCTTCCAGTGCAATTTACTGCCTCTGACGACCAACTGGAGGGCCAGCTACAGGTCAGTTGCAACTCAACGGTACATAGCAGTAACAACCCCAAACTTGGATTGGCCATCACCCCTCATTACCACCTCCCTCTCTTCCGTTCAGCTCAAAAGGTTGAGAATTCAGTTTCATTTTAATTCAGAGAGAAATCTATGACTGAACACATTTCTGAGTCTCCTGAACTCCCTTACTTTGCCTAATTTAAAAGAGCAAGATGTTTACTCCTTTTAACTTTATTTTTAAAATATTACCTTTCTTCACATTGTTGTTGTTGTTGTTAGTTGTCCTATAGTTTCTTTCAACTGACAGTGTTTTCATGTGCACAGATCAGAATGGCCCACTACTGGTTTTCAATCTTGTGACCTTTCTGAAGCAGATCACCATCTATCTTCAGAAGTGACTCTGGGTGGTCTTGAACTGTTGACCTTTTCATCTAGCAGTTGACAGCTTACCTATATGCACCACTCCATTCCTTCTGCCACAAAGCATTTATTTTAAATGTTAAAGTAGCCCAGATTACAATGAGTTCCATCCCTATTTCTGTCTTTAAATCAAAGCTGTATGTAAATCAGGAAAGTGAAGGTGAGCTCTACCTAGTGTTACTAAGTCAAATGTCTATCTTAGTTCCTTTTTATGCATTAAAAACATTTTCTTAAAAAGAAAACCTGCCACAAATATCAAAACATCTTTAAGACATTAGTACAGTTATAATAACAACAATAAGGTAAGGCACAGTTTGTTACTATGAATCATTGCATGTGTCTTGATTTCGTTACTACAATAGGCTTTATAAGAGTTGGTTTGTAACTATAGGAAATTAGATGTTTTTAACCCAGGGATCTGCCTGTACCATGTTACTTTCAGTCAGTGAAGAACAATAATATTCTTGTGCTTACATATATAAGAAGGCGAGGTAACAAGAAGAGTCTGGGTGGCAGGAGGCCTTCCTACAGAAGGACGAGCTGATGACGTCCTAGTTTATGCATCAGAATTACTTGAGAATGAAATGCATTTCAGGGAAATGAGTCATTAAAATGACACAGACTATAGTTAGAAAAACAGACTCTTTAAAGAATTTTATAACCTAACTACACTAATAAATAAAAACAGAATTTCTTCTGAATCTCAAGCTTTATGAAATCCTACTGAGTCACATACAAGAAGTAAACACATGGCCATGTCTAGATTATCTGGCAGGCACTGGTCTTCAATTCTGAGACAATCAACCCTATTAGGTTGGACTTGATCAAGAACACGAAAAGCCATCACTCCTATACTAGATGTGGGGAGTCGACTCTGCCCTGGGGACCCCAGATGCACAGCAGAGTTGAGCTGTGCCACACAAGGTTTCCAAGTAGCTGATATTTTGGAAGGAGACTTGCAGGCCTTCCTTCAGAGAAGCCTCCAGGTGGCCTCAAGCCTCTAACATTTTGGTGAGCGGCTGAGTACACTGACCTCAGTAGCATAGCTCATTGTGTGCTGAAATGCCAACTGAAAGGTCAGTGGTTTGAATCTCCCAGCTGCTTCTCAGAAGAAATATGTGCAGTCTTCTTCCACTAAGATTGAATGCCACTGTTATAAAACAGGTCTGACATGGGGGTTGGGGAGAAACTAAGAAAAGAGGGGATAAATAAATACTGCATTGAAACAGATGAGGGAAAGAACAGTCTAAAGGGAATATATGATTAGGTATTATTTGCATGACAACAGTCCATAATAAGAGGTGTGTAGCAAAGTGGACTGGGGGCAGAGGGAGGGGGAAGAAACAACCCTTTTAAAGAGAAAAGCGAACTGGGAGGGTAGGGAGGAAAATGTGCAACAATGAAATAAAAATCCAAGTTTTCTATAAACTTTCAATAAAGTATCAACAACAACAACAAAAAAATATTTACAGCCTTGGAAACCCAGCGGGAGAGATTATGAGGTGGAGATATGAGAGAGTCTGAATCAATGTGATGGCAGTGGCATTTCAGTATGCTGAAAAAAAATAAATATAAGCAAAAGGTACTTTAAAATATCCACCTTTTCCCACAGCACACAATTTTCCTGGAAACAGAACTTAAAACTTGGTTTGTGGGTCATAATTTAAGTGATGTATAAAATACAATGCCAAGCTATTTTTTAAACATACTGACAAACTTATAGCTAAAATTATTTAACTTAAGAAGAGCTGTAAGGATTCTGTAATACTTTAAAAAATAATAATAAATGATATCCTGAACTGAGAGTTTGTTTACTGCTTCTTGTTGTTGTAGAGCAGTGGCACCAAGTATGAATCACAGCAACCTATGAACAACAGATCTGAACCTTGGCCTATCCTGTGCCATCTGTTTACTGCTAAGTACCTTATAATCATTTTCCCCTAAAAATAAACCCAGCATATAGTTTCTATTTTAATTCACAGGTTACAGGCAAGCAGATACTTTGAAAGATTCATATACCTGCTCAAGGTCACTTACGCAGGAGCTGAGATTCAATCCAGTGGTCTTACTCCAAATCCCACTATTTTCAACACTCATTATACAAGAATGACTGGTGTACTTTCGAAAAGCCTTCAGAAAGGAACATTTTTATACCATTATTCAAACCAGTACAGAGAAACGAGGCTTGTAAAAGATAAAAACTATGACAATATTCTTAAGCTGCTAAGCATTTTCTATACATATTTTCATCCTTTTTGGCCACGCACTAACATAATTTAGATTTAAACAGATTCTTCAACGATTTCGCAGAGGCTCTATAATTTAAATGCTAAATATAATTCAATTAAAAAAAGAGTTTCCAGGTATGCCTCCCCTAAAGCACTGGTTACCTGAAATCATTAATACAGATCTAACTGCTGATCCAGGGATTTTTTTTCCTTCCCCAAAAAAGGCTGCTGATGACTTCTATCTTTGGCTCTGGCCTACTCAACACAGCTGTCACTATCTTTGGTGCCAATGACACAAAGTTACAGGGGATGGCAAATTTAGGAGAAAATGAGGAGTCCAACGTGACAAGATAAACTTTTGCAGGAAAAAACATGAGTCAGTTCTGACTGAAAACACAGAAGCTTTTTAAAACAAAACATCACAAGACACACGTACACACAACTATTCTGAGTTTCCATCAACAGCAAACTCAAAAGTGAACAATATAACAGAAGCTGTGTCCATGCCCCAAACAGTAACTCAACTCCAGGCTTCATTAATCAGGTGGAAAGCAGAGGCAAGGACGAAATGATTTCTGATTTATTTGTCCTCAGTTCTGGAAGTGTTTAAAGAATGATTACTACAAAGGGATCTGGAGACAAGACCAGAGAGGAAGAATTGAAAGCACACACTCACTCACTGCCTTTTTGTCAGAACTGACTCAGAGCTGGCCCTCCAGGGAGTTTCTGAGGCACGAGAGCGGAGGAGAATGATCGAGAGGGGAGGAGAATGATCGTTTTTGTTCCACGTACCTGCTGGCAGATTAGAACTGCCAGAGAAGTGCCTCTGGGTGAGCAATGAAACTCCCTACAGACTACGCCATGCACGTTCTTTCAAAATCTGCAGGTATTTCTTGCTGAAGAGGTACCTAGCAGTAGATTCACGTGTATCACAAGGAACAGAAATATGGCCATTATGATAATGACTATTTAAGGGTCAACACTGTTACACAGTTACAATAGGCAGCAATGGTCATGCCAGGAATGGATAAGCTTACGATTAATCATATATGAAGACAGAACGTAAAAGAAATTTATTGGTCCCTGGGGCTAACCTCTGGAAAACATGCTCCACTAACCCACACATATGCTCTCGGAAGTGTAGATCAATCCAACGGAATCTATAAAATGTCTTGGCATTATCGAAGTCACAGAAGTCGGTGCCAGCAATACATACACACCTCAGACCACAACAACAATGCAAATACTGCAAAAAAGTGAGTCTCGGGCTTCTTCCTTTGTCTTCTTCTTTTGTCTCCCATTGCACTGAGCAGATATGCTTTTATTTACTGTTGTCTATGAAGTGTGCCAGAACATTGTGAAAACAGTTTGAAATACTTTGAGAATTAGCATAAGGTGAGTGTGTGTTATTGAAAAAAAATGTCCCCGTGTGCCTAGCTGGATGTAGGCTTGTGGTGGATCTTGAATCTGTCACAAAACAAAACCCAACCCCCCACAGTGCATTACTTGGGATGCATAACAAAGTCAAGTGCAAGGGGAAAGGTGTGCCTCTCTGGAAGCTCCCCAAGCACTGTATGTCACCTCTACATACCGCTGGCCCATCCATCTGAGTTCATCACAGCCAGGTAAGTAGGCCCAGGCTCATCTGTCAAAATAAGACTATTCTTATTCTCTAACTAGGTCAAGAGTGACACACAACTGCTAGAGTGTTCCACTCTAGGTCTCAGATTAGACGTTATTGAATTATCAGTGCACTTGGAGCCAAATCTAAGCATGGTCCCACAGTTAGTCATACTACATCATGCCAGGCAGCCACCAACTATCAATCAGAACCGGAATTCAGATGAAACGACTGCGTCTCTGCCCCAGGCATTTAAAAGCTACAATTAGTTTGCAGCATCCTCTACCAGGCAGTAAAAACCAATGTTTTCACCTCTTTGTAACTTACTGAGCTACTAAAAGACCTTATTTTAAATTGGTGGAAGGGTCCTATTACTTGGATCAATGATTTCATATGACTTTAGTTGCAAATGGGCCTCTTGTACTGAAGATCAAAAGAAAGTAACACTAAATTTCATGAGGTAGCTATAATTCAAAATTAGTAATACATATTAAATGTATATGCATTCACATCTAAAAGCACATATATTTTTATATTAGTATTGAAAGCAATACAAGTTCACTGACCAACTTGGGAAATTAGTGGTAGAAAAGAAAAAGCAGAAGTTGTCTTTCAAGCACCTGAATAAAGCCATTATTATGTGTGGGTTATAGTCTTCAAGTGATGTTTGCTAAGCATTATAATTCAAAGCTATTATCAAAGTATTGAGGAAATGTATTTTAAGTGGCTTTTCCCATTTAAGTGATTGAGCATTTCTTATTTCAATGTCCTAATTAATATTTTAACAGTATCCCATTAACTAATAATATTAAAATTCTCATACTGTTCATCATTTAGTTTGTTCTCTATAATTAACAACAACCTATGGGAACTTGTATGTATTGGGATAAATTAATAGAAGCAGTATAACTGGCTTAAAGGATAAAATACTTTTCAAAAAAAAATTTATTATAATGTGAATGAAAGTTTACAAAGCATATTGTTTCTTCAATCTACATACATTTTATTCCACAAAATCAATTACCTTTGCACATAATCAATTACCTTTGTCTGTTCATTCCTTTTTAGGTCTTCTGGAATCTGCCTCTAAATTCACCTTCACAGAAGTTTCTGCCAATTTCTTTTGCCCACCAGCAGTACCAGGTTGACTATTTGGGTATTTTCTAAAATGCACTTGTTTCTCTTAACTGTTCTGTCATAAGTAGGCAGCTCCTTTCCATTTCAAGTGCTCATCTTGGGCTGTAGCCTCTTTCACAGGCCTGTCCTTCCCATTTTCCTGTTTCCTCCATCCTTGGACGAGGGGAAGGCATAGATCCAGTGCTGACAAGCAGGGCAGGCAGACTCTCCTTGAGTACTTTAACTGCCAGCTGGTTGCCATTAAAATACCTCATTATCAGGAAATGGTTGCAAATTTACCCAGCAGTGCTCAGAGAGTAGCGAGAGGGAGTCAGAGCCATAGCAGAGCTTTCCAGATAAAGGGGTTCCTCCCAGATCTCCTCCTTCTTCTCTGTAGAGAGTGTGTCATCATTCAGGTTGTCCCTGCCCACTCAGCACAAAGCCTGGTCCACACCACCCTCAGTCCTGGAGAATTAACCGAGTGTGACTCCGATGTCATAGCGCTTTCTGGCTGTTGCAATCTTGGTTCTTCCACTGCTGCGTTCCAATGTTTCTCCTTCCCACTTCCAGAGAAGATGTCTAATAGCTACCTCCTCTCTCTTCCATAGTCAGATGTTAGAATGCAGAACAAGAAGGCAGGAGTCTAGTGTGTCTCTGTAAGTAACGGGTCCACCTCCTGAGGGTACCTACGGGTCAGGTAGGGAGGCGCTTCTCACTCCACCTGGCCACACATTGCTCCTGGCAGATGCTCCTTTTCCCCCCAGGACATGACTAGTGCAGCAGCTGGAGAGTGGATTCAAAGTTCAGAAAAAGGGAGTTTGTATTAGACTCTACTCACAGCACCACAGGGAACTATGGTGGCCTTGTGATAAGAAGGTGCACTGTAGTCCCAAAGGCACATGGTTCAAATCCACCAGCTGCTCAGTGGAAGAAAGACAGGCAATCTCCTGTGCAAGTTCCGGCTTTATGGCACATGGTAACAACAGCACTATAGGGCGCTCTGGTGGTCTAGTGGTTAGAACATGTGCTGCAAACCCAATGGCACGTGGTTTGAATTCACCAGCTGTTACACAGGAGAGAAAAAGGCAGACTCTTCTAGTGAAATTTACTGCCTATAAAAACCTGCTGGAGGGTCACTTCTGAGTAAATTTTAATTCAACAGTACTCAATACAACCATCACCACCACCACGGACTGACGAAAGAACAAACAGCTATGTCCCGTAGGAAGAGCTACCAAAGTGCTCTGTGGAGGCTAAGATGACAAAGCCGCACGTCAGGAAAGGCTCTTCTTTGCAAAGGGACATCGTACTTGGAAAGGTGGAGGGTCAGCAAAAGAGAAGAAAATCCCCAACAAGATGGGCTGTTGGCACAGTGGCTGCAGCCCTGGGCTCAAGTGTGTCAGAGATGATGAGGACGGCACATGATAGGACAGGGTTCAGGTCTGTTCACAGGGTCGCTCTGAGTCATACTCAACTCACAGCTCTCAACAACAACAACAAGAGCAGGAACAATAACGCACAAGTTAAGGGAGCACTGGTGGCCTAGTGGTAAGGAATTGCACTGCCGACTCAAAGGTAGGAGGTTCAAATCTACCAGTCACCCTACAGAGACGAATTTTTCTACAGAGAGGAAAAAAAAATGCTCAAGCTTCACCTGTGTATTTATAGCCTCTGAAAATCAGATAGAGGGTCAGCTATTATTCAGCTCGGAACATCAAAACACACAAGTTAGGCAACTAGAGGGTGGCTGCTTTAAACACCTGGCCCTTTAACGGCTAAATGAGACAACAAAGATGGAAGGAAAGACCTTCCACAAGACCCAGTGACTGCAACAATGGGCTTGAGTAAAGCAACGAATATGAGGAAAGCACAGGTTAGGGCAAGGCGCCACACTGCCGTTCATATAACCTCTACAGTTGGAGACTTGAGGACACCCAATAAAGCCACAGAAGTTCATCAAGCTTAGATATGCTAATGCCTGTTGTGCAAGTGTGAATCAACACTCTCCCATCTCCCACTGCATCAAGCTCCTGAAGGAAAAGCCCTGCACTGTAAACTGGGCAGCTCAAGTGGAACTGTGGTTAAAGCCTTCTGTGACTAACCAAAGGGCTGGTGGTTCAAATCCACCAGTCACTGCTAGGGAGAAAGATGAGAAAGGCTGCTGCTTCCATTAAAACTACGGTTTTGGTTCAATATGGACAGTTCTGGTTCAATATGAGCCTGGAGAGCAATGGGTTTGGTTTGAGTTTGTAAAACAATGAAAGAATCTTTTCTTTTACTTTTCCATAATTTTTGGACTCATGTACTTATAACTTGTTAGTCAAATTTGTGTCTTCTAGGTTGCAACACCCCCATGATACATCTTCAAGGATATGAACATGTACAGCCAAGCACAATCAATAAGAGTGCATCTAAATTCCAAAATCAATCTCCATAATAGTCTATGTGTTTCCTACTGCCAAAGGGGCCCTTTAGAGTAGTGAGAGAAGATCTTCACCCTGAAACCCACAGCGTCCCTTTTCAGCAGGAAGTCGCTAAGAGAATACGCCATCCCCTTTTCCTTATGACTCAGGGTGAAGTCTCTCTCAGGGAGGAGTGATAGGGAATGGCAAAGGACACACTGACAAAGAAGATTAATCAGAACTGGCTTTGACAAGCACTGTGGCATTTGGACAAGAACAAACTGGGAGGAGGGTAGAGAGAATAGTGCAACAATGAATGAGTGGAAGCCCAAAATCTCTGTAAATGTTTATGAAAATTAATAAAATATAATTATAGTAACACTAAATCTTAAAAAAAAACAAAAAAAAAACCAACAAAGTGCTTGCAATGATTTTAAAAAGTTACATTTTTATTTGGCCATGGATTTTACTATTTTAAAATGAGGTGTGTCCGGGTGGGGGAGAGGAAAATTCTGAGAGTGGTCTCACAGTGTCCAAGATGCAAGTGTCACATCGGGGTGATCCCTGTGTCGAGGGTACAGTAATGGGGACACAGCATGTAATCTTCAATGCTTATAGGATCAAGTGTCTGCTCTGAAAATTCCCAAACAGGCTCATCTTCACCTGTGTGTTATTTACATCATACTGACCATCCAGAAGCATTTTCCTGTTTGGTTTTAATCATCTACTTATCACCTGGAATCTTCTGATGCACAGTAGAACACAAACAAACCCCCAACAAAGAAAACATTCAAGATGTTGGCTACAATGAGCACATAAGCAGGTATCCAAACAGGGAAGCAAACGAAAATCCTCAAGAGAATATAAGGCAGCAGCTCCATTCTAGATATTCTAGAATCTGGGAAATACTGAATTTTGACAAGATGATAATTCTGGAAATGCCTACTTATTTGGGACTCAAGGAGAGAAGAGTGAAAGCAGAGCAGTAGTAGGTGTGGGAACAGTGTTAGAATAACCATCTCCCCAGATATAAAAAGGGAAGCAAAGACATGAAGGCTGCGGCTTGTGACTGGACACAGCAGATAATTACTGTGGGCAGAAGTTGTGATTAAAAGTGTAAAATGCTGACTCTTTTACATCTCCAGTAAACACTTTAAAAAAAAAAAAAAAAGAAAGAAAAAGAATGAAAGCTTCCCTGGACAGTACTGACAGTGATGTTGGTTTGATTCCCCAACTCATCTCCCCATCGAACCAGCCCACCAATTGCAAAAACTGCTGAGCATCTAGAAAAAATAAACAGAAGGACCTTAACATTTTCACCATCTACCAGCTGAAGATGACTCACTCCGTATCAAAGACAATCAAGGGAAAGGGAACAGCAACGGTTTGAAAGCAGTCTTTATTCAAACCCTGCCAGCAATTTCACCACCATTAAATGTTCCCCAGTCCTAGTGAGAGTGCATCCCTCCTGCTATTCACCAGAGCAAATCAGACAAGCTTTGCTGCTGCCAGGAAAGGGCTACCACACAGATCCTGGGGAAACCCAGGGAGGAAGCAGAGCCTTTGAGGGCAATGTTAGTGGTTCAAATCCACCAGCTCGTGGAGAAAAACTGGCAGTCTGCTTCCTGAAAGATTTACAGCCTAGGGACGCTGGAGGCAGTTCTGTTCTGTCTTGTGGGTCCCAATGAGTTAGAATCAACTTAGTGGTTTGGTTTCTTGCTTTTCACCCTGTTCCTACAACAAAGCAAGGTCCCTATGAAAAGTGGCAAAGGTACAAACACCACTGTAGGGTGAGGGGAGATATATCTGCTACCCTGAGAGGTACTGGAGCCTGGCAAAAGCAAGGAAGCGTTGATCCTGTTCAAGAAAAAGCAGGGCAAGTACCACGTGCAGGAACAAAACACGAATCCGAATCAGGTCATGCAATTTTGCCTTACTTCGTGAATCTACTGCAAATAACAGTTACGAAAAACGGTTGGTGATAAATCATCAGTGTAGAGGATAGGTTGTTGTTGCTGTTGTGTACCGTCGTGTTGAAGCTGACCGTCGGGTTTTCAGAGGCAGTTAACCATACAGAATGAGACTGCCCATCCTTCTCCCATGGAGCAGCTTGTGGGTCCGAACTGTGTGCCATTAGGATTGCAGTACAGCTTCCTGCCACTAGGCCACCAGTGCTCCTCAGTACATAAGTGGATGGTATTATTACCATGATAATACAGAAGAGGCCATTGTTAAGCTCTACTTGTGTTAGCTTACATAAGAAAGAATGTTCTGCTCTGTATGTTTCTGCTGGTCTTTTCTTTCCACCTGAACTCATTTCTCCAGCGAGATTCACAAGGTAATGTCTAGGTGTGTGCTGTCGCTTGTTTTCTCCCTTCTCTTCCTCATTCTGCATGGCATCTGTGGGCAGGATGTGGAGGTGGGGGCGAGGCAAGTATTTCAAACAGTTCTATAACACAGAATAAAGTGTAGACCACTGTAAACATGTGCTACACATTAGGAAATAGTCAAGCATGGCCTCTACTTCACTGGAGTTTAGACTAAGACAAATGGTAATCATTTCCCGAGTCTCCTACGTGATTTATGACTGGCTGGGATCAATTTCTGGGAAGAATAAACCTGAGCTATATTTTGAAGGTCTATTCTTAATAAGAATCTGTTTTTGTCTTCTGCAAGCGATGCCACCCACTCTCTAACTGAAAGTGGAACTCGAGTCCCAGAGCCGTGGTGGCCTCAGACCAGATGACACCACTTTCGTGTAGGTGGCACATGATGGTGCTGGCTGGAATGTGCTTCAGGAAGGAGACCCTGCCATTCCCACCCCCTCTATCCCGGAGCAGCTACTGAGGGCATCTGCTTCTGTCCTTCGATGTTCTCAGTCTCCCCTCAATATTCCTGGAGAATGCAGAGATAGCAACAACAGTTACTTGGGATGGTTCTGAGGTCTTCAACCCTTTACCAACCAAAACAGCTCAGTTCTTACAACTGCCGTCAGCTCAATGAGTATACAGATCCAAAACATGCTAGTAATTAGACCAAAAGGCTTTGTCACTGTCCCTCTGCTAAACGAAAATTGGTCAGACTAGAAGTAACTAATTTCTTCTCGTTTGAACACATGTCCTATATGCAGAAGGAGAACATTCTGGAACTATCCCAGAAGATGTGCATCCTTTCGAACAATGGAGGACTGGGACATCCACACATGCTCTTTCCATCACTCCCACCAGTGATCACACTCTATCTGGCTCAACAGGGAGAAAGGACACAGGCATAACTGAACTCTCTCTTGTGCTGGAGTGCTGGTGGCCTAGAGGTAAGAAACTGTGCCGCAATTCCACAGGCTTGAATCTACTAACTGCTCCACAGGACAGACAATGTCCTCTCATATAGTACACCACCTCTAAAAACCTGCTGGAGCGTCAGCTATGGACTGGTCGCAACTTGACCACGCATAATAACAACAATGACTGTGCTAATCGTTAATGGACTTGGCTGCTAACGGAAAGGTTCAAGTCCATCCAGAGCACCTCAGCAGGCTCGGGACCTACTTCCAACAAGTAAACCACTGAACACCTTATACGGCACTGATGAGTACCGTTCAGTTCTCTTGTAATCCAGATTTCAAGAGTGCATGGATTTGGAGTAACCTCGCTTGCCTACTGCCGGGAGATCTTCTGAACTTTTAAGCCTTGAGAAGACTGGTTTGCCAAAGTCACCTTCACATCAAACACAGCCTAGGAAGTACTTTAGTTTTGCTTTAAGCGGTGGGTTCTTTTGAAGATTTATCTGTGCACAATCAGTTCCAAGGGGCAGAAATGCCAAGGTCAGACCAGAAGCTGTTTCAGGATAAACTGTTACTGTATAAACATTCTTACGGCCACGTTTCTATGGCAGCAACGATAATAAGGGGGTATAAGAGTCTTTCGACACTCAATAACTTTTGGGGAATTTTGGGGAGAAAAGCATCATTCTTGGTGTAGTAAAGGGTCAATGAGAATGAAGAAACCCCTCACTGAGATGTGGGGACAGAGAGGCTACAATAAAAGGCTCAAGGATCGCAACGATCTTAAAGATGGCACAGGGTCAAACATGATTTCATTTTCCTGTACAAAGGGTCCTCAGGCCTGAGAATTCACCAGTCTTCATCTAACAACAGCTGAAGTGGTACTCAATTTGCAAACTGTATAGCACATAAAGAGCAAACCATCCCTATCACTGGCTAAATCGGATTTTTGTTTAACAGCATGGTTCCACTCTGCTGTATAAGTGGTTATTACCATGAGCCAGAAGCAACTTGACAGCTCCTTTAGGAGATGACCAAAACTGTAATCACGACCTCAGCCGAGGTCACAGGGCCACAAGCTCAAAGGGACTGACCTAAGTGCTCATCAGAATTGATGAAAGAGGAACTGTCAGGTGCCCATGAAGATGCTGAAATTTATGCACACCCATGTTTATGGTGGCTTTGTTCACAATAACAAAGTGCTAGAAACAACCCACTTGCTCATCAACAAACGAATTGTTCATATATATTGTTTGTAAATATACTCTGGTATATTTACACAATGGAATACTATGCTGCATTGAAAAACAACGAACTTGTGAAATATTATATACGCTGAGTGAAATATCTCAGTCACAAAAGGACAAATATTACACAGGGCCACTGTTGTAAAATGGGACTGACATCAGGGTTGAGGGAAGACAGAGAAGGAAGCGAGGAATGATGAATTGAAACAGATGAGGGACACAACTGTTTAAAATGGATATATGATTGGGTATTATTATCAATATTATTGTCCAGAATGAAGGTTGCACAGTGGAGTGGACTTGGGGGGGAGGGAATGCATAACAATGAAAGAGTTTTTCTTTTACTTTTCAAGGAGACGAATGAATTGCAGGAACAGGAACGGGGTGGGCAGGGAGAAAAGTGCAACAATGAATGAATGGAAATACAAAGTCTCTATAAACTTTCATTACGATTAATAAAAGAAAGATGCTGAAAACTGCCTGAGCCAACTCCTCACAGTCAGGTATTACGATCCTTCTCAGATAATGTCCTGCTTGGTAGTGAATGCATGTACCTGTGGGCCTGTGTAATCTATTTTTAAAAACTGGTACAAAGCACCTGGAAACTTGCAGCTGTGTTTGAGAACACAAGGATAACATGCAGTTGGGAAGTAAGGCTGACGTCCATGGAAACCATTCTTACTCCACCCCATAAAAATAACAGTATCAATAGAAGAGTGCACTAAAATGATCAGGGGGTGGAGGGAGGGAAGGCAATCTATACATGGAAAAATCAATAGCTCATTTCCCAGGAAATTATTTTCAGTTCATTTAGTATTACTCCATGCCAGTATTAGTCTAGCAAACAGATGTTTCATCTATACACTTGAGCATTTTTTAGAATGTACAATATCCAATCAATTACCCTTTAGGAGGAAATAACTGAAGAAAGAGACTTCTAAAGGCGGTTTACGTAGCTCTGGGGACATAGTGCATGTGTGTTGCACTGTCAACCAAGAGACCAGCAGCTGGAATCCACCAGCCACTTTGCGACATCATGATGAGCAGAGTCCTCTCATTCTCATTCACAGCCTCAGGAACTCTGCGAAGTGTTGCCCTGACAGAGAACTGACTCAATGACAGTAGGCCAGTTTTGAAAGTTATCCATGTTACAATGTTTTTTATTACAAATCTGCTGAACCACAAAATCGTATCATAAAACCAATGACAAAGATTCCACAGAGACTTTCCAGGGCCAAGAGATGGATCAACATCGTGAAACTTAGAATCCAAACCTATAAGCTCTCATCCGAGAAAAATCCAGTAAGAACAAACTAAGACACTATACATCTGTCATTCCTACTGCTTCCCTCTGACTGCGTGTCAAGAGCAAGACTTTTGGACGTGAAAGTGAATAAACCCTGGAAGAGCATCAGTCCCTAAACAGCTGATGGTTCTGCACCAGCGTCTCTATCCCTCCTCCTTCTCCTCTGTATAATGAGCTCCACTTCTTTCTGGCCCTTTGGCCCTCCCTGGAAATAAGCCCTTCTCAGTCTAAATTCATGAGGATGGTGCAAGTGAGACATAAGGTTTCAATCTGTCCTTCCCAGGGTCCTTATGAATCATAGTTGACTCAATGGCATTTAACAACAGTCTAATAAATAAATTTAAATAAAGACAGCTTTCGCTTCACAAGCTCATAAAGAGGTACTTAACATCTGATCAAGTTTGGGGGAAGTGAATAAAGATTCCTGGTAGTGCAGTGGCTTAAGCATCAGACTGCTAAATGACAGCTGGCATCTACCAGTTGCTCTGATGCAGAAAGCGAGACAATTTTGCTTCTTCAAGGCTGGAGATAAAATGCATCTCCAAGGTTCAACTTTTAACCAAACAACAGACAGGCATAGAAGGTGAGCATGGACCCCAGGGACCTGCACTGTCCTTCGAGAAATTAACTGTATGAGACCAAACAGGCGGGACTTGCCCAGGATAAAGCTCAGGAAGCAAGGCGGGACAGGAGAGAAGAAAAAAAAATGGAAACAGGAGCACAAGGAAGACAAGTGTACTGTTACGTTATATGGTGGGATTGTAATCACTGTCACGAAACCAAGTATGCATGAACTGTTGAACTGAACTCCAATGTACTCTGTAAACTTTCAGTCAACTCACAAGAAAAAGTTAAAACATGAGTTGAATCAACCCAAGAGCAACTCACTTAGCTCTTTGTCATTATGGAGGAGGCCCTCCAGCACAGAGATAAACAAATCTGATAAGAGTCCACAATCTCTTCTTTCTTTCTCTGACTTCACACAGCATCCCTCTGTCCAGGGACTTTATCAGGACTATTAAAAAAAAATGCCTTGGTTTGTCTCTGTCTCCAATGAGTCACTCCTCTACCAGGTGTCCCCTCCACCCAGTACAGAGCTCAGGTTTCTACAGACGCTTTCACTCCTTCAAACAATTATTTCTGAATCTTGTAACCCTAGGTCCAGCCACAGTCTGCCCTCTCTGCTCGTTTCGGATGCTGAGCAAAGCTGAAACACTCACACAGTATCTTTTAAACCAACTGCACATTTAAGATCCAAACACATCTATGTCCAAGCTGCAGCAACAAAACAGTTGATGAATGGTGCTGCCCAGAAAGCGGCCGATCAGCTTGTGTGTCCCTGGCTTCCAAGTGGCCATCTCAATCCTTCCCTTTGCTCTTGACACATCCTCATCTCCCTCATGGTGCTCAACTCTGTTTTTCCTACTCACACACGGAAAATCATTTCTTTAAAAAAAAACCAAACTACTCTCAATAGTCTGCTCCTTCCTTCTAATCCTTCTCAAGAGAAACCATGTCTTTGCCCCACTGTAAAGTTATTCATTCTATCTATGTCTTTCCTTGCTTTTCAATTTCCTCGTTTCTAGAAATAGTACTCAATGGCTAGAACTCTTCCCTCTCATTAAATACAATTGCCCATTAAACAACTTGACTTGGGAGTTCCAACAAGACTCTAAAACTCAGTAGGTACAAAGCTAAGCTACCTTCCTTTTACCTTACTTCTCCCCTGGCCTCTTGGTGAGACACCACCCAACCACTCATTAAGGGCAGTAGCCCACACCTTTACGCCTCTCTGTCCATAGCTATAAGGGTTTATCTTCCACAGTTATAAAGGCTTATCATGGCTCTACCTTCAACATTGCTCATAGTTCTTTCTTCCTCTGGACATCAGCCACTTTGTCCTCTTCTATAGTAGCAATCTCTGGATAGCAGTCTGCTGACTTGGTGGCCACATCTCTAGACGTCACAACCCTCCAAATAATCAAAGCACAGATTCAAACAAACATCTCTTCCTTCTTCTCCATGAGAACCTGGAGTGCCAAGCTTAGGACTAAAATAACAAGGTGTTAGAAGTTTCTCCCTAAATCAATTTATTAAGGAACCATAATAAATTTAACACTTAAAAATGTGCAAAAATTACCTTTTAAGGTGTGAATGCTAAATGTTCCCCTTTACATAAAGAAATCTCATGAAGATTATTTGAGCCAACTCCTTTCACACAGCTATGGGATTCTTTTTTATTTTGTTATTTTCTATAATTTGTTCTAGTTAATTGTGAACACAGGGGCAGGAAAATATATGCTAATCCTACAGTTAACAGGAAGTACTAAAAGTATTAAAAGAAGATATAAAGAATATACTGAGTCACTGTATCAAAAGGAACTGGCAGAAACAGAAGAATTTAATGAAATAACATATGAGCAAGAGCCTATGGTGATGAAGGAAGAAGTTCAAGCTGCTTTGAAGGAAATGGCACAAAATCATGCCCCAGAATAGATGGTATACCAATTGACGTACTTCAGCTAACAGATGCTGCCCTGTATGTGCTCACCAAGTTGTGCCAAGAAATCTGGAGACACTTGGCCAACTGACTGGAAGAGATTTATATTTGTTCCCATTCCAAAGAAAGGTGACCCAGCAGAGTGTGAAAACTATAGAACAATCTCATTAATTTCACATGCAAACAAGATTCTACTAAAGAGTATCCAAAAACGACTGGAACAGCACATCAGCAGAGAACTGCCCAAAGTCCAGGCTGGGTTTAGAAGGGGTCGTGGTACTAGGGATATTGTAGCTGATGTTAGATG
This sequence comes from Elephantulus edwardii, assembly GCF_000299155.1. Taxonomy (NCBI): domain Eukaryota; kingdom Metazoa; phylum Chordata; class Mammalia; order Macroscelidea; family Macroscelididae; genus Elephantulus; species Elephantulus edwardii. Next base: position 22,509,789 of record NW_006399772.1, read on the forward strand.
CATCTTAGCTGAAAGCAGGGAATACCAGAGGAATGTCTATCTGTGTTTCATTGACTATGCAAAGGTGTTTGAATGTGTGGATCATAACAAACTGTGGCTGCCTGTGAGAAGAATGGGAATCCCAGAACACTTGATCGTTCTAATGCGAAACCTATACTTGGATCAGGAGGCAGTCATCAGAACAGAGCAAGGGAACACTGCATAGTTCAAAACTGGGAAGAGCGTAGTCAGGGATGCATCCTATCTCCATACCTTTTTAACCTGTATGCAGAACAGATTATCCGGGAGGCTGAGCTCTATGAGGAGAAACGTGGGGTCAAGATTGGTGAACGATTTATCAACAATCTGCGTTATGCAGATGATACAACCCTGCTTGCTGAAACTGAAGAGGACCTGAAACACCTGCTGCAGAGGGTCAAGGAATGCAGCCTCCGATATGGATTGAGGCTCAATGTCAAGAAGACAAAGATTCTCACCACTGGGCCAATTGGCAGCATCAGAATGGATGGTGAAGAGATTGAGATTGCACACAGCTTTAGTTTGCTTGGCTCCACAGTCAACAGTCTTGGCATCAGTTGCCAGGAAATTAAAAGGTGCATTGCCATGGGAAAGTCTGCTGTTAGGGACCTCTCCAGGGTACTGAAGAACAGTGGTGTCACTCTAGAGACTAAGGTGCGTCTGATACTGACTATGGTCTTTGCAATCACTTGTTATGCATCAAAGAGTTAGACAATGACTAGGGAGGATAGAAGGAAAATTGATGCCTTTGAGCTGTGGTGCTGGAGAAAAGTATTGAATGTACCATGGACTGCTAGGAAAACAAATAGATTCATCCTGAAGAGGGTTAAACCAGGCTGCTCCTTGGAGGCAAGGATTCTGGGGCTTTGTCTGACATACTTTGGACATGTTATAAGGAGGGACGGGTCCTTGGGGAGGGACATCATGCTTGGGAGGGTAGAGGGACGGTGCAAGAGGGGAAGACCCTCTATGAGGTGGATTGATTCAGCGACTGGGGTAATGGGCATGGGCGTGTCAGAGGCAGTGTGACTGGCACAGGATACAGCAGGGTTTAGGGCTGTTGTATATAGGGTCGCTATGAGTTGCAAGTGACTCACGGAACATAACAACAACAAAAACAACACAGTTAACATCAAAGACGCCTAGTTGGGTATATTTATGGTCTCCAAACAAACAAACAAACAAAATGGTGCTGGCCCTTCAAAAGCTACCCAAGCAAAAAAGGTTCAGGCTTTGTTTATGTTGAAGTGCCCCTTGGAAATGTCTCAAAATTATGCAACAGCTCCAATTCTCCTTCTCTTCACAGGTAATTGCTTGCATCAATAAAAAGAGAAACAGCTTACTACACTCATATCCTCAGGTAGAATTCTAACCCAAGCCGACCAGCTGTCCCATGTGGATGGATGCTCTGATCACCAGGCGTCCCACAGGGCACATCTGAAAGAGCATTTTTAAAGTGTTTGCAGCAACGATCCCCCGTCTCATCCCCCAAGGCATCACACTGGGTTACCACGTGTCTTGCCACATGAAGATAAGTGCACTGAGAAGTGAGTCTTGCTTAAAGCTAAAGGGTCTGGCTGAGCATCTGGAAAGAGATGAGATTTTAAGGATAGAGAACGATGGACTTCAGTCCAGAATGGAGGCTCTGGTTTCCAGCTGCCTGAGTTTGAATTCTAATTCTCCAATTTATTAATCCTATGACAAGTGCCAAGTTGCTAACGATGCTAACCCTCCGGTTTTCATATGTAAACTAGAGAAGATAATACCGAAGTCAGAGTTAGTGCAAGACTTAAGAAAATAATTTATGTATATAGTTCACAGCATGTTGTCTGGCACAATGAAAGGTGTTCTGTTCTGTCACTTTCCAGAAGAGAAGAAAAGGTAAGTGACAGACCATTAATAAGCTAAGTCTGAGTCAGAAGGTTATATGGGGCCTCGTTACCAAGACTGTTATTTCTATACTCTCCTGTTACTTCGAATTTTAAGTACAAACCATATTCTTAAATTAGCAAGTAAAGAACAACTGCTAGATTGGATTATTTCATGTTTTATTTCCACATACTTAGCTTTATAAACCTGAAGAGAATGATCTTAAAGAATTCCTTGAGAAGGTTAGTAGTTACTCCTGAGAAGAGACCTTAATCTTTCAATTTTACCAATGTTGCATCTTCTGATGAAACCATGATGGCTGTTTGCTGAGGTGGGTTAACCTGGAGAAATCGGAACCACAAGACGGAGAGGGTTCTAAATTCTGAGTGACACAGCAGGAGGCTCCAGGCTTAAGGAGAAACATAGCTCAGCGACTTTACAGTTATTTGAGTATTCTATTGGAAAATTGTTTTCGTTTCTGTCACTTGAAAACTCCAAATTCCTAAATGATGGTGTTACGTGCCCTTCAGGTGACGGAGACTCACCAGAGACCTAGGAACCGCTGATCAAAGCCCTGCCTTGTCCTGCACCTTCCTCACACTCTTTCCTGTGCCCCAGCCTCATGCTGCAGTCACTGTGGAAATCCATTCCTTGAGGCTTTCTTCTCTTTTGCTGATCTCTTACTTATCCAAGCATGACATCTCTTCCCGGGGATTGGTGCATCCTCACAGCATATCCAAAGTACGTGAGATAAAGTTGCACCCTTGTTGACACTGAGAAGCACCTTAGCTGCATTTCTTCAAAGACAGATGTGTATGTTCTTTCAGCTGTCCATGCTACGTGCAATGCGCTTTGCCGGCACCACACTTCAAAGGCATCAAAATTCTTCTTCGGTCTCCTGATTCATTGCCTGAATTCTGCACGCATATGAAAACATCATGCATGGCATGTACCAGGCACACCTTGGTCTTTAAAGTAGCATACTTGCTCTTTAATTCTAAGTAACAAGGCACTGAAAGCCACAATATTAGTAAAAACAAAGTGAGATCTTGCTAACATATGTCTGCCTAATGAACTTTAATTGTTTACTCATTAACATTACCTTACAGACACAACCCTTTTTTTCTTTCCCTCTAAATTCTGGTTTTCAGTAAATTCAACAGATCACGTGCTCTGATTCTGTCATTTGTTCTAATAGTTTTTTCCCAGCTAAGAAAGCACCATATCTCAAGTATGCCCTGATGACCTTAGCAAGGCACATCTCCTCCATGCCTATGGTCCTCCCCAACCTGGCCTGTGTCCACCCTCTCAGCTTTACTCCCACTACCCTACTTCACACCAGGCTGAGCTATATTTTCTCACCTAGTAAAATGGGCTCAGTTAGAAATAACCCATGGTTTGAAACACAAAAGTGGTCTCTAGGCAGTAACATAAAGTGCATGTGAATGCTACTGAAGTCTAATAAAGTCATTGACAGCATGTTTGTGTCCGTGGCTTAGAGGGAACACGGACAGTTCTTTCCTTCAGGCATGATTTAATCATTGCAGAGGGAAAGATTTCTTTCCTAAAGAAAAAAAAATTCATTAAAATAAAATAACTCTGCATTAATTATAGATCCAGTCTTTGAAAGCTATCAGAAATATTAGAAAAGATTTATCATCTTGAGTCAAGTCTTTCTAGAAAGTGAACAGCTATTTAGCAAGTAATCCAAGTTGGAAGACATGGAGGAGAAATTCTCTAAAACCTATCTTTTCTTTATGGGACTCAATTCTAAACTACCACTTTTGGTTCTACAGTTACAAAAATGTTAATGAAAAGAATGATATATAAATACTAAAATTAAAAAACCCATAGCATTTATTAAAGTCTATCTGGATACTAATTTAAAAATCTTTTTTATTCTGAGCACTTATTATACTTAATTGGGAACTCCAACACCTTTTTATTATTTAGAATTTCTTCACATCTTTAAAGTGGTTTTCCACATTTCTGTTTAATAAGGTACATGAGTATTCCGAATGGGAGCTTTTATAAAAATCTTCCAAAATGTAATTTCCACAGGTACATGGTCATTTCCCACACAGATGTATTAACAGTCACTGCCAGGCCTTCCCTAACGACCTTGTTTAAAGTCGGGGCCTTGTTATTCTCTCGGTACAAGTTCTTGTCAAAATGTATAAATCTTTTCACTTCTCCCTTCCCCTACCTTCCCGCTTGACACATGATGAGTACCAAGTAAGTGTTGGCTGAGACCATTTAAATTTACATCCATCACCTCAAGGAAACCTGATAATTAAGATCCCAACTTATACCCCACCTTCCACGGAAGTGAACTGAGATTTAAGGAACGGGAATAAATTTACTAAAGTCACAGATAATAAGAAGCAAGATTAAATTAAGTCACAAAATCCTGCACTAAAAAAAATAATAATAAAAAAAAATATGAGTACCTTACTAATCCATCCACTAGAACAAGCAAAGAAAATGCACTGTTTTAAGGCCACCTCTCAGTGCCCTCCATTTATACCAGTAAAACTCTGCTCCATAGGTATGTCAATAGGTGATTACTTTGGAGGTAGATTGCTGGGCCTTTTTCTTCCCAGGTGCCTGTGGCTGGATCAGAACCTCCAATCTTTCAGTAAGCGATGGAACACATTAACCACGTGCACTACCTGGGGTCTACAAAGCACCTAGTAGTGTAGTGATATCCTCTGCGATGGATGAAAGGATTACAGTAAGCAGAGAACGTCAACACATTTTCATAACAAGACAAATGGTTGCATTTAATACGCTGGGTTATTCGTTTTAATGGGATCCAGACCCTTTACTCTTGTTAATGTGTGCGGAGCAGCATTTTTAGCCACAGGCTTGCTATAATGAAAGTGCTAAATCTGTCTAGAGCAGAGAGAGCTCAGAACTCTGACTCCAGAATCACATGGTAGACCAGCAGGTACGTGGAGGCTGGTGGCTCCTACTCCTTCATTGTGGACTGGCAGTTTTATTTCCCTGGCCACACGCCCTGACCACCTTTGACGTCAGTATCGTCACCCACAGTGTGATGATTTCAGGGCTCCTGGAAGCAGTAACATCTTCACATCCACAGACTCTCCTTAAAATGGTTTATAAAGGGGCTTTATCTGTCAGATGATGTTAATAAGCATAAGCTACTCTCTTCAGTGTCAGCGAGTGGTGAAGGAGGTTCTGCAAGTAGAAATGATGATGATGGTGATGATGATGGAGTCAAAAAGTCAAACATGACTGTAACCTACACTCTGAAAGCTATGACTCAAAGTATATTGTTTTTGGACTCTGAAAGCTTCCTTACCGTAAATTTGTTTGAGACTACAAAAATTCACATAGAAACACATTTACATATGTCTACCTGTATATTTATTCACACACAGACACACATGCTTCCTTGTCTATCAATCCATCAGTTTACAGAACATATTCTAAAGCTTGTGGAAGGCGGCAATGTCTAACATAATAAATAGGCCTCCAAGCTTTATTACACTCGGAGGCTTTTGGAACATTTCGTAGTTCCAGAAATAGTCTAGAAGGGGGGGAAAATTACCTTTTTTAAGAAACAGACCAGTCAGCAACAACCAAGTCCTGTGTCCAAAAGAGTCGAGAGGCAGGATCCTGCTGATTTCTGTCAGAATCCCCAGCACCAAGCTGCTGTCAGCTACATCACAGGATCCAAAGGCATTACTCTGCGCTCCTACGCAGGTATACACAGGTGTATCACTGACAGCCAAATAGTGGTGACAGTGCAAGGACTGTTGTTTGCTGGCTGGGTAGCAAACAGTATCGCTTTACCTCGTTGGAAAGGAGCCTGATCCTTATTCATCCTGGTATTATTCTGTTATGTACCATTGAGTCAGAACAGACTTATAGTTGACCTTCCAGTGGGTTTTCATATGGGAGGAGACTGCCCATCTTTCTCTTGTGGAGCAGCTGGGGGATTTGAACTAGATGCCTTTGGGTTGGCAGCTGAGTTCCTTACTACTAGGTCACCAGAGCTCCCTTTGTTATCAGTTGTTGTTGTTATATGCTGTCGAGTCACCCGCAACTCACAGCGACTCTATGTACAATGCTCTAAACCCTGCTCTATTCTGTGCCGATTTTATTGTCTCTGATACACCTATTCCCATTACCGCAGTCACTGAACCCTCACACACAAAAGGAACTTTGACAGATCTGATTCAGTTAAATACAAAAAGATGGTAAGATTAATTAATACACATTATCTGAGTGAGCCCAATATAAACAAAGGGGTCCTTTAAAGATGGAGGCAGAAGGGTCAGGGCCAGAGGAGATGTGATGACAGAAGCAGAGCAACTGAGGAAGAAGAAAAGGAAGGAGAGGAAGAATATCTGAAAATGGTACACTGCCGGCTTTGAAAACAGAGGAAGGGTTACAAGTTAAGAATGCAAGCAGCCTACAGGTCTACAAGAGGCAAGGGAATGGCTTCTCCCCATGCCCCACCCCTAGAACTTTCAGAGAGAAAGAAGTCCTGCTGACCCATTTCAGACCCATGACCTCTATACTAGACAACAGTAACTGTGTATTGTTTGAAGCCTTTAAGCTTATGGTAATATGTTACAACACAGCAATAGGAAACTAGTACAGTTACTGAAGTTAGTGGAGATGGTTAGGTTTTAGAATTTCTCTCAGTTCAAACTAACTAGAATTACAGATGGACCAAATGTGGCTGGGAGAGAAAAAGAAAACAAGTTTTAACCCATGTTTCTTTGGTTTCTTTCCCCTCCTAACAACTGCAAAAACAGACTGGTGCTTGGTTAGAATGGTGTTGGCAAGAACATGATGTGTGTGGGTTCAGGGAACAATAGAAGAAAAGGAATTGCAGTCAACAAGGAGATAATGATTTCAAGCTGTTCTGTTGAAAGGTGAAGGGGCAACAGGTTCTGTGGAAAAGGTAAAGGAAGTAGAGGCCGGTTACTAGGAGCAAAGAGTTGATACCCTGAGGGGAGAAATTGCTGGAGAGTTACCTCTGAAGGCTCACAAAACCAAGAACACAACAACCAGGTGAGTGTGAGCAGCTGGGAACCCAGGCGGACCAGAGTGAGCCACAGAGAGGAGATGACGTGGGTGCAGGCAGCAGGGATCTGGCTGCGGGGGTGAGGGTAGGGACGCAGAAGATGGCTTGTGGTTGGTTTCTCTGGGCTCTTAAACAGAGAAAGTAGAAGAGAGTGAAGCAGAGGGAGGAGGTGTTGGAGGTCTCAGCAGAGAGAAGTACCAAAAATGTCTAGGAGAACAGGTAGGTAAAAGCACTAAGAAAATGTGATACAATTGCTAGGCAACACAGAGGGCCATCAGAACATGCCAGGAATTAAAAGAGCGACTGATTGGTCAGTGTCATCTGCTTTTTCTCTGACCTTGTACAGCCCTACACGTGGGGGCAGAAGGTAAGCAGAGAGTCGAAAGCAACCATCATCAGGGTTTGCCAAGTGTGAAAGAGAATGAACTGAGAGAATGGCTAGAAATAGGTGCATATGTTGAGGAGGGATGCAAGCAAGAATTCAAGGATCCTAAGATAGATAAGGGGTGTCTGACAATTGAGGTCTCATTAAATAATGAGATACAGTGATTCAGAATCACCAAGTAGATGACTAATGATATACTTACAAGACTGAGAAAGGAAGCAGTCTATAACAATTCCTACATGGAGAATAATCTCATTTTGAAAGATGTGTTGATTAATGTAGTAATGTAATGATTAAATGATTACTTCTACATAATGGGAAGCGTCCTTCCTTGTGCTTTTTAAAAATATTCCACAAAGCATACATATTGCTTTAATAATTAGAAAAACGTTTAAAATGCTAGTTAAGGCAGCACAGCTGTTAAAACCCCTGGTAAATTATGTCATGCAAAATTGTACTCCCACAAATTACAGGTTTAATTCTATACCAAGAAATTATCCTAGAATCTAAATAGGTATTACCAATATTCATTAAAATGACACAGAATTTTCTAGGAAACTGCATTTGGCTGGGCTGTTGTCTCACTGGAAAGGTGTGCTGGCTTTCCAAGCTGGAACAACACTGAACGCTGTTCAGAGGAGGGAATGAAGTTCAGCCAATACAATCAAGACGGTGGAATAGAGGTAATCTGTTCGGGTTAGTCAGGAGACTGCTCTGATCCACTGAAGCCTGTGTGGTGGTTCCTGTGGCTAATTGTTTTTAAGTTTATAATTATTAACAATTATTGTTAGGTGTTGACAAATGGATTCCAATTCATAGCAACTCTATCTACAATAGATCGGGACCTGACTCGATCCTGTGCCGTCTTCATAAACTGCTGTGTAATAATCAGTGTCAATCCATCGTGTTTAGGATCTTCTTCTCTGATGATCATTCATTTTTCTAAGCATAATACCCTTTTCCAAGAACTGATCCCTCCTGATAAACATGCCTAAAATATGTGAGACAAAAAAATCTCATAATCCTTGCCTCTAAGGAGCACCCTGTCTGTACCATTAAGAATGATTTAGTTGTTCTTTTGGTAAACCATGATATATTAAATACTCTTGGCCAGCACCACAATTCAAAGGCATCAAGTCTTCTTCAAGCTTCCTTATTCACTACCCAATTTTCACATGAATATGATAAAATTTCAAATACTACGGCAATGAGGCTGGTGCACCTTAGTCATTAAACTGACAACCTTGCTCTTTAGCACTTTAAAGAGGTCCCAGACAGCAAATTCACCCAAGGTAATTATGTCTCAGTTCTTCAACCATATGAACTGAGAAGAGCAACACTGCATAACCAAGAAGGTTATAATTTATAAATACCATGAATATTTGAAATACTTTTACATTAGAAAAGAAAAAGAAACATAAAACTATGCTGGATAATTTGGTTACCACTCAGTTATGGTGGTAAGATCACAGGTAAAATTTTAAATAAATAATTTAACAATAAAATGACAGGTATTTCCATCCCAAAAGGATCACTTTCTGGTATCAATTCATCTCCGCTCATTGCTGTTGAGTCACAACCAACCCATAGCTACCCATCCAGCAGGTGTTCAGAGGCCATAAACCACATGGGAGGAGACTGCCCATCTTTCTTCTATGGAGCAGTTGACAGATTTGAACTACCTGTCTGTAGTTTGACAAAGCAACTCTATACTCATTAGGCAACAAAAGTGCTCTTTCTGGTACGTTGTTGCTGGGGGTTTTTTTTGTTTGTTTGTTTTTTTACTGAGGAGTCAGAACCACTCCACAGCTGACCCTCCAGGAGGTTTTCAGAGGCAGAAAATCACACAAGAGGAGACTGCCCATCTTTCTTCCACAGAGCAGCTGGGGGACTTGAACCATGTTCCTTTGTGTTGGCAGCACAATTCCTTATTAAGTCAGCAGAGTGATCAGTTACTGATGGAGAAAAACAGAGGCATGGAAAAAGGCTAATAATCTTACAGAGGTCTCTAAGTCGAGAACAAAACTTATAAAAAAGAAGAAAAAAACCTTAAAATGTGACTTTTAAGATATCCCATAGTCTGTACAGTTAATAACACAAAAATTAATAAACATTTAAATGGCCTGCAGTGCAAACTGAAGGTGATGTCATAAAACATCAATTCTTGGAATTCTTTTACTAATAAAACTATAAAAAAGCACCCCAATATTATTACATTATTATTACTATTCCATAATCTTCATCCCTCAGTTAATGTATCAAGATTTAAAATGTGGACTCTGAAATACAATTTTTAAACTACATATTTATATAACTTATATATTTTTATAATTTAATAGTGTCTCCTAACACTAAAAATACTTTCCTTTCAGTAGCTAACGTTGCTAAAAAGCAAAAATGCTGGTGAATGCTCACCAAAGTGTATAATCAATTAGTTAGAATTTAAAAATCAAATTACCAATAAGGTTGCCACAAAGCCCTACAAAAATCAATTTACAAAAAAAAAAAAATTAAAAAAAAAATCAATTTACCATCACTGGTAGGCAGACAAAGGTGGGAGCTGAATAACAACATTTTAGATTATATTATGTTTACCAAGGCGCTATGACACTTTAAAGCACTTGTGATGTGCCAGGAAAAATTCAGCACAAATACATCTTTAAAAAAAAAAAATCAATGAAAACTACAAAACAATAAAAGAGAGCTAGACAGGCTGAAAAACAAGTATGTGGAAAACTGAGAAGTTTTTTAATTGAGATGAAGTTAATTAGTGGGAAACCTTAGCAAAATCAACACAATGCTATAAGAAAATGTTATTTCTAAGTGTTAAATGCCAGTATTTTAATTATCAGGTAGGCTTAGATGTTTAAAATATTCCAAACACAGTATTTGGATTACAGGCAATCATCATGCATTCTTAGAAAAAAAAATGTTTTGAGACAAAATTTTTTACACCTACTTTCATTTTTTTATGGAAATAATGATAACATTGTTTTCATGCTTTTTGTCACATGCTCCAATCTCTGTAGCTTCTCAATTTCCTAACCACATTAGAATATGAATGGTATACTTGTTCAGTCTGGAAAACAACACGTACATCAACTGATTAAACAAGGAACATTAGCAGATGATATGAGATCATGCTGGCTGATGGTCTGAAGGTCACACGGCCCATCTGTTACTACTTAGAGAATATACTGCATGCTAGTTCACAGCACACCCTCAAACTGTGCATTTAAACCCCTGCCGCCTTCTCACTGCCAGGTCTGGCTCCATTTCCACACTGGATATTTCACCTTCATGTCCTATCTCAGTTACGTTCTTTGCATGTAAAAGCTAGAGAAAACTATTAAGAAGGCTGAAGGAGAACTGATGCACTTGAATTGGGTTATGGAAAAGAACACTGAACATACCATGGACTTGCAGAAGGATGAACCAATCAGACTTAGAAGAAATATAACCAGAATGTTGCTTAGAAGAGAAGATTGCAAAACTCCAGCCTATATTCTCTTTGGCACACAATCAGGAAAGAACAATCTCCTTAGAAGAGAACACCATGTTTGAGAGAGGTCATCAAAATGTGGAAACTTTCAATGAGCTGGACTGACACAACACCAACAATAAAGGACCCATTATTATTATTATCAAAGATCATGAAGATGACACAAGATTCAACAATGTTTCCTTCTGTTCTACCCCTGAGTGCTATGAGTCAGCACTAGTTAGACAACAAAAATAGTAATATCCCATTTTCAGTGGATACTGTTAAAAATTGCCAACTTTCTCTCCAATCTGAAGAGCAACAAATAAAACTTTGGACCTTCCTACCAGAAGTAGCCTGAATGAATATCATGAGAAAAAAATTGTTAAAGATATTTTTTTCCTTCTGAACACACAATTATATGTCTTGCCTATTTTATTTCCCTATCAGAAATCTAGCTTGGAAGCAGGAGTGGCATCCTCTTCTACAACAGCTTACCTCCGGAAACCCTATGAACCTGGAGAGAGGATGAGAGACACACAAGTGTTGAGGAATCTCCTTTATAGGGTCGCTAAGAGTCGCCTGCAACTCGATGGCATTTAACAACAACAACAACAACATCAGAAATCTTAAGAGTGCCAACCTTTGCTTTACCCCAGAGACTCAGCTCCTGTTTTCTATGCTAGGCCTCAAGGAATATTTCATTAGAAAATTAAATAGGTCCCACAATTGAAAAATTGTATACGCCATCAGTCTAATCCCTAATCTTGATTTGTATGTATTTACATTTTCTGATTTTATTGTTTTTAATCCTTGTAAGCCACCTCAAATCTTTGTGGAATGATCCAGTATAAAAAAAAAACCAACAAAACAGTTATTAACTGGAGCAGGATAGCGGAGTACAGCATATAGTTCTTAATGTCACAAAAGTTCATTATTTTTTCTTTTAAGCCAGCAATTCATGAATGTTTCTTAAGTACAATTTTACTATTTCCACAGGTTTTTTTCAGAGCATGCCCAGGCTAAGTCACTTTGACACAGCTGATGGCTTTTGGAGACACAGACCTGAGAATAATCATTCATCTGCCCGTCTCCTTTCTCACTGCAATCTCCTGATAGCTAACAGCAGCACGGGCACCAACTTGCTGGCCATTCTGTTTGTGCAGTGAAAGCTTTTCCAGCCATGACACCTAATCATCACCAGGTCCTGCAGTGGCCCTATTATGTCACACAGGTCACATTTGCCTCAGAATGAATGGATAGTTTCACACACTTGAGTTCCTGCCAGAAGCACCCAGAAACACGGACTGCTGGGCCCTTGGAGTTTCTGAAGCGGTTGCTCTGGAGTAAAAGCAGACTGGCATTCTAGCAAGTCCCTCGGTGATGCTGGTGCGGGAACCGTGGTGTTATTATATGCCATTGCCTCACCGCAACTCAGAGCAACCCTGGGGACAACAGACTTTTCCTAAACCATCCTCGGACCCCACATACTCAAGTTCGTTATCACCAGAGCTATGTTAATCCATCTTGTTGCCGGTGGTCTTCTCTTTTGCTGATTTGCTACCTTTTCCAGTATAATGTCATTCTCCAAGGACTAACCTCTCCTGAAACATATCTAAAATACGTGCAACGGAGTTACACCAGACTTGCCTCCAAGGAGCACCCTAGTTGCACTTCTGTCAAAACAAATGTCTCTGTTCATTTGACAACCTATGGGATATTTAATAAACGTTGTTGTTGTTGTTATTGTTGATTGCCTTTGAGTCAAGCATGACTCACAGCGACCCTATGAACAAAAGGCCTGAAGCCCCTCTACAACTATCAACATTTATCAAAGTTCATAGATTTTCCAGAGACATGTTGTTTAGGAAGTGGATACCACAACTCAAAGACATGAAGTCTTCTTCAGTCTTCTTTTTCATTTCATTCTATTCAAGTTTATTTATTTATTAATTCTAGTCAAGTTTCAGATACAAAGAAAGTTACTAAAAAAACTACCACGGATGGGTTCAAATGCACCTTCATCTTTAAACTGACATCAATGCTCTTTAGCAATCTGGAGAGGGCTTTGACAGCAGATTTCCCCAATGCAGCACATCTTTTGATTTCCTTGACGGTTTCTAATAAAATGAACTCACTGACAACTTCAATCTTTTCTCCCTCCATCATGTTGATGCTTATAGGTCAGGTGGTGAAGATTTCTGTTTTCTCCCCACCCCCCATACTTCGTATTTCACACATGCCTTCCTGTACATTGTATTTTATATGATCATTCCCATACACTGCATTTTATAAAATGAATCACTATTAATCTATGGCCACTGTTGCCCCATCTCTTCAGGTCTCCAATGGATCTTCCCTAATTCCTTCATCCTTCCCTCTACCTAAAAAACTCTGTGACCTATGACTTCCCCACTTCTCCACCCTGAGATGGAATCGATAATGAAGGCTGTAGTCTCTGATCTGAAGGTAACTGCTTCAAGTCTTCTTCAGCAATAGTTCAATACTGAGCTGCAATTTCAAGTAACCTCATCAACAAGGGAGCAAATAGGGGCAACTGTGTTTCTACCCAAGAAAGACAGAAAGGAAAGAGACCACAAGCTGGGTAGATGAAAATGGCTAGAATCAATGAAAGAAACAACTTTGTGGGGAGTTCAAAAAAACTAAGGAAATATAAGTAGATGGGGACCAAGGTAGAAAAGTCTAATTATGGCTATTTAACATATAAAAATGTTAGTATTCTGGTAAATTACTGTACTCTTACTTTGACCTTATTTTTTACAGTGCTCTCCATACTGGGTCTTAGAAAAGTATCTGTGTTAGTACACAATCTTTGTGCTTCTTATTCTCCATTTGTTTTATTTATTATTAATGAAATTCACTAATTACGAGTAGTCTCCTTTACGGACCACTAAGCCTCACGAGTACATGGATTGTTATCTTACACTCTTTCTGTGCCCAACACAGAACTGGGCATTACGGCACATGCTCGATAAATATTTTTGGATGAACGCTGAAGGACTAGCGTTAAAAAATACTATTAAGAGAACTGGAGATTGTGCCTGAATTAGTTGAGCATTAATTCACATAACACATAAACCTCATGTCCTTATAAAAACAGTTCCTCTCCTGATAGTAAAATTGCTTTCAAAATCACTGCCTGCTAGAAAAAGGGGAGCGGCCGATGCTCTCACAGGGTGGAGGAGTTATTTTATTAACACTCTTTCCTCTAGCTGGTCAAGTGTTGTTAATAATCACTATCCACCTCAAACATATATCCTCTACATTTAGACCCATCACCCAGAGCTCAGAGCTTCATCGAACCATGCTTTAACAGACGTCAACGCTAAATGCTTCCTTGATCCGTTTCCTTCCTTTGCAGCCAATTTCCTCCCAAGAGGACTAATTCCCTTTAAACACTGTTTTTAATCATATCCTTTTCCAATGTCAGAGCCTGCAGAGAATCCCAATGTTCAACTATTTTAATCTGAACTCTTAATGGGCTTCTAAAGCTCTTCCCATTTATTTTCTACCTACTAACTCTTCTAGCTTAACGGTAAGGTGTGCTGCCAACCCAAAGGCATGCAGCTTGAATCTACCAGCTGGTTCTCCTCCTGTGTGATACTGCCTCTGAAAAGCTACTTGAGGGTCAGCCATGGGTCAGTTCCGACTTGGTGGTGCATAACATTCCAGCACTCTAAACTCCCACCTGAATACCATCCATTAAATTGTCAACTGAGCTCATGGAATCTTTAATACAGTGATGCAAGTTGATGGAAGGTTCTTTCTTATTTGCATCTGCGAATCCCTCAATATTTTTTCAAGAAATCCCAAAGTCCAAAGCACTTTTGTGAATGCCAGAATTAGATACATACTCTGTCAGTCTGAAGCAGCTTCACCAGTAGGAAGTCAATGCCACCCTCCCCCCCCCACCCAATTAATTGTCGGGAATTATTTGGGGACTTATTTAAAATATTCTTGCAAGTGCTCATCAGTCACAAGGCTGGGTTGTCAGGTGCTGTGAAGCTGATTCTGGCCCATGGTGACCTAACGTGACAGAGCAGGAGTGCCCCACTGGGAATGCTAGATTGTGTTTCTTAAGGGGGAAGATTACCACGTCTTTCTCATATAAGAATATTGTTGCTGTGGTTAGGTCCCATCGAGCATGACCCATAGTGACCCTATGAACAACAGATCTGAACCCTGTCCTGTCCTGTGTCACCCTCACACTTTGTGACGTACTGGAGCCCACTGCAGCAGTCATTGCATCAATCGCCCTGGTTGAGGACTTTCTCTTCTTCGCTGACCCGCCACCTTCCCAAGCATGTTGTGCCTCTCCAAGGAACAGCCTCTCCAAGGAACAGCCTCTCCCAGCAACTGCCTGAAGTATTTCAGACAAAGCTTTATGACCTTTGCCTCCAAGGAGCACTTGACAGCACCTTCTCCAAGATCAATTTGTTCATTACTTTGGTAGCCCATGGGATGTTAGGTACTCTTATCCAACATCACAGCTCAAGGCATTGATTCCTCTTCTGTAGTCCTAATTCATGTCTAGCTCTCAGATGCACAACAAGTGACTGGAAAGAGTATGGCCTGAATCAGACACATCTTAGTCCTCAAACTGACATCAATAATTATGAATGATGATAATAATAGTCCTCATTCATCTGGAGAGGTCACTGATTGCAGACTTTCCTGGTGCAATACGTCCCCTGATTATATCTACGAAGAGAGCAAAAGGTCAATACAAGGACAGAGTAGAAAAAACAGAAATGGATGTCAGAAGAGACTCTGAAAATTGCACTAGAGCATAGAGAAGCCAAAACAAAGGGAAAACATGCCAGAGTAAAAGAGCTGAACCGAAGATTTCAAAGGGCAGCTCGAGAAGACAAAACAAAGTATTGCCATGGAATGTGCAGACAGCTAGAACTGCAGAATAAAATGGGGGTAACTCACTGAGAGAACTGAAAGCAGACCACTGGGTAGGTTCGAAGCGCCAACCTTTGGGTTAGCAGCCAGGTGTCAGGTCACTTCCCAAAACATCTAAAAATCTTAGATACTGTTAACCCTGTGAAAGGAAACCTGAACTTTCATAAACAGACAATGATACTTCTGCATCTAAATACACTAAAAACAGGAAATAGGGCTTTTTTTCCACAGTGGTTTTTTTCATTACCTTCGCTACAAAGTCACCCCTCATAGATCCACAGGAAGGCTCCCTGATTAGGAAAAACAAAAGAACACACAATATCTAGAAAGAGGTGTCATGTCTTTTCTTGGCAATCAAACTAAACTCACCTTTTCTAACTTGATTTGGTCCCTGTGGATTTATGTTCAAATGCAAAAGAGAAAAGAAAAATAGCCTGATCAAATAACCAAAAAAATAAAAGAAGAAAAAAAAATCAACATAGCTACAAGATCAAAATTAACAGTGACTAAAAGTGGGAAGGTCTAATAGAAAATCCGAGTCATTTCTAGAAAATGCCAGAGAACCCTTATCCATTTCAGAAATTTCCACCCCCCACCCCCAGGTCCTCCACAGTCCAATATGCACCCACATGTTCTCATCTAGAGAAAATAATATTTTAATGACAAAGAATGGCAAATTTTGGTATGATAATTAGTGAGAGGAAAGACTGAAAAAAATCAATGAAGCCCTTTTCCGTTATTATAACTGCCATTCATTAAGAGCTCTTTCTGCTTAGCGTCACCTGCAGACAACTGAAAGGAAGCAAATGAATGATTCAACACAGAAGACTGTCTAATAATTCATTTCTGGGTGGCTTCAAAAATGTGCTGGGATATTAACAATTAACTACAGGTGTAGGAAAATGGTCTGGAAATTCAGGCGATGCTGAAAATTATGAACCCAGGAATGAAGGACAATGTTCATTAGCGCTGCCTTTGGAGACAGCACGGTGAGAGCTGAGGTTGGGAGCTGGCCAGAAAATGGCTCGTTTATTCTCTGAGCCTCATTCTCCATTCCCAAAGTGGAGTACACTCGCTGATCTCAAGGGATTGCGGAGGGATTACATCTAATAATGCATGTGAAGGGCCCGCAACATAAATGAAACCTGGAGCTGTTAACTATTCCCTGTCTACGTCAATCTCCAACTTGCTCCTGTCTGTAAACCTGATGAATCCTGTGAACCACGATCTAAATGGAATTGCCCCTTTTCTCCATTTCAGGAGTCTAAGGTGTGCGTGCCTGATCCAGGCCATGGTCTTCGCTATTTGCTATCCATCAGAGAACATGACTAAGAACAATGACTAAGGATGATAGAATGATTAACACCTTTGAGTTGTGGTGCTGGAGAAGCGTATTGAGCATACAATGAACTGCCAAGAGGACACACAGGTCTGTCTTGGAGAGGGTGAAACCAAGTAGTTCACAGAAGTAAGGATTTCAAAACTCCAGCTTACATACTTTGGGCATATTGCCAGGAGGGACCAGTCCTTGGAAAAGGACATCATGCTTGGAAAGGTAGAGGGACAGTGCAGGAGAGGAAGGCCTGGATGAGATGGATTGATACAGCAATGGTGGTTAAGAGGACAAGTGTTATCAGAGACAGTGAGATTAGCTCAGGATTGGGCAAGGTTCAGAGATATTGGGCATAGGGTTGTTATGATTTGTAGTCAAATCAACAGCATATAACAACAACAACAACCACGCTACCCACCAATATGGGGTTGAGAGGAGAGGTTAAAAAAATACATGAAGTGCTACAGATTCAAGGAAAAGGACTACAAGCCTGCCTGTCACTTTCAGATGGTCATCCACTGACAGGAGCAATGACAGACTTACTCATGCTAAGTTTTAAATGCCATTAAAAAAGAAAATAATGTTTAACATCTTAAAGAAGATGCTACCTAAATCTGGATACATCATGAGGTGATAAAGGGATGCGTTTAAAATAGTTCTGAGCACCAACTTTTATCACACTGCTTTGTTCTAAAAAACAGCTTTGTAAAATGTCAATGATTTTTATTATCAGCATAGAATACAGATTGAATAGATCCAGAGAAAGGATACACCCCTGATACACACTCTTCCTAATTCTAAAACATTCAGTGTTCCCCTGCTCTGTTGCACAACAGCATCTAGGTATATGATCTAGGTATGTTTTGCATGAGCACAATTAAGTACTCCGGCACCCCCATTCTTCTCAGTGTTAGCCAAAATGTGTCATGATCCACACAGTCAAATAGCTTTGCACAGTCAATAAAGTACAAACACACATTCTTCTAGAATTCTTTGCTTCAAGCCAGAACCTATCAATCAGATATCAGCAATGATATCCCTGGTGCCACAGCCTCTTTTAAATCCAGTTTGAACTTCTGGAGGTTCTCCGTCTGTACAGTTTTAGTAATTTTTAAATTATCTTCAGCAGACTTGCTTTGCTTGTATGTGGTATTAATGACACTGTTCAATAGTTTCTACATTCTGTTAGATCACCTTTTTGGGGGGAATGAGAACAGACATGGATCTCTTCCATTCAGCCAGGCAGCAGGCCTTAAGTATTA
>NW_006399772.1:22528360-22542153 GCF_000299155.1 Elephantulus edwardii
AACAACTAATGAACACTATTAGATGGGAACACAGTTTTTGAGATGAATCTCACTGGTCTCCCAGATCTGTAACAAAGTATGCTGGCTATTGCAATCTATTTGTCTTTATGGGAATTGACTATGGAAAAGAATCCCTTGTGTTCAGTAATATTATCATGCTATCTTTGTATTCTACCTTTACCAGAGAGTTTCATACATAATATCTAGATCCCCTTTATTCATCCTTAAAAAAAAAAAAATTAAAAAAAAAATATCCTGGCATAAACTGGTGAGGACCTTCCGGGCTGCCTCTGTTATGTGAAACATGTAAGTTGGTATCCCATCTATTCCTCGGGCCTTACTATCTGCTAAGGTGTCTCTTGTGGACTAGTGGTAATAAACTGCACTGCAATCCCGAAGTTATGTGGTATGATCCACCAGCTGGTTGCTCCATGGAAGAAGGATGGGCAATCTCCTTCCATGAGATTAAATGCCTCTGAAAACCAGCAGAAGAGTCAGCTATGGGCTGGTTCTGACTGATGATAGAACAAATTCCCTGCCAATGCCTTCAGTGCAGCTTGGTCTTTTCCCCTCATAACCATTGACTCGTGATCGCATGATACTTCCTGAAATATTTCAGTGTCTGCCAATTCTTTCTTGGCCCAGTGGTTCTATGTATTCCCTCCATCATCTATGTTTCGGTGGAGATGAGCTGTCTTTCTTGCTGGGGCTGCAGGTGCTCAGGAGCTCTTGGTGGTGCGGGTTCGCTGCCTCTTCACCATCGTGGGCTTGTTCTGGCTCTGCAGGATGGCACTGGCCCTGCAGATGGCAGCATGTACAGTCAGGGACCAGTACTTGTTCTTCGGGATCGTGCGCTGGATGCCGCTGAGGGTGGCCCGGGCCTTCTTGTGAATGGTGGTCCGTATGTAGGAAGTGACTGGCTTCCTCGGGCCTGATCTCTGCTTCATCACCACCAAAACCCCCTTGTTGTCAGAGGCTGGCTCCACTTCTGTGGTGTTGTGGTGGATCAGCCCGTTGTAGAGGAAGGAGTTGTGGGCTTTGAGTTACTGGGATCGGTGCTCTAAGTCTGTCTGCTTGTTCCTCTAGATCAAGAAGCTGGAGCAGTTATGCACGACCACCCATTGCAAATGGGCAGACATGGCGGCAGCCCCGCTCACTGCGGCACCTGGAAGCGGAAGGAGACCCTCCATCTTCTTTTCACTCATTCTGGGTCACTCAAGATTTTGACCACAGCTTTATCTTTCAATACTGCAACTCGAGGCCTGAATTTGGTTCTCAGTTCTTTTATTCAAGAAGCTGGACTCTATGAAGAAGAATGTGGCATCAAGACTGAGGAAGACTGATCAATATCCTTTGTTATACAGATGACACAACCTTCCTTGCTGTAAGTGAGGTGGACATGAAGCACATGCAGAGAATCAAAGACTACAGCCTTCAAAATGGATTACATCTCAACATCAAGAAAAAATTCTCACTACTGGACCTATAGGAAACATCATGACAGATGGAGGAACTAATTAAAATTGCCAACAATATCATTTTACTTGGATCCACAATAAATAAACTTGATGCCAGAAGACGTAGCAGGAGATGTGTGACATTGGGAAAGTCCGAGACCTCTTCAAATTAGTGAAGAACAAGGTATCAGTCTGAAGACTAAGGTGCACCTGACGCAGGCCATGGTCTTTTCAATCACTTGCTGTGTATCCGAGAGCTGAACAATGAAGAAGGATGACAAAAGGATTAATGCCTTTGAGCTATGGTGTTGGAGAAGAGTACTGAATATGCCATGGATTGCCAAAAGAAGAAACAGAAAGTTCAGCCAGACTGTTCCTTGGAGGCAAAAACGATGAGGCTTTGTCTCACATTCTCTGGACATGTTGCTAAGACAGGCTATTCATTACAGCCGGTGAGGACACCATGCTTGGGAGGGTGGAGGGTAGATGGCGGAAAGGAAGACCCTCAACCAGGTGGACTGACACAGTGACTTCAGCAATGGGCTGAAGTGCATCACAGATTATGAGGATGGTACAGGATAGGACAGAGTTCAGATCTATGATTCCTAGGGTCGCTAAGAGTCATACTCAACAGCATCTAACAACAACATTCTCAGCATATTTTACATTTCTAAATTCTTAAATAATAAGACATGGAGAGGAGGCTCTGGTGACATAGTTCATAGGGAGTTGCACTGTAATGCCTCACTGGTAGTATGAAGGCACCAATACCTCCTCCGGAACTAGGTGGGTGGCCTTCTCCCCTGGGATCCCTCAGAAACACATCAGAGCACCATCTCTAAGCCATTTTGACCCAAAGGCACTGAGAATGAGTGTAGGAGAGAGGAACAGTTTTACTTTAGAGAACATTTCTGATTGGACAGTATCTTCCAATGTCACTTTTCTCCTTCCAAGTCTGTCTCATCATATCCCACTCACCTATGTCTACCTCTGAGGTGCCAGCCACACTGTGGTTGCTGATTGGCCAAGGGCCTCTGAGAGCCCACAGGTATCACCGTGACCCTAGTTCAAGGCAGCCTGAAGCCTGATCATTTATGATAACCTCCTGATTTCATTTCCCTGCATTTGCCTCAGCATAAATAATTGGGCGTTATTCTCTGTTGTGCTGTGAGCATAAATATTAAAGCAGAGAGGCCTTTGTTCCCTCACACCTTCTGCCTCGAGGCGTGTGAGCTCTACAACCACAGCCTGAGAAGACATGAAGCAGATCTTAAAATCCGCAACACGCAAAGGGGAGAAAATTCCAAGGAAAATCTTCATCATAAAGCCTTAATTTTTCGGCCAATGTCTTCATTGTTGCTTGAACTTCTTCCTTTATTACCACTGTCTCTTGTTCATAAGGTACTTCCTGAAATTGTACTGTGTCAACCACTTTTTTGGGGCACAGTGCATATAATTATCTATCTCTCTATCATCTATCTATCTATCTATCTTATCATCTATTGGGCACGTGAGGGGGCGTGCAGGCTCCCATGTGCTCTGGTGGCTTAGTAAGAAGTCACATTGCCAACCTAAAGGTACACTGTTCAACTCTACCACCTGCTCCATGGGAGAAAGATGGGTGATTTACTGTCTCTAAAAACCAACTGGAGGGTCAGCTTGGAGTCACCTTCCAATTTGATGGTACACAACAAAGTATTATGTATAAATAGATATAGTATGCCCTCATGCATAGGATACAGTAATAATAAATTAAGTGTATTATTTACATTGCAAAATAGCATCCATCTGTTAATAGGTAACAATTGTATGTACCTTGAATTTTTACCACAATGGGCTTTATGGGGGTTGGTTCATAAGCACGGGTTGTTCATATATCACATGCTTGTAGCCTGGAGACTATACTGCTTCCATTGCCTTGTTTCTCTTTATAACCAAAACACAAAATTAATCATAAATGTGGCAAAGGAAATTCCCACAAGGACTCATAACTTGGAGCTCAGCCACTAAGTGTGCTGACAGGGTGGTTAAAATGTGAACAAAATCTCTCAGAGAAATGCCCTGCATTTTCAGATCACATGAAATGAATTCTAAAAAATGGACAGATAACTGAACTAACAGTCTCTCCAGCTGTGATGACCATCAAAGGCTAAGGGTGGGCATCTCTTCCTGGGCTATTTACAGAACTCCGGAACCTACTGGAGGAGGGTCAGCGATGAGTTGGTTCCAGCTGGACTGCAAGAGGTGGGGGAGTGTATGTGTCTGTGTGTACAAAGTGCACTGCCACTGAGCCAGAACTGAGGAGCCCACCAGGGGAAGATCACCAACAGGGGAAGATCACTACCAGGGGAAGATCACCGCCAGGGGAAGATCACCACCAGGGGAAGATCACCGCCAGGGGAAGATCACCGCCAGGGGAAGATCACCCCCAGGGGAAGATCACCGCCAGGGGAAGATCACCGCCAGGGGAAGATCACCGCCAGGGGAAGATCACTAGGCCTTTCTCAGCAGGCACTTCAAGGCAGACACAACCCACCAACCTCCTGATTAGCAGCTGGGGACATTAATCATTTGCATCTTCCAGAGATTCCTCAGGTTACTCTTCAGATAAAGAATTATCCTCTGGATGAATCAAAGAGGGTCATGATTCACACATCTATGCCAGGTGTCATGGTCCCCTTATTTCTTTTACAAGAGCTTTTATGGGCATCCTCCTTTTTTTTTTTCATATAAGCACATATGAATTTTATTAGTGTTTCCAATTTTACCACGGGAATTCTAAATTACAGTGAAGTAAAATGACTTGTTTTAGATCACACAGAAGGTAAGCTACAGAGCGTGGAATCAAACTACGTAGACTGCTTCTAGAACACAGATACTGATTACCCTACGACATTGCTTCTCAGTAACAACAATAAAAAAACCATCAAGGGTATTAACTCCAGAAAAATCAGTGTAGAATTTGAATAATCCTTTTTTAAACCAATAAAAAATAAAAATTTTACTAAAAAAAAGATTATGGAAAAAAAATCCTTTGTTTCTTGAACTGTCACCTCCTTTTTTTCGTCACTGATGATTTATCAGGGAAAATAAAATGCTCAAAAGAGTAAAAGAATCAAAAGTGCTATTTCCTATGCTGAAATAAGAATCTTACTGGACAAAATACAATGCTATTCAAAAATCACCAGCTACTTGAGTCTAATGAAAATGGATTACTTTCAGGACTAACCCCATGTCTGGTTACCACCCCTCTTCCTCTCTCTAGACACGGAACAAAGGCATTATCTCAGGCGTCAGGGAAGGAACTTGAAATTAATTTATGTTTTCATGAATTCAAGCTCTGTTCAGAAAATTAATTAGTTCATTAATTAAAATTCACAACACACATACAAAACCATGTTTTTGTCAATCAGCTGCTTGAATCACAGGAGGATTGTTAAATACCAAAGGTTGCATGCGTTACTTAGTTAAAACTAATCAAAACCCAGAATGTTTCCACTTTATCACTATTTAACAGACATGTCATAGGAGAAAAAGCCTTACAATACTCTGCTATATCCCAGAAGTTGTTTATAAACTGGAAGCATTTTTCTATTTAAAGAGATTTCTTTATTCTAGGCAAAGTCTCCCAGCACTAAGCCGAAAGGTTTTTCAGTCTGAAAAATAAGGTAGTTAAGTTTTGCCTAAAAAAAAAAAAAAAACCCAAACCCAGAATACATACTTAAATAGTAACATATGTGGGGTGTTTTGAAAGTGTTAGGAAATTTGTTAAAATGGGTATTTTGGGACTAATTTTGAACTCCAATTTGTGGGAAGTATTTCATAAGAATATCACTGAATTACAGTGCAATGTATTAAAATAAGCCATTCTTTTAGAGGCCTTATATTCCTTTTTAAAGGTCTTAGTGGCATAGTGCAGTGTGTGCTGGGTTGCTAACCAAAAGGTCAATGGTTTGAATCCACCAGCTGCAACAAGCCAGTCTGCTCCCATGAAGCTCTGCAGCCTCAGCAGCCGGCAACCAGGTCACCGCCAGCCAAGACTGGTTCAACAGCAGGGAGTCTGCTTTGGTTCTGGTAGCCCAGAGGTTAAGTGCTAGACTGAAGGGTAGAGGCCACCCACATCTACGTCTGAGAAGGATCTGACAACCTGCTTCTGTAAGGATGACAGCCTAGCAAAACCTATGGGGCGGTTCTACTCCATCATACGGGGTTGCTAGGTGTTGGAATCAATCTGAGAGCACACAACAGCTTATCAATCTCAGGAAATAGTTTTTAATTTGGTATATCCTTGACCAATTTTACTTCAACGCTGGATTTCCCAAATGGGGTTGCCCCATGACAGTGAGCACATTTGGCCACCACTGATATGTGAAAACAACATGATTATCTTTTCTTAAACAATGATCCTACAGGCAGAGACAAAGTTAGGGCAAGAGAATGTAATTCTTGATGTTTAAAAAGGGCAGCGACTTTGGGTATCTCCAAATACACTACTGTTCTCCTCAAAGAAAGGTGGGGTGAAACAGATGAAAACTGGGGACTGGCCTTATTCCCGGGCTCTCATGGAGCCACTGTGGGAGCTTAGGTAAGGCACAACCTTTCTGTATAAGTGGTATTAAAGTACAAACAAAGAAGTTTAATCTAGGCCACTGGCTCTCCACTGCAGCAGAACCCTAGAAAGATTTGTTTGTTTGTTCTGCTTTGTTCTGTTTGTTTTTTTTTTTTCTTAAAATGGGGGAAAGCATTTGGTTTTCACAGTGGCTGTGCTTGGAAAACAGGGTGATGTCTGTGTGGCTCCCTCCTGCACATCTGGTATCTGTCCTGCATCCCATGCAAACATCACTTCGCCCTCTTTTTTCTCCTTTCCCTCCATGATGACTCCCTGAGCCTAGTTCCTCAATTCTCCTTACAAGTTGTTGTGAAACATCAAGTCAGAACTGACCCTGCAGCAGGTTTTCAGAGGCAGCTAATCACACGGGAGGAGACGGCCTACGTTTTTAGAACTCTTTTATAACAGGCACTGAAATTTCCTACAGGTCCAATTCCCATACAAATGTCCACTTCTTTACAGAACTTTACCAAGAGTGAGCCATTATTTCAAACATCACGTCTCCCTCCACACCCCCTCCACTCACTGCATCTGCCTCTACAGCATCACAGGTCAGGACCAGTGTGATTCTGTAGCTATTTGCTTTTAGGGAGGTGCTTCGGGCACGTGCAGAAAGGCACCTGCTTTATCGTGTGTTCCACTACAGTCAGGCCTGAGTATTTATTTACTGAGATACATAACCTTTTATTATCCATTACTTCCTGCTCTTTGTCCTGATCAAAACTGGAGCAAGGAACTGGAGTATTTTTTTTTTTTAATATTCTATTTTTACTATAACCTACATCCTCATGCAATCCTTTATAAATTACACTACAGGATTTTAAAAAGGTTAAAAAGGTATGTTAGAAAATACTTTATGAAAACGAGACACCAAATCCAATGGAGAAGCAAATCACTAAGCTAGACTCTCACCCATCGCTTCCTGCTTAGAATTCCTAGATTCTATGAAAACCTTTTCATTTGATGAGTCCAGATCAGTAAGCAGCAAGTCATTCCCACTATTCCTACATCTGAAAGTACTGCAATTAAATTAAGACAATAGAAACGTGCTAAAGTGCCATATAAATGCACACTGTATGTACCTTCAAGTCAGAACCAACTCAGAGCGGGCCCTCCAACAGGTTTCTCATAGGCAGTACCTCCCATGAGAAGAGACGGCCCATTTTTCTCCCATGGAGCAGCTGGTGGATTTGAACCGCCCACCTTTGGGGTTGACAACACAACTCCTTACCACTATGCCCCTGGAGCTCCATAAATGTATGGACTCCACTAAATGTGTAAGCCTTTGTGTGAGCACAGGGAAACTCCACAGGGCTGCTGTGCAACTGAAGCTGATGGAAAGAAGCAGAAAATACTGACCATGGACCTGAAGCCCTCCACCCAGGTGTGGCCTCCCCAGGGAACCACACCCTTGTACTTTACTTTAGATGATTCCTCTATTTGATTGCTGTTGTTGTTGATTGTCTTCAGGTCGATCAGGACTCATAGTGACCTTATGAACAAAAGGCCCGAAGCCCCCCTACAGCTCTGGACATATATCAAAGTGCATAGAGTTTCCGGAGGCATGTGGTTTAGGAAGTGGATGCCACTCCTGCTTGCACTGAAAGGTTAGACCAAAAATAAGAAAACCTCAATAAATGATTTTAAGATCTATGTGTGTGTAACGTCTGCTGGAGAAAGATGTTAAGCAGTCAGCTTCCAAAAAGGTTTACAGTCTCGGAAACTTTCAGGGCAGTTCTTCTCTCTCCTACAAGGGTTGCTACGAGGCAGAATTGACTTAATAGCAGAGGGCAGGTGTGGGCTTTTTAACTACTCTGAGCTTTAAAAAATAAGAAATCATTTATAATTGATATTGGAGAAAGAAAGATGTATCATCAACATTATCATTTATAACCAGTTCCCTAATTTTTGCCACCCAGTCTCCACATAGTTGTAGGATGGATAGCAAATTACCAAAATTCTGCAAACATCTGTCTCTAACCAAATAAACACGCAAAGCATAAAAGGATTTCTGAACTATTACAACTTACTTCTCAAATTTCCCATGTTAAAACAGTTTAGTCTCAGTCTCCGTCATGTCAAAGCCCATCCAATTTTAAACTCCCCCCCTCCCTTTTTTGCTTATAAAAGTTATGGTTTGACCTTGGAGTCAGAGGCATGAGGAGAAAACACATTTTAAATTGCTAAAACATTTTAAATTTATTTGACCAAAAAATCCCGTAATCTTTGCCACTGGCTCTTTGAAAAAAAGAAAAGACACGCAAACACACATGGTTTGAGGAGGCATGGGGTGAGGAGGTAATGACATGAAGAGACAGTGGGGTCCCCCCTTCTTACCCTCAGGGCCTCAATGACGAGGTCTCTGGCCTCCAGTTCCCCTTCCATTACGCTGAGGAGCATCCGTAGCTCAGACTTACTGAGCGTGTCCACATCAAACTCTTTCTTCTGTAAAACAAACAGAAAAAGCAATGAAGAAAGCTATGCCTAAGAACAAAGCACAGGTCCTAAGAGTACGCAAGGGTTCAGGTTTACCCTGGTGCTCGGCGAATCCAAGAGACACTGGGGCACACACTTTTCACCATCAATTCTACTCTCCACTTTCCAGGGGGCTGTTGCCAATCACCCAAACATCTCCTTTAAGGAGACATATCTTTCCAGCCCATGCATCTGGAGTCTTGATCTTCCGAAATAACACAATATGCATTTAAAGTCCCCAAGAGCAATGTGGTGTGAATGTGGCCTACAAGTGTTCCTAGAAGGGCCCCAACATAAACTCTCCCGCGAGGTTAGCAGGAATTCCAGGACACGGCAATAATAATACTGGGTCATGTTTATAGAACACTCTACAGCAGAGGCCACGAGCTGACAGCCCACAGGCCAAATCTGGCCCACAGATGTGTGTTGCTTGGGCCACAGCGTGTTTTGTTTTACTTTTTTTTTTTTACCATTTGGTCCATGTTTTCAAAAGTCAGAAGAATGTCACCAAAAAGTCCAGTTCCCTACTTCTTGGCAAAATACTGATGACCAAACCAGACGGACCCTGCAGGGCAATAACCTGACGGGCCAAGCAGCAGCTGCACCCTTGAAAAGGCACATCCCCTTTCAAAATGCCATCATGATCCCCTCCTGCAAGCACACACGCAGGTCTGGCTCACCACCACATTTTCACCGACCACTTGGGGTTTGTGTCTGGCAGACTCTGGAACCCATGTTATGTGGTTATCAAAGTTCTTTTTCATGCAATTCATCTGTAGCTTCTCATCGTCCCTAAGGCAGATTATAAAGAGCAGGTCTCTAGAGAGAGGGGTCTGCCACTGACCTTGACATTGCTAGACCAATGCTCTGGAGCCTGGTAGTCTCTCACCCAGTGCTCTTCTATCTTGTCCTTTCTCTTGCACCCAATCCCCACAACTTTTAATCCCTATGATAATGCCATTAGGCCATTAGCGCTCGGGTTTTTCATCAAGTCTGACCTCTTTCCTTACCACAGTGCTTCTGAGAGGTATTCTGACCTCCAATCAAGAGAAGCTGAGAGGAGTCTAGGTGCTATCTTCAAGCCTAAGGCCCAGTGAGTCCTAAGTCTCCACTCCATCCACAACACACCCTGTGCTCCTCCTTTTATGGAAACTAACTTTACAAATCTAGTCGTCACAGTAGGAGGAGAGCACATGTTCGTCCCCAAGTTTCACATCCCACCCAGCCTCACAAGCTGTTCTGAGAACGTTACATTCGTAAAGCAACCAGTGGTTTCCACGAAGTATTTTCAAAGCTCTTTCATTAATCTATCAACTCTGGTGGCTAAGTTGTGCTGCCAACCCAAAGGCACATGGCTGGAATCTACCAGCTGTCCCACTGGAGAAAGGTGGCAATCTCTTCCTAGGCAATTTAGAGCCTATAAAATCCCACGAGAGGGACAGTTACGAGTGCGTTTTAACTCAACAGCACATAGCAACAATGGCAGCATATCCAATTTATGCATCATCATGGCTTTGGTGGAGCTCTGGTAGCCTAGTGGAAAGAAGCTGAGCTGCAATGCCGAACGCATGAGGTTTGAACCCACCAGCTGCACCGCATGAGAGAGATGGACAATCTGCTCCAGTGCAATTAACTTCCTCTGAAAACTGGCCTGAGGGTCAGCCATGGGTCGGTTCTGACTCTACGGTAAATAACAACAACATTCTAAGTCCCGAACACCACAACTCAGAGAAGTCAGGTAACATCTGCAGAACATACAGCAAGGGGGAAACTGGCATAGAAAATCAATGTGATAACAATTTGCCAGTGCATTTTATCAGTACTACACCTACATTCTCAAATGAAGTCTCAGATGAGATGAAACAGTTTAGTTCTTTCAAAAGGGCAATAGCAAGTCATTTAGCACCTATATATCCGACCTATTTAGGTACTGAAATAAACAAAGTCCACACAGACATGTTCCAGAACCGTTCCACAGGAAGCTTCTAGAAGGAGATACTAACAGTATAAAAGGATAGAGGAAATCAGCGGTAGGAGGTTCTCTGAACAAAGCATTTGAAAAGATCCTCCTCTTGAAATTCTTACTTTTTTCCATGTAGAGGAGACTAAGTAGCTATTTAGAAAGGCAAGGGAGGTATTGTTTTGAAAGGGCCTTCCTAACATGTTAGAGACGATCCAAAGCATTACATGAGGACGAAATTCTGCTCAGACCATGCAGTGGGGTCACAAAAGTTCTTACAAGTCAATTATTCTCAAACTTGAGGGTGCCTAAGAATCAGCTGGAGAACCTGTTTACGATATAGACTGCTGGACCCACTTGGGAGATTCTGACTCAATGCAGTTGACTAAGCACTGGCTGTTAACTATATAGACTGCTGGACCCCACTTGGGAGATTCTGACTCAATGCAGTTGACTAAGCACTGGCTGTTAACCAGAAGCTCGACAGTTCAAATCCACAGGACAAAGATGATGCAATCTGCTTTTGTAAAGGTTTACAGCTTAAGAAAACTTTTGAAGGAGTATGTTCCACTGGGTCATGATGAATCAGAATCCACTTGGTGGTGATGGGTTTGGCTGTGTCTAAAGTTGTTGTTGTTGTTATGTGCCATCGAATCACTTGTGACTCATAGCAACCCTATGTACAACAGCCCTAAACTCTGCTCTATCCTGTGCCAATCACACTGTCTCTGATACACCCATCCCGATACCACAGTCACTGAATCAATCCACCTCATAGAGGGTCTTCCCCTCCTGCCCTGTCCCTCCACCCTCCCAAGCATGATTTCCCTCTCTCCAAGGACCTGTCCCTCCTTACAACATGTCCAAAGTATGTCAGATGAAGCCCCAGAATCCTTGCCTCCAAGGAGCAGCCTGGTTTAACCCTCTCTAGGATGAATCTGTTTGTTTTCTTGGCAGTCCAGGGTACATTCAATACTCTTCTCCAGCACCATGGCTCAAAGGCATCAATTCTCCCACAGACACTAAAGTCATATTGGCTTAAGGGGTAGTTTTTGAGAAGTAGTGTGATAGCATTTCTCAGTCTGTTTTTCCTACATGTATAATGAAAATCCTAACATTTACCCCACAGGGTTCTTGCGAGGATTAAACAAGGGCACACAAATGAAGTCAGTGCTAAATATGAGCAGGTGTCTGTTATTATTAGACCTGAGAGCACCCAGATGTAGACTACATAGAGGAATGGGACAGTGGCCATGAGCCTGTTTCTTTGAAAACTGACCAATCCACGTCCAATAAACTCGGTTTCTTGACTATGATGAAAGACAGACTCTCTCATGCTGGTTTCCCACTGAGATGGGAGAGTAAGCTGAAATTCTAAGGTTCTTTAAAGGGTGATGTTTTATTAATGTCACTCCTGGTCGTGCTAAAGGTTTTAATTAATTGTATATTTTATTGTACTTGTTTCCCTGAAGCTTCGTAAGCAAAACACTCCATCTTAAAAACTAATAAATTATGAAAGACTTTGCCAGACTCAGACTTGCAGTAGTCAGGAGAGCTTGCCGTGGTGACATCACCAACAGCACTCACAAGTGACCTGAAACCAACACGTGTTTTTCTATGAATCATCATCAACAAAATGAGAAATCCGTTAAAATTTTTAAAAAATTAAAAAAAAACAAAACACAGTTACAAGGGTTCTCAGTGAGCCATGGATTATATTATAGGACGTGTTTTTAAAAGAATCTGTTTCCCACAGCCCAAATGTCCAAACACAACCAAATGAACTGAGAAACTGTGGTCCATTTACACAATGGAATACTATGCAGCACTCAGGAGCAACAATTTCAAAAAATACTACATAACTTGGGAGAGGCTGGAGAGCATTACGCTGAGTAAACTAACACAGTCTCATTAGGACAAAAACTGCATAAGATCATTATTGTAAAAATAGAAGAATAAGTAGTAAAACATGTATGGAAACTCAAGGTGGGGGAGGGCTGAGGATGGGTTGGGGTGAAACCACAGGTCTGCAGTTTGGTGGGTAGAACAAGGTGGGGGAAGGAAAAGGGAAGGATTGGGGTAAAAGGTTAGGGTAATGATGGGCAAAGTCCAACGGTGATTAATTTTATAAAACATAATGCATGAGAATGATTGTATCAAACACAATGTGGCTAAAGAAATGTTTGAAATACAATGTATATTAAATTTATCAGCAAATCAATCTTTTTAAAAACCACATCAAACAATATATGAGCTGACACACAAAATCATATATAACCACCAATAATCACAATAAAAACTAAGCTATTGTAAAAAAAAAAGTTTCCCCTCCCCAGGCATTAAGAGATACATTATTTTGAATATGTATAATGTCAAGAAGACAAAGATTCTCACCACTGGACCAACTGGCAGCATCAGGATGGATGGTGAAGAGACTGAGATTGTTCACAGCTTTAGTTTGCTTGGCTCCAAAGGCACCAGTAGCCAGGAAATTAAAAGACATATTGCCATGGGAAAGTCTGCTATTAGGGACCTTTCCAAAGTTCTGAAGAGCAATGGTGTAACTCTGTAGACTAAGGTGTGTCTGATACAGACCATGGTCTTTGCAATCACTTGTTATGCATCAGAGAGTTGGACAATGACTAAGGAGGCTAGAAGGAGAATTAATGCCTTTGAGCTGTGGTGTTGGAGAAAAGTATTGAATGTATCATGGCCTGCTAGGAAAACAAACAGATTCATGCTGGAGAGGGTTAAACCAGGCGGCTCCTTGGAGGCAAGGATTCTGAGACTCTGTCTAACATACTTTGGACATATTGTAAGGAGAGACCGGTCCTTGGAGAGGGACATTATGCTTGGGAGGGTGGAGGGACAGTACAGGAGGGAAAGACCCTCTAGGAGGCAGACTGATTCAGTGACTGGGTTAATTGGGATGGGAGTGTCAGAGGCAGTGCGATTGGCACAGGACAGAGCAGAGTTTAGGGTCGCTATGAGTCACAAGTGACTCAACGGCACATAACAACAATATAATGCTTATCTATTTGTCTCTTTATCTCCTTTATGCAATCCTCATGCTCCTCTGAGACAGTACCACCATCTGGTCTTTGATATTAAAACCATTAGAATAATAATTATTAAATGATTATTCTCTAATACATGGTGTTTACAGTCTCTATTCTACCAAAACAGAGTTAAAATAAAACGAATGGGTAGAGAAGCTGTGGTATATTCGCACAATGGAATACTATGCTGCATTGAAAAACAAGGAACTCATGCAATATTATTCAAAATGGGT
>NW_006399772.1:22542483-22551909 GCF_000299155.1 Elephantulus edwardii
AAGGGTGCAACAATGAATGAATGGAATCCCAAAATCTCTGTAGATGTTCATTGAAATGAAAAATAAACAACCTAAATTTAAAAAAAAAAAAAGACCAATGGACAGAAACATAAAAAAAAAAAAAAAAAAAGAAAAGAAGAAGAAAACTTGTTAGTGATTTAAGATTCCTGGTGGTTCGTCAGTAAATTAGAAATATTTCTGACCTTGCTGCATCCGCCCCTAGCTGTGATTCTCCGTGTTCCCAGCACCCAGAGAAGCGCGCTGCGCACTGACGGATAAGACCAGAGCGAAGGTGGCCAGGCTTGGACTGGGGCTGCAGCTCCTCGCGCTGCTCCTCCCCACGCAGATTTATGCCACACAGTCACCCAACACCACCCCCCAGGAAAGTGGGGGTCCCTGCAGCGCACAGCCAGTCTCCTTGTGGTCTCGCTCTCCCTTCTGCTTCTCCACTGTTAAGAGACTCGGGCCAAGAAACGCCTCCACTTCCCAATCTTCTCAACTCAATCCAAATGGCGCCTAGAAATCCAGTGTGACGAGAAAAACCAGATCTCCATCGAATCTACTGATTCCACACCTTATTTTATTGACCGAGAAAATGTTGAGAATCTCTGATTTCGCTGATTTGAAGAACACGGGAAGAGCTTTACAAGATGATGAATGGCAGGATTCTATGTGGTAGAGTTTCCTGTACCAGATGAAAAACAGCAATGTCCCCAAGCCTAGAGATGATTTCCTTAAATGAGACCTAGGAAATCTGGGCACTTACAACTACTTTAAAAAAATAAAGAATAGTTTTATCTAGAAATTTAAAAAAAATTCTGTATTTTTAGAAAAATAAACAGATAAAAATCACAATGACAGTCTATTTCATATGAAGTAACATGTACTGGACTTAATTATTATAACATTCACATGACAATATGTAAAAATGGATAAATATTCTTGTTTCTCAGCTTAAGAGTCAAAGGAACTCATTCTAAATCTCAGAATGTTTTTAAAAGACCAACTCCAACTTAGAATCTAATTTTCAACTGAAGATCAAAAGACAAATTCAAATGGTACAACTCACATACTATAAGGTCACTAAGTGGCAGGGACTCAACACCACATAAAAGCAGCTATCAAGGTGCCCATCTGACTCCCCCTAAAAAAATATACAAATGTTCACTGACTAAACTTTATTATTACTCTAGTTGCTTTTCCCAATTAGGGAAAAAAACACCCAACAAACCCTAAAAAACCTACTCAGCTCTTTTTAGTGATGGAAAAGCACTACTAAGGAAAAAATTAAAAACCAAACAACAACAAAAAACCCCAAGCTGCTAAATTTGAACTCCACAAGCCACTCTTCTGTCTGTCATATCTGCCAGGAATAGTCAAGGAAAATATTTTAAAAACAGTGAGTTTTAAAATCTCTGACAAACCTTAAACTAAGCCAGAGTCTAGTTACCAAATATAAAGTGAATCTTCTTCAGGAGATTATAACAAAGAATAAAACAAACATAAATACGCAGGTAGGCACAGACAGATAAATGAAAGGCATCCAATTGGTGACTGTTCTGCACTCTTTCCCTGCTCTGAAGTATTTCGGTTGGAGAAGGCATTCTTCACGCTTTTTCTCATACAAGCCCACTGAGAGAGCAAACACAACCAAATCTGGCTGAATGAAGTCATCTCAAATTGCTAGAACTGAATACAGGCCAATACCAAGTTTCTTAGCACCACCTCCTAATCTAAAATGTTGGGCTTAAGTACTGGAGGTGGCTGGAATCCATTAGGAGATGATGAACCAGAAAGGCCTCCTATCTTTGCTTGTGAGAGCTCCTGACTCCTCTCAGGGCTGCTCAGTGAAAGGGTGGCAGACAACCAGAAAGTTAAACTAGACACTGGCGTGTCTATTCCCACAGGCTTGGAGAGCACCTTCCCCAGACTGAATCCAAAGGACTGTAATTGCATATGTGGTCTGTGTTGGTGGAAGAGGGATCGAGACACTTAAGAAAGCTGATGTTCTGGGTGGGGTCAAGCTAGGAGAGCTGGGGATGGCCATTTAAGCAGCAGGGTGGGGCAAATCTCCCAATTTCATCTATTTGGGTCTCACGTTTCTCATTAGGAAAATGATGATGTTGTACTAAGTGATCTCTAAAATGTCTGCCAGCCCCAAACGTCCTGATTTCATGCACCATCAGGGTAACTGGATTAGAGGACTGAGGAAATTTAGGTCATTCCCTGAGCCTAAAAGCCTCTGAGAAGCACTTGGGGAAAATTGATTGAGCTTCTTTGCTCAAAAGTCACAAAAACTTCTTTACTTGCTAGTTTAATAGTAATGCACACTAATAATTAATAATGCATTTTAGAACTTTCTATGTACGCAAAATGAATGCTTTGAGGATGAAGAAGAAGGGCTTTTAAAAGCAGGGAAAGCAATGACATGCAACTGGAATTTTTTTATCAATTTTTTTTTTTAATTTTAATGAAAATGTGCAGAGACTTTGGATTTCTATCATTCATTGTTGCACTTTTCTCCCTGCCCACTCCTCCCCAGCTCTTGCCCCCACCCCCAGGCAACTGGAAATTTGAAAAGGAGAAACATAAACCTCCAAAACCTGACCTTCCTCCTCATTCTCCTCAGAGTTGATGGTAACTCCTAGGGGCCTCAAGGCAGAGCAGAACTGCCCCAGCAGGTTAGTCCAGGCTGTAAACTCTAATGGGAGCAGACTGTCTAATTTCCTACCAGTGAGCAGCTGGAGGGCTGGACTCTGGCCTTTCAATCAACAGCCCACTGAAGCCATCAGAGCTTCCTATCATTGAGGTAAGAACAATTAAACAATAAACACTTTCCAAATATAGAGAACATCCACTAAGTTAAGAAAATGTTACAGCTCAGAACTGAGATACTCTCATACCCAAAGTGCTTGGAAGGATTTTTTTAATTTGACATTCATGCTCTCAGAACATCTTTAAAACTCCTCAGTTACTCGTATCACAATCACTACTTTTTCTTCTGGTTTTGTCCAAAAGAAGGAGAAAATTTGGTGAGAAGTTTGCATTTCTTCTCTTCCTTTCTCTTCCCCTTCATCTGTAGCCTTTATTTTTTTTTTAAGACATCGCTCAAACGTCACTTTCATATGCCCTTCCAGAAAAATCTCCCCTTCTCTCACCTCAGTCTTAACTGTTTTATTTCTTCACGTGACAATCTTTATGCATTTATTCACACTGCTAAACACACTCACCTCTATGAACTATTTTCACACCCCTTTGGGCTTATTACATCTGTATGTGGCTTTATCTAACATGTTGATATAATGTTTCCATTTTGCCCAAAATGTTCACAAGGCTGCCTCAAATCTACCACTCTTACTATGATTCAATGTTACAGATGGAACAATTCTGTTTGATATGCAACATGCTTAAAATTTCCTTCAAAAAGCAACTTCATAGGGTTGCACAATTGGATGTGTGGTTGGGGTGAAGGAAATGGGAAGATCTTTTGTGAAAACAAATGTATTCAAACTTTATAAATGAATCAGAATAAAAACGCACACACATACAAATGACAATGCACAGAAGTGATTGTATAAAACTAAAATACACGAATGAAATAATATATGTGAATAATTGTGTAAACATGAATGATGGT
Source organism: Elephantulus edwardii (assembly GCF_000299155.1). Taxonomy (NCBI): domain Eukaryota; kingdom Metazoa; phylum Chordata; class Mammalia; order Macroscelidea; family Macroscelididae; genus Elephantulus; species Elephantulus edwardii. The sequence goes on from NW_006399772.1 coordinate 22,546,121, forward strand.
AAAAATAATAATACATTTTAAAAAATAAAAAAAAATCATCTTAAGTAGTCCAAACTAGGGAACCCATTTGGTTTGTGCCCCGAAAACAACATACTGAGAAGGGGGGTCCATTTGGTGTCAACTCTCCAAGGCCCTATAGCTATAAGCCTCATAGTCCCTCATTTCATAGGGGTCGTTATGCAAGTGACAGACAAACAATTCAGTGTATTGGGAGGAGGTAAAATTGGCAAGGAAATCAAATGTCAGGAAGGAAACATGGCAACTCATGTAACTAATTTTAACTAAGAGAACTGGAATGAAAACAAGAAAAATGGCTCAGTTCGGGTGGCATTGGACGGTAATTAAGCTCAGCTAGCTCTATCTCCCTTTTCCTCCTCAGAGCTCTCTTCACAGTCCCTACTTCCTCTTTGGAAGAAAAGGACCACAGCTCAGATAAAACAAATGTCTATTTCCATCCTCACTTGGTGTTTCAGTGTTACATCAGCTCCTCACCCAGCATGGCTCAGCTCCACATTCGAGCTGTCATCTGTCTGTCTTTTAAGAAGCTCACATACACTGAAGATCATCCCAATTATCTGTGGGTGGCAAAGGTCATCACACTAATTTTTCAACTGAAGAGAGAAGACGTGGGCGGCTAAATAATATCTGCACAGTTAAAGAGCCCTTCTTTGTCTTTTCAGGAAAATATGAAATGTTAAAGGAAATAATTTCCAAACATGTATCCATGGCCCTAAGTAACTACTTATACTGCACTTTCTAAAAGCAATCTTTTAAACTGATTCTTAAGAAACTGGTTGTTTACTATGGGAAGAAGCTCCCCTTCCCGTGCCCAAAAAAAAACCCCAATCAGGGTTTCTATACTGGTAACATTGAGGTGAAGACAACAACAAAAAGAGGTTCTCATTGTGCACGGATTATTTATAACAACTTATTAACTGAAAACTGTAAAAGTCCTTGTTATCCATATTGTCACCATCATTCGGCTGGTTGCTGCTCTCCAGGTCTGTCCCCAAGCACCAAAGAGAAAAGATGAGTCTCCTATCACCTGTTATGTAAGCCTTGCAAAGAAGCACTAATCATGACCAATACACCACATGCGGTCAAATTCAAGATGCCCCCAGGCTTAGGTGGGGAAGAGGCTCTACTTCCCACTGGGAGGGCCGCTGAGGTGACCCCGTGTGTGCAGAGTGAAATGATTCCACAGGGTTTCAAGGTGTGAAGCAGTTCACTAGGCTTGTCATCTCAGAAGTCCCTGCTGTTGTCCTATGTCATCTAAGTGGAAGTGACTCACAGCTGACCCTCCAGTGGGTTTTCAGAAGGAGTAAACTGCACAGCAAGAGACAGCTCAGCTCTCCCCTGCAAACCAGCTGGTGGATTCGACACATGCACCTTTGGGACAGCAGCACAGCTCCTCACCACTGGGCCACTGCCAATCTTCCAGGTAGCAGTGGCACGTTTAACCACTTAAACAACCACCTCCTTCCTCACCAACCTGGAGCCCTATTCTCTCACACTTTGGGGCAGGCACCCAAACCAAACCCAGCCACTGCTGTCACACTGATTCCCACACACAGTGACTCTTATCAAGTTTCTGAGGCCGCACATTTTACAGGAGGAAATAACCTATAATTTTCCTATATAGCAGCTGGGAGACTCTAGTCACTGATCTTTCAGTCAGCAGTCCAACATGTAAGTTAACTCAGCAGCAACGAGTTGTGCTGCCAACCCAAAGCACACAGTTCAAATCTGCCAGCTGCTCTACGGGAGAAAGACAGGCAATAGCCTCTCATGATTTACTACCCTGGAAACCCTCTGGAGGGTCATGTAGGAGTCAGTTCCCCCGTAACATACAACAAGGTGCCCTCAGGGTCTTCCCTAACCTCCTCCTTCTTGCCTTACCTTCCAATTGCCTTTTCCTTCAAATCCTTTTTCCAAATTTCTAATTCCCTCTTTCTTGACCTGCCCCTCCCTGTCATGGGTGGTGTAGCCCTTACTACAGTGTGACACAGGTAGAATTCAAGCTGAGAGGGGACAGTCACCATCTCCCCACCAGTGGCAGCCTCTACCACCATTCTGAAGAGGATGGAGAAGCTAACAGTGTTCCAAATTAAAAGATGCAAAACCAAGAAAGAAACAGAGAAGTCAGAATGCAGGCAAAATAAAACTGAGGGGAGGGGAGAATCAGGATCATCTTAATAAAGCAAGAAAAGGTCTTTAAATATCTATGTTAATTATTGGTAACCACAGGGCAACTGTTTCACTGTAATCTCATAACATGTTGTTGTTGTTGTCGTTGTTGTTGTGTGTTGTCAAGTTGCCTGTGACTCACAGTGACCCTATGTACAACAGCACTAAACCCTGCTCTATTCTGTGTCAATTTTATTGTCTCTAACACACCTACACCCACTAACCCAGTCACTGAATCAATCCATCTCATTGAGGGTCTTTCTCTCCTGCGCTGTCCCTCCATCCTCCCAAGCATGATGTCCTTTTCCAAGGACTGGTCCTTCCTTGCAACATGTCCTCGTATGTCAGACGAAGCTTCAGAATCTTTGTCTCCAAGGAGCAGCCTGGATTTGCCCTCTCTAGAATGAACCTGTTTGTTCTCCTAGCCATCCATGGTATATTCAATACTCTTCTCCAGCACCACAGCTCATATCATACAAAGTTAATTTTTTAGTTGGCTGATGTGACTAAATGTTCTGACACGACTTCTGGCCCTTTCACTCTCACTCACTGATTCGTCTCCCTTTTCCTACCATGTGCTTGGCACTGTGCTCAGCAACCTTCTGCCACCTTTTGCTAGCAAACGCTACAGAGTTCCTCTAAGGAAGGCCCGTCTCTCCCAGGCAGCCTAGCTGTCCTCATCATCCCCTGCATAAATTAGGAATGGCTGACTAGGTCCGGAGGCTGGAAAACATTTTCTCACCTCATAAAGTTCCGTGAAACACACTAGGGTGGAAGAAACTGGCACTCAAGCCCTGGTATGGATTCTATCAGAGACGGCAAATGCTTTTCTCTCAACAAAATTGCTCCTGCAATAAATAAAGCTGCCTCCAAAAGCAGACTTCTGAATTTGAAAGAGACCCTCCACCCAACAGAAAAGAGAAAAGGTTGCCAACGAGTGGACTCAGACATACGGTTTATCTCAGAAAAGAACTGAGCTCTACTGAAGGGTCCCCAGTGACAGGGATTTGGTGGGGTTTTCCCCCCAGTGGCTGTTTTTTCAGGAGATTGCCAGGCCTTTCTTGTCATATGCCTTCAGGCCAGATATGAACCATCAACCTTTCAGTCAGTAGCCAACTTCAAATCATGTGTGCTCCCCAGGAACTCCTTGAAATTGAGAATCTATTCTTTTACAGGGGGGAAAAAAGGGAAGAATACAAAACATTCCCACGAAAACAGTTGCATTCTAATCTCTGGGGACTATTTCAGTCAATTTCCTCAACTTCTACTTATTTTTCTAAAGCACACATTTGAGGCTCAAACTGAAACCTCTACAACTCAACTTCTAAATCCCGACACGTCCTGTAACCAAGGAATCAATCACATTTGCACACTGCTTCCTAATGTCCCTCTGCTCAAGTCTTCCTTATATCCCAAAGGCCAAATCCACTGCTACCTTCCCATGAAATGGTTCCAGATCCTCTCACCAGGAACCCTGTAACTGTGCTCTGCAGACTCCTGAGGTAAGGCAAGTGGACCTCGTGGGCACCATCATGACCTCCGGTGGGATGGCCTGGTGTGTGTCCGTTCTCCTACTGCAGTGTGCGTTACTTCAAGGCTGCCAAGATGTTACTCACTCACGTAACAGCATCATAGATGTTCAGTAAATGGACAGTGAGATTATTTCTTATTAAAAAAATGGGTTTGAAACTTTTCATGCATTATCAACCACTGCTATGTAGCTATAATTTAATGGAATTTGTTTAGGCTTAGGAAAAAAAAAGGCTAAGGGGTTTTCATTGTATTTCTATTCAGTATTGTCACCTGAGAAACAAAAATTTCCAAGTGCCAGCTGTTATTTTGTTTAACATCACTGTTGCGCATTTTTAACAAAATGATTGTCCAAGTTTTTCCTCATCACCATGACAACAACATTTATTCCCACTTTTTTGCATATTAACAGCTTCACAAAAAAAGCCAGAATGGCAAGAATGTTGACTGGCTACTCTTCAAGGGCCTCCATTTTTCTTTCATGCTAAAATTCCCTGGTGACAATAAAATGCAAGAAGATCTCTGTTTTCCATACTGCCTTCCCCATCAGGAGTTATTTTCAGGGTAGAAGTAGCAGTATGGCCTATAAAAGTCATCACATTTGGCTAAGGCGCTGAAAATATCCCGGGTCGCCCGCATGGTTCACAGCAAAGACTATTAATATGATCCTCCTGAATAATGTGGCTGTTACATTCTTTACACCCGGGATGCTTTCAGGATTTCAGGAGCTAAGAACAAGGATCACAAACTAAATTTAAAACACGCCACTGAAAATCCTATGAAACGGAAAACTATAAATTAACCTGGTTTCTAAGCAACAATCTAAATAGTGAAAACTTTTAGAAAACACTCACTTTCAAAAATAGCCTCCGGCTTTGGAGGCCTCACTGGCTTGTTATCACCAAATGTATACGTGAAAATGAATATGCAAATGGATTGTGAAATGAATTAAAACCACTGAACTAGAAGAAACATAACTCTTCATTAAAAATCCTCAAAAATTGCTTAGGTCCTCCATTGTTGCCAAATGTCCCAAAATGTATACAGACGCCTTTGACTTTCACTATTTAGCTAAGCAGGAGTAACAATCTATTATTCCTCTAACTCTTTTTCATTTCAAAATCAGCAAACAGCTTATAGGCCAAAGCGACTGATGGGACAGAGAGAGAACAGAGTCATATCTTTACTTCCCATAAATAAATAACATGCCCTAGAAAGTATTAACTCTTTGGAGAAGGAAAAGAAAGTACTCAAGTTTATCACATACAAGAAGAAACCAGTGTCAGAATTTTACCAAAGCTGAAGTTACAAAAAGGTACCATGTTAAGAACCCTGATTGCATCTTGAAACCCTTAAAGATTCTATTGAATTATAAAAAGGAGATTTGCGTCCACATTTTCCATGGCTGTTTCCACTATCACAGGTGAAATGAGCAGACCCACGACCATCAGCAGTGAATCAATCTTCTAGACATTTCAAAAAGGGAAGAGGATCTGTCCTTGTTGACACAGACACCACACCATGTCTGTGATTCAGTTCACAGCCCAGCCAAATCAATCTATACGTCAGCTACAAACCATAAATCAGATGGTTGTGCTAGGGTTGTTAGCAGCATCCTTCAAACACTGAGGGCAGCAGAGAATGCGAGCCAAGTCCATACAATTTAAATTAAGTGTACAAATGCAACAACCCTCCTAGGGACGCACACACACACATGGAAGTCCATACAGTTTAGATTAAGTAAGTGTACAAATGCAATAACCCCCCTAGGGATGGACACACACACACACACACACACACACAGGAAAGTCCATACAGTTTAGATTAAGTAAGTGTACAAATGCAACAACTTTCCTAGGGACACACACACACACAAGAAAGTCCATACAGTTTAGATTAAGTATATAAATGCAACAACCCTCCGAGGGACACACACACACACACACACACACACACACACACGAAAGTCCATACAGTTTAGATTAAGTATATAAATGCAACAACCCTCCGAGGGACACACACACACACACACACACACACACACACACACACACACGAAAGTCCATACAGTT
>NW_006399772.1:22552009-22553765 GCF_000299155.1 Elephantulus edwardii
ACACACACACACACACACACACACACACACACACACACACACGAAAGTCCATACAGTTTAGATTAAGTACACAAATACGACAACCTTCTTAGGGACACACACACACATGCAAGTGCGAGCGCGCACGCACACACACACAGGTCCATACAGTTTAGATTAAGTATACAAATACAACAACCCTCCTAGGGACACACACACACACACACACACACACCCCCTCTCCATTCTCCTCTACTCCCAGTCGGTCCCTCCCATCATCTGTTCTTGGGGATGAAGGCACCCAATCATCTCCACTCCCCGGGAGGCTGGCCTTCCCAGGAAGCTGGCTTCCATCCCTCACTGGGATACTGACCCACCGCAAGCAAGTTGGCAGGTTTCATTTAGGATCTTAAGAAAGTTCTCATATCCATACACGCAAGGGGGGGGGGGGGGTTACGCAATTTTCCTAAAAGTTACAAATCAAAACCTGTCAGTTTCACAAGTGGAAATCAGCAGCCCTCTGCCTCCGCCTAGCGCCCCCTCTCTCTTTTCCTTCCCATCCTCAGCTCCCCTCACCCCAAATCCCTTCCTCCACACCTCTCCCTCCCCAGAAAGCCCTACCTCCAAAACCCGGCAGGAGGAGGAGGAGGAGGAGGAAGTTAAGAGGAGCCCGGCTGTTGACGCCAAGCCCTGCCCTCCGCGCTGGCACCAGATCGTGAGGGTCGCAGCAGGGACCGAGGGGGCGTCCACCCTTTGCTCGCTCCATCCCACCCGTTTTCCCTGGGGGAGCCCAGGGTGGGAGGCGCCCCCGAAGCCGCCTTTTCTTTGCGGCTCCTCAGGGCTCCCTCCGGAAAGCTGCTTCTCAAACCCTGAACACATTATCCACCAGGACAGGGGACAGACCCTCTCCCCAGGTAGGGACTGGACCCCACCAGAGGGAGGGTCTCTGTGCACCAAAACACTCAGGAATTGAAAGTGGGGACCAGCGATGGGCATCTGATGGCGGCGCATCAGAGGTCTGGAGGCCAGTGGGGAACAGTATGTTGATTTCAGGTAATGATCCCCCCACCTCGCCTGGGCATCACCTCGGAAGAACCTGGGGACCCCCTACCTCCAGCGAGAGGCAGTCAGGACCCGCGTCACCACTGATCCACGGCAGCATCGCGTTCAGCAGGGCACCGGTCCCTCCCCAGGGACCCCCAAACGTTCAGGGACACACAATAGGCATCCTCACACCTGCTTAGCTGTGCTCCCCCATCCCGTTTCCCGGGTCCGCGGAGAGGTGCCAGACACCCCGAGACGCACCCTCGCAGACACGCGCGCAGCCTGAAAGGAACAATGGGGGGTCAAGTTCGCAGGAAACACCCCCTCAGCCCTCAAGGCCGGCCAAAGCCGAGCGCCGAGGAGAGGGCGCCGGGGGTGCCGAGCGGGCGGGGCGCACGCCAGGAGCGCCCCCGACCCCACGGCCGGACGCGCCCCCAGCCCGGGCGGCCTCGGCGCGGGGAAGAAGGGGCGCCCGCAGGGGTCCGGGGTGCGGAGCCGCCACCAGCCCACGTCTCCACCCGCCCCGCGCCCGCCCGGGGGGCTCGGTTACCGCCGCCTCCGTCGTGGCCCCCGCGTCCTCCGGGGCGCGGGAGAAATCGGGCTCGCAGCTCGCGCCGTCCGTCGCCATCTTCCTGCGCTAGCGGATCCGAATGCGAGCTCGGAGCGGCGGCGCCCGGCTCGGCCCTCTGCGCGCGGGCGGCGCTTCACCCGCTGCGGGCCGGCGGCGCTAGGG
>NW_006399772.1:22553880-22565103 GCF_000299155.1 Elephantulus edwardii
GGGCGCGCCAGGCCCGACATACGCAGGGCGGCCGAGCGCACGGGGCGGGTGGACCGAAGGAGTCTCTCCAGGAGCGCAATGCTCGGTTAGGTCCAGCCAGCCCTTCCACCCCACCCGTCCGTCCCACCCCACATAGGATACCCTTGGCTTTTCCTAAAATCGCACGTTTCTGTTTTCCCAACCCGGCCGCCGGGGAGCTTTCACCCCGTCCTTCTCCAAAACCATCGTCAATTCACAAATCAAAATGAAGGATGTGCTCTCTGCCTTTCCTTAGGTGGTACCCCGGCCCCAGGGAGCATCTTCGGTAATCTCGGAGCGGGACCCTATTTTGCCCTAAAGCCCAAATCTGACGTCTTTTCAAAAAAGCTAACCACGAAGTGTCAAATGCCGTCGCACGCATGTTCAATAACCTTAATAAAAATGGACCTGGTAGGTCCATTTTTTATAGGGAAAAATCTCTCAGAGATTTTACATGAGATGAGTGAATTAGGCTTAAATGTTTTCTCTTCCCACAACCACATCTGAATTCAGCTCCTGCCCTTTCTTGCCAATTCCCAGGATGTGAAAATCTATCATTTTATCAAGACCATATGGTACCAGCTCATCTCAAATCACTCAGTCCCTAAATTGGTGTTGAAAGCACAAAATCGAATTGAGGCCTCCAATCTGTGTCTCCAAAATGGTAAAATCCAACCACAACCAAATCAAAGACGTGAGACTCTAGAAGACAAATTATTTGGAACCGGTAATCCAAGGGCCACCGATAAAAACTCATTTTTAAACGGCAGTCTCTCCATGAAACGTGTTGGCACTTTGAGGGCTCCTCTTTCCAATAAAAGCTGAGAAAATATTTCCCTTAAAAGGCTCTGAATGAGCTTTCTTTTTAACAATTGGATAAGGAGCTGTTATATGTTTCTCTCCTAACTCCAATCCACTCACTGTCCTTGAAATTATCTAGGAGGAATCGCTGGTGGGCTCAAATTGGCCACCTGATGGGTTCACAGCTCAACTCTTGAACTTCTCCACCACTAGAGCTCTCAGAGGTTCCTTCCAAGAAGACACCTACATCAAGGGACATGTCACCTGGAACCTTGGGCTTAAGGTTCCTTCCCATTGTCTTCTGGAGCAGTCTGAGCCACAGAGCCCTGCAGCACAGGGTAACACTGCCTTGCCCCATAGGGTTTTCAAGGCTGTAATCTTTATAGAAGCGGGCTTCTGCATCTTTCTTCCACAGAGCCACAAGTGGATTCAACTGTCCTTTAGTAGGGAAACACTTAAATTCTGTGCCACCAAAGCACCTTGGTTGAGGGTGTCAGGCCTGGAAATCACCTCGTGTGGTTATCCAGTACACAGATTTGCTATTTGATTTCTTTTCTTTGTCTTTATGCTGATGTTGTTATGTGCTGTTGAAGTGGAACTCAGAGCTGACACTCCACTAGGTTTTCAGAAACTATAAACAGGAGGAGATTGCCTATCTTGCTCTCCCACGCAGTGGTTGGTGGATTTGAACCACTTGCTTACTTGCCTTTGGGTTGGCAAAGCAACTCCTTACCCACTAGGCCATCAGAGCTCTCCTCTTAAAGCATATCCCTGGTGCTTAACCTCCAAGTGAAGTTTATTTTTTTCTTTTGTCACCAGAAGTGAGTTAGTTCCTTAATTGAACATCAGTATCAAAGATATCCATTCCTTTCTGATATGTAAAGATGCATTTTGAAAAGAAGAAGGAATGCTTCTGACTCCAATTTTAAATTTGTATTAGCAATTCAACATTTAACTTTTACCTTTAAATCACTACCTTCATCTTATAAGTAGCCTATTTCTCCTAATATTGACTGATTTCTGGAAGAATAGTTGATAAAAAAAAGCAGGTAGTATCATCAACAGCGATGGAGACCAAGGATTAAGGGTTTGGTTACTTTCTAAAAACCCTTGATTGGTTCTAACCCACCAGTTTCTTTGAAGAATAGCCCAGTGGGATTGGCTGTGAGTCAGAATGGGCTCAATGGCATCTAACAATAACATTCGTCTAGATACAATTAAGAGGAAGCTCTAGTGGTCTAATGGGTAGGGAGTTGTGCTGCTAACCAAAAGGCAGTTGGTTCAATTCCAATGGTTGCCACAAGAGAAAGATGGGCTATCACCTATGTGCTTCACAATCTCTGAAAACCTGTTGGAAGGTGAACGATGAGTCCTCCTGGACAGCCATGCAGTGAGATAAGTATAATTATGATGGAATCAAGTCACAAGCGAGTTAATTCCTGATCAGCTCCTTTGCCTTCTTTTCTTTCCAGTTTTTTGTGAAATGGAAAATAAATAGGTAGGAAAACAACCACAGGGTGGCACATTTTCGTACTGCTCAGACCAGGAAGCTGGGAAAGAGAATCAGCAGTGTGTTGTCTCTGCCTCAAAAACACCAGTGTGATGATGGATAACACTGCTATGAACATTGGTGTACAAATCTCTATTCGTGTCTCAGTTGTAATTTTTTTTTCAGTTGTAATTTTCTTGGGGTATATAGCCAGTAGTGGAATAAAACAGACCAAATATCCAACCACAACCGACTGCATTGAGAAATTGTGGTACATTCACACAATGGAATACCACACAGCATTCAGGAGTAAGGATATTGAAAAATACTACGTAACTTGGGGGAAGTTGGAGAACATCCTGCTGAGTGAGCTAATGCAGTCTCATAAGAACAAATATTGCATAAGACCATCATTGTAAAAATACAAGGATAATTAGTAAAACACGTACAGGAACTCAGAGGGGGTTGGGAGGGAGCAGAAGGGGGAGGGTGGGTAGGGGTGAAACCACAGGGTTGCACAGTTTGGTGAGTGGACGGAGTGTAAGGGAAGGCAATGGGAAGGATCTGGGTGAAAAGACAGGGTAATGATGGCCAAGGTCCAATGGTGATTAGTTTTATAAAACATAATGCATGAGAATGACTGTATGAAACACAATGTGAATGAAGAATAGTGTGAAACACAGTGTATATAAACTTTGTAAGCAAACCAATAAAAAACCCAAAAAAATAAACAACAAAATGCTTCAAGTGGACTGAGAGGCTTGTTTTGGTGCTGCTGAGCCCAGTGCATAAGGAGTTAATTTGCTCTGAGACTCGCAGGGCCCCAAGCCTGAGGACACTCCTGGTTTAAATTCCCTCCAGAGAATTAATCTGTTGAGATTGCAAATTAACTCTTTCTGAAAGAGCTTCGTTGCACAAAGACAGACTCTATTAAAGTCAAACCAAATAGAACTGCAAGAGTACTGACTTGATGGCTCCAGAAATTAAATCTTTTGAAGCTTCATTAAACAGCTAAATAAATAAAGGGGGAGGGGGAGTGGAGAAGGAATGAAAACCCAGGGCTAGAGTGAAAATTTCAGAAGAGAGATGGAAATACAGTCAGGAAGAAAAGAAATCCCTAGAACAAAAACAAATCCTGATTCTGACTCAGTAAGTTCCTTTTAGCACTAAGATGGAGGGAGAGATATTGACTATCTGGCAAAAAGAGAAAACTATTATTTATATTGTCTTTTTCTTTGAGCCTAATGATGTTATTGATGGCTCACTGACAGAGGATTTAAGATTTGGATTAATTTCTGCAGCCCAGAATAGAAGTGTTTGTGCCCAGCTACCAGACAGTCCTATAGTTTCTGCTATGACCAGAGAAATGAATGGTTAAAGCTGGGAATGTAGACTGTGGTTGGGGAGCCATGTGGTTTTCTGATTTAACCATAGCCTTGGCCTCACCAGCCACATCCTTCAACCCACTAAACCCCAAACCCAAGGAGACCGAAAATGATACGACAGGACATTGCCTTCCCTGGGAAAAGATAGAGGAACAGATGTTTATCCTAAAAACCATTTTCCCTCATGGGACAAGCAAATTCTCTGTTCCATTCAAATAACAACATTTACATTAACTGCAGAGAGCAGACCTTATTTCTCAGTATTGCCAAAGGACAACAAGATTACCGAGTACAGATCATTTCTGTCTTCACAAAGCTATACTTACCCAGCTTAAATATTCCAGACCAAGTTTATCCTCGCCTCCATGATGGTGGCCAACCTATTAAACCCCAAATCTTGACATCTCTAACTCCAGCAGAGTATACATGGGCTCTGGGAGCCCTTTATCTCCTTCACATGGTTTTGAAAACAGGATATTATCTGGAATGAGTTTTTCTAGGACCTACTTACATTCCCTCACCCTCAGTTTTCCCACTATCTACACATACTCTGTTGTGGATTTTGCTCAATAAACTTAATCCTAATCTAGTTAGTTCCTCTTGTCAACAAGCGATGGTTTGGGAAGGCCACCTCCACCGACTGCGGTTGGTATGTGCCAAGGGAATGCATGCTAATTTTGCCTAAGCTAAACCAAAACATAATTAGAAAATTAGATCTGCCTCATAGGAAGGAAGCCAGAACGAAACATAAATATGTCATTGCAATCACTTTCAGCCCCTTTAAAGTAGTCCCACTTTGAGCTTGGAACTACGTGTGGACATTTAGTTGCTGAAGTGAGGCCCAGATGAGAGATTTTATCAAGAGGTCAAGAAGATAGTAAGAACATTATTCCCCAGTCTAGTCAGTCTAAGAGCAGAAATTGGGTTTATTGAATGTTTTTAAAAAAATTTAAGCCGTTACCCTTTGGCTTGGACTCTTATCTGCAGAAATCATTTACAAGAGCAAGTCCCGGTGTGGGAGGATTCTCTAGTGCAAAGCCATGATGGGAAAAACAAGACTGACAAAGGAATCTGACCCACTGCTGCTCCACATCCACCTGGATTGGAAGCGGAGCTGAGTATTTCCCTTTTCTGCCTCTTCAGAAAACCCATCAGACTGCAGTGGAGATGGTTACTAAGCAACCACTTAGGCAGGGCTGTTTATACCACTAGGCATTAATTACAGCACAGCTTGCTTTTTCTTAGAAAGTTTAAAAACTATATTAAATACGTTGTGAGATCAGGCCCCCTTTCCTCTCCGATGTAGCGTTGCAGCCTAGAAAAGTGTAGAGTTAGCTAGGAAAGGAGAACTGAGCTTCTCCTTTCACTATGTGGCTTGTGTTGTTCAACACAAGAGGAGATACCATGTTTGAAGAATTCAGGAGGAAACGCAAGATTCTGCCCTTCAATTTTCCATAAACATGGAGATGGCTTTTTGATTGACTCTATGAAGATTTACATAGGAGACACAAAGCAGGAGGAAAGCTATGGATGTCTATTTCTCTCACGAAAAATCATGAAATAAATCCAGTTGTCAACATTTGCCAGATAAACACAATTGCTAGCATTATTTCAAGGTAATGTTGTTGTTGTTGTTGTTGATTGCCTTCTAGTTGAGCACGACTCATATTGACCCTATGAACAAAAGGCCCCAAGCTCCTCTACAACTATGGACATTTATCAACGTTCATAAAGTTTCTGGAAGCGTGTTGTTTAGGAAGTGGATGCCACTCCTGGGGATTTTGAAAAACGTGCCTTTGGGATGTTAGAGACATAGATTTCACCTTCCACTGCCCCAAATCTTACTTAGAGGCAATAATTTTTGTTTTGACCACCAAAACATTTATTTTCATTAATTCAAATAAGTTGGATTTATTCAAAACTTTTTGGAAATGTGATGCCATTATTTGAAAGGAAATAGCAGAAATATAAATCACGGGAATTATTCAATTAACCAATAAATTTAAAAACGTAATTTGCAATACATACAAAACAATGTTGGACTTGAAGACTTATTTATTATTCAAGAATTAAAATGGATTAAAACCAGTGGAATTGCTGCTTTCTGGGATGGTAAGCTCACAAGTAGAAAGAGAGATAAAGAATAATACTTTTGACAGGTCAACATTGATCTGGCAATTAAAAGGGCATTGTTGTTGTTAAGTGCCATCAAGTCGTAGACTTATAGTGACCCTATGAATGAAAGGCCTGAATACTTGTATAACTTTCACTGTTAACTACTAAAATAGATTTATGCTAGCAACATTTTTGTTTCCTTATGGATAAGACAGCCAACAGCTATTTTATTGTGACATCTTTGTATACTATCCATCTCTTAACCACTTTGACTATCAACATCTTTATCAAAAATCAGTTCAGTGAATATGCATTGACCACTTCTGCACCTGATTCAGTCCATAGTCTTCTCAATTACTTGCTATTCATCAGAAAGCTAGACAATGCTAAGGATGATAGAAGAATTGGTAACCTTTGAGCTGTGGCACTGGAGAAAATATTGAATGTGCCATGGACTGCTAGGAGAACAAACAGGTTTCTTCCTAGAGAGGGTGAAACCAGGCTGCTCATTTGACATACTTTGGGCATGTTGCAAGGAGGGACCAATCCTTGGAGAAGGACATCATACTTAGAAGGGTGGAGTGACGGCGCAGGAGAAGAAGACACAACAAGGTTGTCAGAAACAATGAGTTTGGCAAAGGATAGAGCAGGGTTTAGAGCTGTTGAACATAGGGTCACTATGAGTCACATGCGATCCCACAGCACATAACAGCAACAATAGACAAATAGAAGTTGGTTCTGATGCATTACCTATAGTTAGAATTGAAATAATATTTGTAACAAAAAATAGAGTATTATAAAATCTTTATTTTATTAGCAACAATAATAAAAAGGTACCAAAGTTCCTGTTATATCCAGAAATTGGTATCATCTGAGTTTCAAAAAGGTAGAAAAATTAGGGGTTGTGGAGATGAAAGGAGACAGAGACAGAGAATGAATGGGGCCTTGAGTTACACTCCATTAAAAGTCAATCATGTTAAATAGATGTGTTTCAAAGGACAGAAAATAGCTCAAGTGCTAATATGCTAGAACATTCTACAGCCTCTGGCAGATTTTCTGAAGTTTAGGTCAAATGTAGATTGGTGGATCTGTAAGAATGCTCACTCTAGTCAGTGATATCTGGCAATGAGCCCAGAACCTTACAAGCACTCAACAAATATTTATTCAAATTAATTGAACAGAACTGATGTTTGAGTAGATGGACAAAGAGATGAATAGATTAATGAACAAACCTCACCCACTTTTGTTGAGCTGATTCCGCCTCAGCTGATCCTCCTACAGTTTTTGAGGTTGTAGATATTAACAGGAGACATCCCACATTTCTCCCACATGGTAGATTTGAACCACTGACCCTTTTGTTAGCAACCTGTAATTTAACACACTACACCGTCTGGGCTCCTTTAAAAAATATTACTCCAGAGTGTGTGTGTGTGTGTGTGTGTGTGTGTGTGTGTGTGTGTGTGTGTAAGAAGCCCATAGAGTCTTTCTGAGAGAAAGTATGTAAAAATTGTTGTTAGTTGCTGTTGAGTAAAGGATGGCCCATAGGGACCTCAGGAAAAGCAGATGTGAACCCTTTCCTATCCTTTGTCATCCTCACATTTCCTGACACACTAGAGCCCATTGCTAAAAATTAATAGACTTAAACATATAGCAACATACAAGAAACTATAGTAAAATCCAGTAATCCAAAGGCTTTATATTGAACAACCACACTGTGATATGGTAATATAGAGATGTGCCTCTTTTATTAGCATAGTAAATAAAGAGATGGCAGTACATCTCATAATTAATCTAATTGTGAAATTGTCTTGATTGTAACCAAAACTTTGACATCTCTGTAATAATTGTAATTGATCTGATTTGTTTTGTGACAAAGACTTAAGCATGTCAAAATCCATTGGGACACACACACACAAAAATACACACAAAGTCAAAAGTCACTTAACATTCGTGACATGTTCTGTGAAAAAGGACAATTACATGACTTAAATGTTTTACAAACATGGTATGTGTAATGAAGCCCTGCTTTCCTCTAACAACCAAACAAAATTTATGCCTTAGCCCTGGTTCTCGATGTGCTTAAAGGGATTCTCTTTTGTGTTTGCTCCTCAATATATGTCAATAGCAATTTTTCCATATCTAATATTGTTGTTGCTATGTGACATCAAGTCACCTGTGACTCATAGTGACCCCATGTACAACAGCTCTGAAGCTGTTCTCACTGACTCGGACACACCTAGCTCCATTGCCCTAGTTACTGTATCAACCCATCTCATCCAGGGTCTTCCTCTTCTACACTGTCTCTCCACCCTTAGTCCCTCTCAAATTTTCACTAGTCTTGTAGCTTTCAGTGGAAATGGTTCATTAACAGTTTGGAGACTTATTCCTTTGTTTTGTTGTTTGTTTTTTCCAAAGATGGGTGATTTTAATTTTTTTCTACTAGTTCATTTACAAAACTCAAATAAAAATTAGAACAAATTCTTTCAATTTCCCTCACTCCCTCACCCATCAAATTGTACAACCCAAGGCTTAATTCCCCCTTCCCCCTGCACATCCACTCCCTCTGCTTCTAGCCTCTCCCACCCCCCTTGGATCCTTATACTCATTCTACAGTAATGGTTTTATACAATATTTATCCTTGTGGGATTGAGTTAGTTTACTCAACATAATGCTCTCCAGTCCCTCCCAGGTTAGGTAATAATTTACAAAGTTATTGCTTCTGCGTGTTGCATAGTATTCCATTGTGTGGATGTACCATAATTTCTCAATGCATTCATTTGTTGTTGGACATTTTTGCATATTCTTGCAATGGTGAATAATGCTGTTATGAACATTGGTATACAAGTCTCAGTTTGTGCCTCAGTTCTCATATTTTCAGGGTATATTCCAAACATAATAGCTGGGTCATATGGAATTTCTGTTCAGCTTTTTGAAGAAGTCCCTAACTGCCTTTAGAATGGTTGCACCATTTTACAATCTCATCAACAATGCAGAAGAGTTCCTTTCTTGCCACATCCTCTCGGTCATGGTCATTGAGTGTGATGTGCCTCCATCGAGAGTGATAGTATCCTACAGTTTTCCACCAGCGTATAGTTTAGTAACTTTGGTCTCACTTTCAAACGAATACTTCTTAGTCTTTTGCTGCTGCTTTCACTTAACACTGATTTTTTTTTTAACTAACACTGATTTTGCTGCATTTGTGATGCATGATGCACTTGATGGCAATAATTTGAAAGAAAATTGAACAGAAAGATAATACTGTCACGTTCATCATATGCATGATACAGGAAATTGGCAACTGCATCCTACAAATTGACACATACAGTGTTATATTGTGTGTGTGTGTGTGTGTGTGTGTGTGTAAGCATAGCATAATATATTCACAAACCAGTAACATGGGCTCTTATAATGACTGTCAACATCTGTTGTTGGTGTTGATTGCCATCGAGTCGAACATGACTCATAGTGACCCTATCAACAAAAAGGCCTGAAGCTTTTCTATACCTATCATCATTTCTCCAAGTTCATAGAGTTTCCAGAGGCATGTGGTTTAGGAAGTGGATGCCACTCCTTCCTCCCAACCTGTCTTAAACTGGGAGCTCCACCAAACACTGTCCACGATGAGTGTGCCTGTTTGACACACCTATGGCACAGTTGTTTCGCATCTCAGCAACTCCACGTTACTTCAGTACAGCAAATAGACAGACCATGTCTGTATCACTTAAGAGAATATTAATCCCATTTTTAAATTCAGGGATGCTCAAATGTTGGTGGGCTATAAACCAGAGACCCCCCCAGTCCATCTGGCAAGTACAATCCACTGACACCCTCTTGTGGACAAAAATAAGGCCAAGAAAATACCCATCGCCCCATACGTGACCCTCATCAAGACATGAGAAGCTGTCTTCCACCATCAAACCAATTCACAGGATCCATTCTTGATTATTGCCTCTGGTAACCCTGATAACCTGGAGAAAGGACAAAACTTATACAAGTGTCCAGGTCTTTCATTCATAGGGACGCTGAGTCGCCTACAACTCGACAGCACTTAACAACTACAACAACATACTATTATATGCCTGACAGAGCGTTAATTTTGTACTCAAGAGATAATAATTTGAGATATATGAGTTGCATGTCAGAAGCTGCTGCTTTTGCTATGTCCTGTTCTCTAACTGGAATTTCTGAACTCACCTAAAACTTCATGGGGCCATAGGTCGTCCCCCCACTTAAGAATCTTTCTATGGACATTAAAATTCATGGCAGTAAGTCAGAACCAACTTACAGCTGATGCTGTAGCAAGCTTTCCAAGCTGTAAATACTATAGGAAATGACCGCCCATCTTTCTTCCAAGGAGAGAAATAGATATAGGTAGAGATAGAGACAGAGACAGAAACAGAGATAGAGATAGATAGAGAGATAGAGAATATCTTTCTTTTGAAGAACCGAAAGTTAAAGATATTATCTTTTTTTTGAAGAACTGAAATTTAGATGTGATACGACAAATAGGTCATAAAGAAAATAAGAGATTAAATTTGGCACCTCTCCCAAAAAAAGGTAGGAAAACAAAACACAGTTCACATACTTCAGAGGAGGTAGGTGAAGGTTATGTAGGTCAGCACCTTTTTTTAACTGTGTTATCATGGACGCATGGGTCTTAGAGACTTCACAGACACACACACACACACACACACACACACACACACACACTCCACAAACCACCAAACAAGAATACAATCCCATAATCTCCAAGTCAATTTTGACTAATAGGTATCATATGTGTGTCGTGGCGGACCTGTGCTCCATGGAATTCTTCTTGATGGCTGGTTCTATGGAAGTAGAGCCTCAGGTCTTTGGAGGCATCTCTGGGTGAATCAGGCATTCCAACTTGCAGAAAAGCCACTGCATGCAGGAACAGACTTCACCACCAAGTTTTCTCATCAGCTCAATAAGCATCAAAATGGCTCTTGCAAAGAGGATAAAATAAATTGCTTTAAAGTACTGAGGCTAGTACCTCCACTCTTTTTTTTTTTTCATTTTCTTTCTTTTTGAAACAGCTAAGTGCTTGACTATTAGCCGAAAGGTTTATAGATCAAATTCATTCAGCGGCAACTTGAAAGACAATCCTAGCAATCCTCTTCTGAAAGGTCATAGTGTCAAGAACTTACAGAAAGGACACATTCGTACTGTACAATACAGAGAGGTTGATCCATGACAAGTGACAACAACATCACAGCCACTAAAGAGCTAGCAACCACTCTAATACACATTGCATCATAGAAAGAAACAGTGTACTGAATTTATTTCTAACAAGAATATTTGTACAATTTTTTTTAAATACTAGTCAAATATTCCAAGATTTGAGATAAACTTTTAAAATTCAGTGAGTGCTAGCCAGTTAAAATAGGATGAGTT
>NW_006399772.1:22565798-22634241 GCF_000299155.1 Elephantulus edwardii
CACAGGACAGAGCAGAGTTTAGGGCTGTTGTACATAGGGTCGCTATGAGTCGCAAGCGACTCGACGGCACATGACAACAACAACATATATATATATAAATTATGTATTTCTATGTGTCATACTAATCAGAAGTTCAAGCTGATTTTTGCTATATTTAGAATCCTGTTACTTTTAGGTTAAAGGTCAGACTGTTAAGTGAAAAGTTGACTGTTCAAACTCATCAGCCACTCCATTGAAGAAAGAGATACTGACTGTATGTAAATTCTCAGTTTGCTCCTGTGAAGATTTACAGTCATGGAAATCCATTCAAAGATTGCCATATATTGACATCAACTCCACAACAACCGTCTTCCAGTTATGATCAAATAAAGAAAATGTTTCAATTACATAGTACATTGTTGTAGATTGCCGTTGAGTCAAGCACGACTCATAGCCACCCTATGAACCAAAGGCCTGAAGCCTTTCTATAGCAATCATCGTTTCTCGAAGTTCATAGATTTTCCAGACGCATGTTGTATTATTTTAAAAAGATAGAGCTGGGATGATAAAGGCTGATATAGCCCAGGCCATTAGATACAAATACAACTTAATCCAAGTCCAGTGAACTGTTTTGTTGTGCTTACACAGTTTCACAAGAAATTCCCTAACAAAATTCAAAATTTAGGAAATTTTGTATATAATCCGCTTTCTAACCTCCCAGAAATTCAAAAGCTCTTACATTACCAGGTGTTAGAGATCACCATGCACCTTCCCCATCTGGTGAGATTCCACCTGCCCAGTTGTGCTTAACTTTTTGCACTACTTGTATGTCTTCATAATGCGTCACATGTGTGATCTGATCCTTAATTGAAAACATTAGAAGTTTAGCGATTCTAATAAGATTTAAAGCATATGATTTCATGTCAACAAAGGAGCCCCAGTGGTGCAGTGGTCCAGGGGCTGGCTGCTAACCGAAAGGTTAGTGATGCAAATTCCTTCGCCCTTCCACAGAGAAAGGCGTGGCAAAGACTGTTGTCAGGTGCCTTCAAAGAGACAATACCTCAGCGACCCAAGAAACAGTAGATCTGAATCTTGTCATGTCCTGTGCCATTTTCATAACTTCTGATTGATTCACTGGAGCCGATTGCTACAGTTATGATGTCAATCTATCTTGTACAGGGTGTTCCTCTCTTTCTCTGACTCTTCATCTTTCCAAGCAGAAAGTGTTTTTCCAAGGACTGGTCCTTCCTCACAACATGTCCAAAGTACATGAGATGAAGCTTTGGAGTAGGTGGTGGTACTTTCAGCAAAATATGCTTCTTTGCTCACTTGGAAGTCCTGGGGATAGATAATACTTGTCTCCAACACCACAAATCAAAGGCATTGGCTTTTCTTCTGTCATGTTTGTTCATTGCCCAACTTTGAAAAACATAAGAAGCAATTGAAAAAAAACCATGGCTTAGATCAGGCACACCTTACTCTTTAAATTGACATCATTGCTCTTCAGCACTTTTCATATTTTCCCAATGTAACATATGCTTTGATTCCTTGAGTGTTGTTACCATGGGTGTTGATTGTGGCTCCAATAAAACGACATCACTGAGAACTTCAGTCTTTTCTTCCTCCATCTATCATGATATTACCAAGATTACAGGCTTTGAAAACCTGTAAGGCAATTTTACTCTGTCTTATATGGCCACTGTGTGTCAGAATCACCTTGACCACAACATTCATTTCCACTAGCAGAAGAAGGCAAAGGAGGAGGGAAAAACTTGGACTTGAAAATAGGTCTAAGTCTTCATGATGTAATTGTCTTGCTATTGTCATTCAAAGTGCCTGCAAACGCCTGTTGCCAGTGCAATGCCTTTGACTCATGGTGACCCTATGTGTGTCATAGTAGGACTGGGTTTTGTAATGAATCCTGACTTTTAAGAAGTAAATAGTTAGGTCTTTCCTTGATGTGTCTCTAGGGGGACTCAAACTGCCAAACTTTTGATTAGCACATCAGACAACATTTTAAGTACCCAAGATATATACTAACAATTTCTTAATCCTCTGGAAAAGATGGATGTTAGCATCTGTTTCCAAAACAAAACACTACAATCTTCTGTTCTTCAAGAAGTGACTTCTAAATCGGCTAGTTCATCTCTGGGGTAGGAAGGCAGGGTGACTCAGAGCACTGCAGTGTGCCTCACTGCTTCCATCCAACGGATCCGACCTCCTCATTGGTTCTAATCAGCTCTCAAGTTTAGCACTAATAACAGGGCCTCGTACTTTCGTTTGCCTTTTCCTTCCCCTTCTCTTTTTGGAACTGCAAATGAGATCACATTCAAGGTCATTTCTTTATCAGTCAACTCATCAGATTTTGAATTTGTTTTAAGGAGTCTGACGGGGGAAAAGGCTTTCTAGCCAGTCCTCCATGAATTCCATAAAGTTTGCTGCATTGCTTCTTGCTGCTTTGTGTCTGCAGCACGTTCCACACATGAACATTCCCCATCCGTGTCCCAGAGTCCAGAACCACCCACACTCCAGGGACCACCACTCACCTCAACAGGCAAAGTCTGAATTAGAAGACAGACAAGCACAGGTATCATTTAAAGTACAGGGAAATGGCTAGGTGAAGACCTCTCTCAACATAATTTCTGTGCTATGTGAACCAAGTCACTCATCATTTTGTTTCTGTAAAACAGGAGTGATCATTTCAATACTTATTCACAGGAGTGGTGTAAGGATTTAATGGGATTACTATGCACAGTGTTTCCGGTGTTGAAAGGAGCTATGTAAATAGTATCTGGATTTGTGTTCTCTCCCAGGATTCAGACTCAAGCCTTCTTTGAGCAGAACATCTTTTGACTCATTTCTAAGAATCACTGATAGCCTTTTATTTGGTCAGTCTATATTAGAACCTCCATCCTCCAGATACATACACATTTTTGAAAACAGTACTGGAAGCAAAAAATGTGTCTGGAGTTAAAGCATAGAAGGAGTTTCTCTTTCCCTAGTGTTACCAGGTGTTTCAAATGTGACATTTATCCTGTCAGAACACATCAAGATACCATGGTGACAATTGCTATAGAAATTCTAGATTTAGTAAGGAAAGGTTATTCCAGTTCTATTTTTCTGCTATCCTTGTTCACAAGCCCAAACCCTCCAATCCTGCATAGAGCAGAAAACTGAAAGTGACCCCTGACACAAGTATCTTGACCACTTTCTGACCCAGAGCCCAAAACATCCATTTCCTAATACCTTTCAGAAGATAAGCATCTGAATGGGCCCCAAAATAATACCTGGGACATAGATTACATTATCAGAGCTTTATTTTTAATATGTGATTATCTATTCAAATCTAAGTCATTATCACAAGGTTTAGACATGTGTTGTTGTTAGGTGCCATCGAGTCGTAGACAACTCATAGTGACCCTAAGAACGAAAGGCCGGAGCACTGTTCGTATATAGAGTTTCCAGAGGCAAGCCATTTCGGAAGTGGATGCCACTCCTGCTTCCAGGCTTGTTTTAATCGGGAAGCTCCAGCAAACACTGTCCTCCATGGGTAACTATTACCATGTGTGGCACATCAGTGTCACAGTGTTCAGTATCACAGTAACCATGAGTTACCTCTGTACAGCAATGCACAGACTACATACTTATATATTGGTGAGAGTGCATCACAATACTGGACAAAAGGGGCTTAAGGAAAAAAGAATCCATAGGCTCTACTCAACTAAAGAAAAAGGAAAAATTCTTTGTGCTGAGTCAAGAAATACAGATCTGGTGATGTCAGAGCTTTTAATTTTTCAAGAGGAAGAAGAAATGCAGAAGTTAAAAGGAAATTTTCCAATTTTAAAAACATCTGCATGTCCAACTTGGTGTGATTGCCAGTTTACGGCCGCCAATCGATGGATGCTCTGAATCCAGGAATTATCTCTCTGCAAGCTTAGTGTTAAGTCCCTGGGTGAAGTAAATGATTAAACCCTGACTACTAATTGGAAAAAGGCACCGTGGGACAGTGAGGTGCTTCTGAAAGTCACCTTCCTTGAAAACTTGGAGCGCAGTTCATAGGCGGGAGTCAGAATATTGACAGTTGGGATTTTTCGGTTGTTGTTACTTGCTTAGCCTTGAGGAGCAGTTCCTGGACGCTGTTCTTGTTAAATGTGATGAGTCAACGAGCAATCGTAGTGACCCCGGGAACCATGAATCTGACCCCTTCCCTACTCCGAGCCATCCTCACCATTCCTGATATACTCGAACCCATCACTACAGTTGCTGTGTCAATTTATTTTACTGAAAATCTTCCTCCCTTTGCACTTAATTATTAACCAAAAGGTTGGCAATTTAAACCCAATTGGGGAAACTCAGAAGCAAGAGCTTGCAATCTAAATATAATAAAGACTGTGGCCACTGAAACCTTTATAAGGCACAGTTCTGCACTATACCACATGGGGTTATGAGAAATTGAAATCAACTTATGGCAACTGGTTAGGTTTTGTTGTTTATTTATTGAGGTTTTTTATTTATTTAGAGATGATTTACAGAAAAGTCCCTGGGCACTTGACTGAAATGCAAATTTCAAGTGGCCTCCCCCAGTCTGCTCTCATATTTGTATATTTTAATAACCAACCCAGGAGATTCTAATGGAAATAACTCAGGTATTACCTTTTAGAACACACTGCTGTAGAAAGCCACCTACCCAATAAATTAATCTCTATCTTTCTGTTTTGGGGTCTAATACATTGTTGTTGTTATGTGCTATGGAGTTTCCTGCAACTCATAATGACCCCCCATGTACAACAGCTCTGAAACCTGCCCTGTTGTCCCAAGCCAGTCCCACTGACTCCGACACACCTACTCCTATCGCCCCAGTTATGGTCTTAATCCATCCCATCTGGTGGTCTTCCTCTCCTGCATTGTTCCTTCACCATTCTGTGCATGATGTCTTTTTCCAAGGACCAGTACCTCCTTGCCACATGACCAAAGTATGTGAGACGGAGCTTCAAAATCCTAGCCTCCAAATAGAAACTTGATTTCACCCTCTCCAAGACAGACCTATTTGTCTTCTTGGCTATTCATAGTATGTTCAAGACTCTTCTCCAGTATCACAACTTCAAGGCATTAATTCTTCTGCCATCCTTAGTCATTGTCCAGCTTTCTGATGTATACCAAGTAATTGCAAAGACCATAGCCTGGATCAGGTGCACCTTAGTCTATAGACTGTCACTGTTGCCTTTTAGTACTCTGAAGAGGTCCCTGACAGCAGATTTTCCTAGTGCAATTCATTTTTTTATTTCCTGACTGCTGGTGCCAAGAGTGTTGGCTGTGGAGCCTAACAAGCTGTAATTGTTAACAACCTCAATGTCTTCTCCATATATCATGGTGCTGACAATTTGTCCAGTGGTGAGAATCTTTGTCTTCTTGATTCTGAGCTTCAATCCATATTGAAGACTATACTCCTTGACCTTCTGTAACAAGCACTTCAGTTCCTCCTCAGTTTCATCAAGCAACATTGTGTCATCTCTTTCTCCTCAAGGTTAGCCACAATTGGTTGTGATCCACACAGTCAAATGCCTTTGCATACACAATGAAACACAGGCATTCCTTTGGTACTCTTTGCTTTCTGCCAAGATCCATCTGACATTGGCAATAATACCTCTAGTGTGATGATCTCTTCTAAATCCTTGTATCTCTAGTGCCATGACCTCTTCTAAACTCTTGTACTTCTAGTAGCTCTCTCTTGATACTGTTTCAGTCATTTTTGGATAATCTGCAGCAGGTTTTTGCTTGCGTGTGATATTAGTAATGTTGTTGTTGTTGTTGTTATATGCCGTCAAGTCGCTTGTGATTCATAGCGACCCTATATACAATAGCCCTAAAACCTGTTCTGTCCTGTGCCAATCTCACTGTCTCTGACACACCCATCCCAATTACCCCAGTCACTGAATCAATCCACCTCATAGAGGATCTTCCCTTCCTGTGTTGTCCCTCCACCCTCCCAAGCATGATGTCCCTCTCCAAGGACCAGTCCCTCCTGGCAACATGTCCAAAGTATGTTAGACGAAGCTTCAGAATCCTTACCTCCAAGGAGCAGACCATTTTAACCCTCTCCAGGATGAATCTGTTTGTTTTCTCAGCAGTCCATAGTACACTCAATACTCTTCTCCAGCACCACAGCTCAAAGCCATCAATTCTCCCTCTATCCTCCCTAGTCATAGTCCAACTTTCTGATGCATAACAGGTGATTGTTCAATAATTTCCACACTCTATTAGATCACTTTTTTTTAAATGGGAATAAATATGGATATCTTCCAGGAGGGAATGAATGCCTACAGATCTTGGTGCTGTATCAACATAAGAAGATGTTTAGGAAAGCCTAAATTAATTCACTTTCATAACTTGCCTTCAATCTCCAGCAAGCCCATTAAGACATAAGATACTAAGAAAGTGCAGGAAAATAACCTTGGAGATGAACAAGGAAAATCCTGGTACATGGAGTATTGTTGGTAAAGCTAGATTACAGGAGTGGCTAAGCAATGAGTCATCTCATGATTTCTAAAGGGTTCTTCCAGCACTAAGACGTGTTTAAGGACATAAAAATACATCTAACTACTTCACGAAATTGCAAAGTTCCACACAGTGATAAGTAATTAGCTCCCAGAACTGTAGCAATTGCTATTTGTTTTAAAATATTCTCATTTGTCAAAATTATGGTAGTTAATAAAATATATTTATGAAGTAAGAAATGGTAATAGAAATAACTCTATCAAAATATAATAAAGATGATTTTGCAACTTTGATTTTCCTATCTTAACTTTCCTCTGTAATTCCCCTAATTATCTTTGGAATGAGTCATCCATTTTTATTTAGCATACATACCTATGCAGTGATAATCTTGCTTCTTCAGGAGAGAGGTAGTCGTGGAGAATTTTCAATTAGTGTTTAATTTGGAACAGCATGTGAAGAATATTTGAAAAGATTAGATAATTCCAAATCACATATTTTGAAGGTCCGTGTGGTGAAAACAATAAGAAAAGGGCATAATAAAAAAAAAAAATACAATTAGTTTCAGCGTTTTCCCACTAGTTACAGGCTAACTCACTAGTGTCTCCCTGTCTTCCTCTCTATTTTGAGGATTCCCAGTTCCAGGGTTCCCAGAACCTTTTTAAGGCTAAGTCTTTCAAGCCAACTCTAACAGCTCCATCATCTCTTTTATTGAATTTAATCACATTTTCCCCTCTAACTTTTCAAAAAGTATTCTAATATGTTGGAAGCAGGAGTGGCATCCACTTTGAAAATAGCTTGCCTCCAAAAACTCTATGAACTTGGAGAAATGATGAAAGTTTTATACAAGGGTTCAGGTCTTTCCTTCATAGGACCACTATGAGTAATATACGGCTCGATGACACTTAACAATGACATTCTAATATGAGGGTTGGCAAATTTAGTCTGTATAGGATCAAGGAGCAAATCTTTAGTCATAAATATTTAGTCATGTGGGTCTTGTGATCTCTGTTGTGATTACTCAACACTATCATTGCAAATAAAATAAGCCATAAATGATACATGAATGCTTCAAAATTGCTGCATTCCATTAAAACATTATTTATAAAGACAGTTGTTGGAGCAGACATGTCATCAACAATATTTCACTTAGCCCTGTTCTATTGTTCTATTAGAAAATTATGTACTTTTTATGGTACTTACAAAATCTCCTCTTCCTAAATAAATTAAGTTCCTTGCAGATACAAATGTCTATATTTTCTTTGAACTTATGCACATATGGATCTGACAAATGTCTATTAATTGTTAGTTAACTTCATGATCTTTTGTGTGTTCAAAAATTTTTATTTTATATTGATTTGCTTACAAAGTTTGTATATATTATGTTTCACACTACTCTTTATTCATATTGTTTCATACAATCATTCCAGTTCATTATGTTTGTTTAAAAACTTATCATGATTATCATTTTATATAATTTTTAAAATTTTTTTTGTATAATTTAAAAAAAATTTATTTTATACTGGTTTATTTACAAAGTTCATCTACATACAGTGTTTGTCCTTACGGAACTGAGTTACTTTACTTAGTATAATGCTTTCCAGTCCCTCTCAAGTTAACTAGGAATTTACAAAATCATTGCTCCTTCATGCTGCGTAATAGTCCATTGTGTTAATTAACCATTATTTCTCAATCCATTCAACTGTGGTTGGACATTTGGGCTGTTTTCATGTTCTTGCAATGGTGAATAACACTGCTATGAACATTGATGTACAAGTCTCCGTTTGAGCCTCAGTTCTCATTTTCTCAGAGTACATTCCAAACAGTGAAATAGCTGGGTCACATGGAATTTCTGTGTTCAGCTTTTTGAGGAAACACCAAACTGGCTTTAAGAGTGGTTGTACCATTTTACAATCCCACCAACAATGTATAAGAGTTCCTAACTTGCCATATCCTCTCCAACATTTATTACTTGCAGTCCTGATAATCTTTGCTACTGCTACTGGAGTGGGATGGTATCTCACTGGGGTTTTGATTTACATATCTCTTATTGCCAGTGATTTTGAGCATTTCTTCACATGCTTTTTGGCCATTTGAAGATTTTCCTCTGTGAAAATTCTTTTCATGCATTTTACCCACTTTGTAATTGTGTTATCAGTATTTTTCTTGTAAAGGCCCTTTAGAGTTCTGTAAACTTTTGATATGAGACCCTTGTCTAAATAGTATTGCCAAATGATTTTTCTCCCAGTCAGTAGGTTTTCTTTTCACTCTGTTGAAAAATGTTTTTGATATGCACAGGGATTTAATCTTTAGAAGGTCTTATTCATCAATTTTATCCTGTGCATTTCTGGCTGTGTTTGGTAGTCTTTTTATACCATAGACTAGGCCCTTTAAGTTTGATGAGCTTTATGGTTTTGGGCTTTACCCCCTAGTGTCTTATCCACCTTGAGGTGATTTTTGTGTATAGTGTGAGTTGTGGATCCTGTTTCAGCCTTTTGCAGATGGCAGTTCAGTTTTGCCAGCAACATTTGTTGAAGAAGTTGCCATTTCCCCAATGGATAGGTTTGACTTCCTTGTTGAATATCAGTTGACCATAGATAGCTGAGTCTATTTCTGGGTTCTCAATTCTGTTCCATTGGTGCCTGTCATTGTACCAGTACCTTGTTGTTTTAGTTACTACTGCTGTGTGGTAGGTCAAGGTGTGCTATACCTTCCATTTCATTTTTGTTTTTCAGAAGTGCTTTGCTTATTTGGGGTTTCTTTCCTCTCCAAATAAACTCAACAATTTCTGTTTCTATCTCCTTGAAAAGTGAATTTGGTATCTATATTAGGATTGCATTGACCATGTAGATTGCTTTTGGAGGATTGTCATTTTCACAATATTGAGTCTTCCTATCTATGAATAGGGCACATTTTCCCATTTCTTTAGTTATTTTATTGTGTCGTGAAAAATATTCTGTGGCTTTTTAATACAGGTCTTTTGTATCTCTAGTTAGGTTCACTCCCAATTATCACAACTTGTGTTTGGCTATTGTAAATGATATTGCTTTCTTGGATTCCTTCTCTGAGTTTTCTTTGTTCTGTAGTGGAATTCTATCAATTTTCTAATATTGATCTTTATTGATCTCTATCCTGACATTCCACTAAATTAGTCTACTAGCTCTAACATTGTTGTTGTTGTTGAGTCCTTGGGGTTTTCTCTGTACACTAGGATATCATCTACATATAGCAACAGTTTAACCATCTCTTTGCAGATATGCATGCCTTTTATTTCCTTCACTTGTACTATTGCCCTAAGAAGCACTTCCAGTATAATATCAAATAGAAGTAGTGACAGTGGGCATCCTTGTCTGGTCCCTGTTTGCAAGGAAAATGTTTTTAGTCTTTCTCCATTGAGAATGATATTGGCTCTTTGTTTTGCATATATACTTTTCACTACGAGGAAATTCCCTTCGATTCCAATTTTGCTGAGTTGCTGATTGTCTTTATCAGGAAGGGCATTAGATTTTTCAAATGCCTTTTCTGTATCAATTGCTAAAATAATATGCTTTTCATTATTTGCTTTGTTAATATGGTGAATTACGTTGATTGTTTTTCTTATGTTGAACCATCCTTGCATACCTGTTATGAATCCCACTTTTTCACGGTGAGTTATTTTTTTGATGTGCTTTTGGATTCTATTGGCTAGGATTTTGTTAAGGATTTTTGCATCTGTATTAATGAGAGATACTAGTCCGTAGTTTTCTTTCTTGGTAATATCTTTTCCTGATTTTGGTATTGGGCTTATGCTTGCTTCATAGAATGACTCTGAAAGTGTTCCTTCTTGTTCAATTTTTTTTTTTAATAATTCAAGTAGAACTGGTGACAGATTTTCTTTGAATGTTCGGTAGAATTTAGCAGCGAAGCCATCTGGTCCAGGGCTTTTCTTATAGGGAAGTTTTTTTATAGCCTGTTTCAATTTCTTCTTTTGTGATGTGTGTGTTCAAATGTTCTCTATCTGTCCTTGTCAGTTTTAAGGAATTTGTCCATTTCCTCCAGGTTGTTTAATTTATCAGAGTATAGCTTTTCATAGTGTTCCAATATTACCAATTTAATTTCATCTGGTTTTGCTGTGATGTCATCTCTGTTATTTTTAAATTGCGTTGTCTGTGTCTTCTCCCCCCCCCTTTTGTTAAGTTTGCCAATGGTTTGTCAATTTTATTTTTCTGTTTTCTATCTCACTGA
Source organism: Elephantulus edwardii (assembly GCF_000299155.1). Taxonomy (NCBI): domain Eukaryota; kingdom Metazoa; phylum Chordata; class Mammalia; order Macroscelidea; family Macroscelididae; genus Elephantulus; species Elephantulus edwardii. The sequence goes on from NW_006399772.1 coordinate 22,576,494, forward strand.
TTTCAGCTCTTGCTCTCATAATTTCATTTCTTCTAGAGGATGTAAGATCAGATTGCTGTTCTTTTTCTATTTGATGAAGGTGTTGAGTTAGGTCATTGATTTTTCTTCTTTCTTCCTTTTTTAATGTGCCTATTGCTATGAACTGCCCCCTGGAGGACTGCTTTAGCTGTATCCCAGAGGTTTCGGTATGGGAAGCCAATACTAAATATTTGTAATAAACCGAATGCTATTAGGATGTGGGGGAGCTGAGGTACAAGTTAGAGTTCACCCTGATGCACTAAGGCAATCCTTAAAGGTTTACCAGACTCTTGCATTTGCTGACCCCCTCCCTCCTGAGTCAGGAAGAAGGTTTTCAATAGAAAGAATTTGGCTTCATCTGCATTGAATTATCTTTGTGATTTACTTCCAGATAATTTTGAATAAAGATACAGGGAAGCTGGAATGGGAGTCTTCAGTCGTGAACTGCTGGCCCCCTGTTTTTCATACCCTCTGCTCTATCTCATTCCTGGCTGGCTGTCTTATTATTAATAATTATAAAAATACGTTACCCTCAGTCTGCAACGTTTTGGTATGTTGTATTTTCATTTTCATTTTTTTCAAGGAACTTCTTATTTCATTTTTAAAATTTCTTTTATAACCCAATCATGTTCTAGAAGAGAGATATTCTATTTCCACGTTTGCTTTTGTAAGCTTTACCTTCCTGTGGTTAATACTAGTTTTATTCATTGGGATTTGAGAAAATACTTTGTATTAATTCAATGTTATTTAATTTGTTGAGGTTTGCTTTATGTCCTGATGTGTGATTATTTCTGGGTAATGTACCATGTGCACTTGAGAAGAAAATGAATTGAGTTTTAGTTGTGTGCAGTACTCTGAATACACCCACAAGGTCGAGATGGCTGACTGCAGAGTTCAGATCTTCTGCTTGAGCTTAAGGTGTCCCATGTGGTGTAACTAGATAGCAGTCTTTCCCCCAAAGTATCTGAATGGCAAACCAGGAACCCTGTTGCTCCCTTCCAGAAATGGTGTCTTTGCCCACCTAGAGATTGAGTTTAAGGGGTCCTGTGTGGTGTAGCTAGACAGCAGTGCTTCTCCCAAAAAAACCTCTGGGTACTGCTAGCTCTTCCTCCCATGCAGCACGTCTTCCCTCCCACACCATGCATCTTCCCACATGCACCGTAGTCTTCAGACTGACATCATTGCTTTTAGCATTGTGGAGAGGTTCTTGACAGTAGATTTACCTATCACAATTCATCTTTTGATTCCTGACTGCTGGTGCCAAGCATGCTGTTTATGGATCCTATGAGGATGAAATAGTTAACAACTTCCATCATTTCTCCAAGTATCATGAAGCTGTTTATTGACCCAGGGGTGAGGGTTTTTGTTTTCTTGATGCTGAGACGCAATCCATACTGAAGACTGCAATCTCTGATCTTCTGCGACAAGTGCTTTAGAAATGTTACTCCTATCTCTTCCATGAAATTCAGATTCAGAAATGGATCCACCCAACCCTGCTGCAACCCTTGTACATTTCCAACAGACGAGAAGGTGGCTAAATTGTAAAAAAAATTTTATCACATAATGAAAGTTAGCATTGTTGTTGTTAAGTATCATCAAGTTGACTATTTCTCACAGCAACTCTATGAATGGCAGATCTGAATCTAGCCCTATCCTGTCATGTCTGATATACTTGAACCCATTATAACAGTCACTGTGTCAGTCCATCCTATTGATAGTCTTCCTTTCCTTCACTGACCCTCCACCTTTACCAGCATGATGTGTTTTTCCAAGGCCTAACCCATTCTGTTTGGAGACTAAGCTGTTCTTGATCCAGGCCATGTTCTTTGCAATTACTTACAATGAACAATGAACCAGAAAACCGGACAATGACAATGGTAATAAAATGAGAGTTCTGGTGCTGGAGAAGAGTATTTAATATATCAAGGGCTGCTAGAAGAATAAACAGGCTTGTCCTGGAGAGGGTAAAACCAGGCTTCTCCTCAGGGGCAAGGATTCTGATGCTTTGTCTGACATACTTTGGGCATCTTACAAGGAGGGACCGGTCCTTGGAGAGGGACATCATGCTTGGAAAGGTGGTGGAACAGCAAAGGAGAGGAAGACTCTGGATGAGATGGATTGACTCAGTGACTGGGTTAATGGGGGTCAGTGTGTCAAAGACAATGAGGTCGGCTCAGGATAGTGCAGGGCTCAGAGCTGTTGTATATACGGTCACTATAATTCACAAGTGACTCGAGGGCACATAACAACACCACAAACAACCTTTCCTGATAACATGTTCAAAGTATGTGAGACAATGTTTCACCATCCTTGTCTCAAAGGAGGACCTTTGTTGCATTTCCACTACACACATCTATTATACCCCCAAGATTATTCCCACCTCTAAATTCAGAAATCTTGTCTCCCTTGTGAGAATCAATATGTCCAAAGAGATACATCTAGCTGCATCCCTAGCAGAAAACCCAGAAATTTTACAGAATGAGAAGACTCGGCATTGAGACACGAGTAGATTAAGACAGTATCTTGTTACTTCTTGAGTCTTACATAAAGCAGATAGTCAACTTCACAGTTCCTTTTTGTTGTCCTTGTTAGAGAAAGCATGTTTAGTACCCTGCTGATAAAGAAGTGGTATATAAAGTGGTCTCAGACTTTGCACAGAATCAAAGACTTAAAATATCTAGTGAACAGTAATGAGGGCTCTCATCTAAAGAAATAGCACACATAGTGCAGAGCAGTGAGAACACCAGAGGAAGACTCCAAAGTACATTAATGGAATTTTGAGGGTTGGAAGTGGGGATCAAAAGGATGGCCCAGAATAATGGGTATTATTTTAAATATGTCTGGCTAAGGGTCATCATTAAATCCTTATAGGGGGATGAATTAAAATAAATATCACTACTCCAGCACATAATATTTCTAGCTGTCAAATAATATAACATTGAGCAAATATATAGAATGTTGTCAATAACATAACAATGTCAAGTAATATAAAGTTAAAATTCTCATTTCACTCTATGTGTTCCTAATTCTTAACTAATCATTTTTATGCATCTCTCTGATATTATAGCTTTCCAAACTGGGAAACAAACCTTGATATTAACCTGTAGCCTTTAAAGATCAGTTGTTGTTGGGCTGATCTTGATTCATGACTTCTTGAATGTAAGAGTAGAGAAAGCTGGGGTTTTCAGTCTCTGATGAAAGAGCTCACCAGATCTTTCTTCTGAGTGACCTCAAATCTCCAATCTTTTGGTTTGGCAGTGAATGCATGGAATATTTGCAGCAACTATAGACGGCTCTAACTATTGGTGAGATTTGTATTGTGTTTGCATGTGCTTTATGCAAGCCACAGTCTTTCTAACGAGATAGTATGCATCTGAGAGCTGGACAGAAAACCAGATGACAGAAAAAGAATTGATGCCTTTGAGTTGTGGTGTTGGAGAAGAGTACTTGACTGTCAAAACAAGTATATCTTGGAGAAACTTTAACCAGAGTGCTCCCTGGAGGCAAAGATGATGAAGCTTTGTTTCAGATACTTTAGACAGGTTGCCAGGAGAGGCGATTCCTTGAAGAGAGATGCCATGCTTTTAAAGGTAGAGGGCCAGCAAAATATAGGAAGACCCTCAACAAGATGGACTGAGACAGTGACTGCAGCAATGGCTCAAGTGTGTCCGAGATGATGAAGATGGAACAGAATAGAATAGGATTCAGGTCTGCTGTTCATTATGAGTTGTATTTGACTTAATGGCACTTAAAAACAATGATATGCTAAGTCTTGCATATTGTATTGGATATTGATCTCATATAAGTCTTGAAGACCAGACAAAACAAATTGTTTTCTGTTATGACCATTGTTACAACAGAATAAAAATTTGACAAAGGCAACACTATCTCCTAACTCCTTCATTACCTAAATGTGCTTGAGCTCACAGGAAAACAACATCTCCCCAGCCGTCATGTACTAGGAAGACAAGGAACCAGCTCTAGTTGTTACATGCTGTCAAGTCAATTACAGCTCCAACTAAGTTTGTGTGACAGAGCAGAACAGCCCCGTAGGGTTTCCTGGCTGTGATCTTTGCAGAAGCAAAGCACTAGGTGTTTCTTCCTAGAGCCACTGAGCAGGTTTGAATCACCAGCTTTGGGATCAGTAGTTGAGTGCATGACCAGTTATGTCTCCAGAACACTTTTGGTTCTGGTCAGTTGGTTGTAATCAGAAGTGACATTAACTTCTTGGAAAAATCATAGAAGAATGGTTGCAATTTTTTCCTGGTTTCTCTGCCCTTGCTCACTGATTCCAGATGGCATAACACTAGAAAATGGATCCTTGAGTCACCACTTGTATGAGAAGGACCTCGGACACCTAGCAGGCTGGCTGCGATGTCACTGATCTGAGCAGCGATTTGCTGCCACAGCATCACCTAGCCTATCTTCACTGAAATGCAAACTGATACCCAACATAGTTAAAGTGATATCCAAATTGCTTGGGAAAATTGAATAAAAAAACCCAAATCCATTCTGTCACCTGTTTTTGTAACCAAGCTTTTATGGAAAGATACTAACTTTTACTTTAGAACAGCAGGATTGAGTAGTTGCAACAGTGCACGTCCCTGCATCTAAAATATTTATTATCTGTCCTTTCTCACAAAAGAGAAAAAATATTTTTGTCCTCTATCTAGGAAAAGGGAAACCACAGCTAAAATATAAACTACACAATAAAAATTATCCAATAGCAAAGTATACAGTAAAAGTTCTAGCCTTTGAGCCCTAAAATGGACTGTCAATAGTGTTTTTAACTACAAGCAAATTCTTTGTTAACACACTGACTTTAGAACTTATTTCAGACATCTCCTGTTAAGAGCCATCAATTCGATTCCAGTTAATAGCAACCCAGCACAACAGAATAAAACCTGCCTGCTCCTTCCCCATCCTCACATCTCTGCTGTGCTTGCACCCATAGTTGCACACACTGTGTCAACTCACCTTGTTAAAAGTCTACTCTTTCAGTTGTCATCTACTCTTAACAAACATCATGGGCTTTTCCACAGCCTGGCCCATCCTGAAACTACATCCAAAGTAAGCGAGGCAAAATCTCACTAGCCTTGCTTCAAAGGAACACATTGGCTATACTTTTATTCCAAGACCAATTTGTCCATTCAACATTCTTCACCAATACCACAATTTAAAGTCGCCAATTTTACATCAGTCTTCCTTATTTACCATCCAACTTTCACGTGCACAGGAAGTAACTGAAAATATGGCTCGTGCAAGATGAACATTAAACGGACATCCTTGTTCTTTTAGTCCCTCCAGGAGTTTCTTAGGAGCAGCTTTGTTTAATATTGTATATCTTTTGGCTTCTTGACTGATACATCTACGGATGTTGATTCTATATAGAAGCAAAATGAAATCATTGACAAATTCAATCTCTTCTCTATCATGTATCACCTGAAATAATCATAAGGCCTAATCTGGCTAACTCTGAATTAGAGGAGTAAAAGTTATTTTAAGTTTTACTACATATGAGATTCACCTTCCTTGTAGAGAGAATTGGTGGTATATTCCCATAAAAATGACAATTTAAGAAACTCTTTGGGAAATTCTACTCTGTCCTAGGTGATGAAGAGATTGAGATTGTTAACAGCTTCAGTTTGCTTGGCTCCACAATCAACACTCTTGGTACCAGCAAGCAGTAAGTTAAAAGATGAATTGCATTGAAGAAGGCTGCTATCAGAGACCTCGCTAAAGAACTAAAAAGCAACGATGTCAGTCTGGAGTCTGAGGTTTGCCTGATCCAGGTCATAGTCTTTGCAATTACTTGCTATGCATCAGAACGCTGGACAATTATTAGGGATGATAGAAGGAGAATTGATGCCTTTGAGCAGTGGTACTGGAGAAAAGTATTGAATATACCATGGACTTCTAGGATAATAAAAATGTTTGTCCTGGTGAAGATGAGACCAGGTTGCTCCTTGGAGATAAGGATTCTGAAGCTTTGCCTGACATACTTTGGGCATGGTCTAAGGAGGGACCAATGTTTGGAGAAAGACATCATGCTTGGGAGGGAGGAAGGACAATGCAGGAGAGGAAGACCCTTGATGAGATGGATTGATTCAGTGACTGGGGTAATAGGGGTAGGTGTGTCAGAGGCAATAAGATTGGCACAGGATAAAGCAGGGTTTAGGGCTGTTGTACATAGGGTCACAATGAGTCACAAGTGACTCAACGGCACATAACAACAACAACCAAAACAACTCTGTCCTAGAGGATTCATCAGTCTATATCAACCCAAGAGTACATTACAACAACATTTCTCCTTATCTAAAACTCTACTTTTTCAAAGTCCAGCTTTATGCTCTATCTTTATGAAACTTTCCACTACTCTGATCTTTCATTTCTCTGGATTCTTTTTATAAAAACACTCTCAGTTTTAAAAAAACTGAATCATGCTCTAATTAGATCAGATGTGTTTGTTGTCTCACTGATATTAAGGATGTTTATATTATTGATGACAGGGCGGTCCTCGTTGTTGTTTACAAAAGATACTTTCTTTTGTATAACAGTAGGTAGTTTTCAAAAGACCAACACTCCTTATTTAACTTGTTATCAATGATAATGCTTTAAAAGACCCTGTCTTTTTTGTTGCTGTGATATGTCATTGAATCATCTACCACTCATAGTGATCCTATGGACAATGGCTCTGGACCCTGCTCTATCCTGAGCCAACCTCATCAATTCAGACACACTTGACCCCATTGTTACAATCTCTGTGTCTTCCTCTCTTGTGCTGACATCCTACCTTTCTAAGCTTGATGTTCTTCTCCAAGAACTGGTCTGTCCTCATAATACACCAAAAAGTATGTGAGATGAAGTTTTACCGTTTTTTGTTTGCAAGGAGCACCTGATTTTACTTTCTCCAGAAATGACTAATTTGTTCCCTTGATAGTCTATGCGCTCTTCTCTAGCACCACAGCACCACAAAGGTAATGATTTTTCTTCTGTCATCCTTAATCTTTGTCCAGTTTTTAGATACATAGCAAGCAATTGACAAGACCAAGGATTATATCAGGTGCACCTTAATCTTTAGATTGACATCATTGCTCTTTAAAACTCTGATGAGGTCTTTGGCAGAATCTTCCAAATAAATCTCAACTTTATATTTCCTAGTTGGTATTGCTGGTGCCATGGGTGTTGATTATCGATCCAAGTAAGATTAAATAATTAACAACTTCAATTCTTCATCTATTACGATGTCTATTTGTTCTGTGGTGAGAAATTTTGTTTTCTTGATGTTGAGATTTAGTCCTTGATACATGGTAAAGGAAGTTTTTGATGAGCTTTCCTCCAGTCCTGATGCCACACTCTTCTTCATAAAGTCCAGCTTCTTGAATGATCTGCTTGGCATCCCTGATGCACTCCTTTTTTGATTTATGTTCTCTACCTTTGCTCTGACAACATCTTGGTCTATGTATAGGTTTCACAAGAGCATAATCAAGTGTTCTGAGGTGATCCACACAGGCAAATGCTTGTGCATAGTAAAAAACACACAAATGGATATCCTTGTGGTATGATATCCCTAATGTCACAACATCTTCTAAATCCAGCTTGTATTTCTGGCAGTTTGCTGTTAATACACTGTTCTAGCCATTTTTGGATAATCTTCAGCAAGATTTTGCTTGCATGTGGGATTACAGATCTTGTTCAATAATTTCTACACTCTGCTGGATCACAAACAATTACAGTTCTCTTCTCATCAGTTGGCCAGGTGGCTGTCCTCCAGATTTCTTGACACAAACTCATGAGCAAGTCCAAGTTTCATCTGTTTGTTGGAATATGTCAATTGGCATCCCATCAATTTCTGAGGATGTTGTTTTGTGTCAATGTCTTCAAAACAGTATGGTTCTTGAGCATATGAAACTTCCTGAAACAGTTCTGTTTCAGTCAATATTTTTGGTACAGTTACTCGAAGTAGTTTTTCAATCTTCTTTTGATACTTCTTGGGTCATTCAATATTTTGCCAATAGCATCATTCAGTATTGCAACTTGAGGCTTGAATTTGTTCTTTAGCTTTTTAGTTTGAGAAATACTGAGCAAATTCTTTTTATTTTCTGAGACAAGTCCTTTGCATATTTCACTATAATATTTTGCTTTGCCTTCTGTGCCACTCTTGTACTTCATAATTTTCCCCTTTGTTTCAGCTTCCCAACATTCCACAATTTTTAGAACTTCTTCTAATATCCGTTTTGATCCTTTCTTCCTCCTCCATCTTTGGAATGACCTTGACTTTCTTCATGGATAATATCCGTGATGTCATCCCTGTTCCTGTTGCTTCTTCTCAGAGCCTAGCCTCACTGAGGGAAATTGACATGTGAGAGGAAAGGACTGTATAACATTTATTAATCATTACTTTTACAAACTCGGCTACATGAATTGTGACTTTATAGCAGGAAATTACTTTCTGTAAATATGAATTACCCAGTGATTTAATCAATGTCTTGGAATAGAACATTGTCCTTTTTTACTGGTTTTCATATGCATCGTGTTTTATGTAATTACTATTGATCAGTAACTTTCTCATCAAATCCCCATTACCCTTGGCTATTCCTTTACCTGTCTACCATCTGTCTACAAATCCCTGTTGCCCTAGTCATTTTCCCCTCCTCCTTTTCCTGCTCCCATCCCTCCTCCCCTTTCCCATTTTGAACAGTTATACATGTTCTGTTCCTATTTGCTAATTGAAATAGCCATATTGTCTTTTGTCAACTCTTCCCAGGATGATCCTCCTTTGTCCTGATCCTTTACACTGTTCATTGACTGTGCATTCTATTTCTTCTCTCCTTAACCCACCCAAACCCCAGTTATCCTCCTATTTTCACAGCAAACAGTCTTGTCCAGTATGTGTCCTTTCGTAACAGAGTTACTTAACTTAATGTCCTGTAGATTTGCCTATACTGTGTAGTATTTTACAAATTCATTCATCTTTTTAAAACTCCTTTCCAGACTCTATAAGCTAAATTTTCAAAGTTCTATTTGGCTTATTTTGAAGCAGGAGTGACATTCACTTCCTAAACAATATGCCACCAGAAACTATGAACCTTGATAAATGTTGATATTTATAGAAAGGCTTCAGGCCTTTTGTTCATAGGGTCTCTACGAGTCATACTCAACTCGAAGGCAATCAACAACAATAACAACAACAACAACATATGGCTTATAGGACTTAATTTTTTAAGACTTTTGCATTTTCATGTGAAAAAATATCTTTGAAACTGAAGAGGACATGAGGCTTTTGTTGTAGAAGGTCAAGGACTGTAGTCTTCAACATGTTCTGAAGCTCAACATTAAGAAAGCAAATATTCTCACCACTGGGCCAATTGGCAACTTCATGATCCACAGAGAAGAAATTGAGATTGTTGATAACTTCAACTTGCTTGGTTCCATAATCAACACTCTTAGCACCAACAGTCAGGAAATCAAAAGACAAATTGCAATGAGAAAGTTTGCTGTCAGGGACTTCTCTGGAGTACTGAAAAGCAATGATGTCAGCCTGGAGACTAAGGTTTACCTGATCTAGACTATGGCCTTTGCAATTAATTGCTGTATATCCAAGATCTGGACAATAATTAATGATGATAGAAGAAAGATTGATGCCTTTGAGTCGTGGTGCTGGAGACGAGAGTTAAACATACCATGGACTACCAGAAGAGCAAACAGGTCTGTCCTGGACAGGATGAAATCAGGCTGCTCCCTGGAGGCAAGGATTTTGAAGGTCCATCTCACATATTTTGAGCACATGGCCAGGAGGGACAAGTCCTTGGAGAAGGACATTATGCTTGGAAGGAGAGGGGATAGCGCAGGATAGGATGACCCAGGATGAGAAGGTTTGGCTCAGTGACTAGAAAAATGAGATTAGGTCTGGCAGAAATGATGAGATTGGCTCAGGATAGGGCCAGTTTCAGAGCTAACATACATAGGGTCGCTATAACTCCCAGGAGACTCTATGGCACATGACAACACCAACAACAAATGTCTTTCTCTCATATCATAACAATTAATAATCCAGATAAACTACCAAATAACATGGGATTTATTTTAATACCATGGACAGAGATTTGAATGCTTGCATATGATTTACAAAAATTCTTGAGATTGGAAATAGAGTGACAGTTTTGGAGAAAAATGAATGAAGATAATTTCTAGCTAACTTAAGTGAATATAAGTAATGGGTGGAATCTTTCAGTGTTGCAGATGGCTAATACACTCAGCTGGAGGAAAGGTTGTCCGTTTAAGTCCTTTCAGAGCTGCCTTGGAGAAAAGACCTTGTAATCTACTTCCAAAACACCAGCCCCTAAAACTTGACCGCATGCACTTGTAGTTCTACTCTGGTACACATGGGCTTGCTGTAAGTCAGAATTGACCTAATGACAGCTAATATCATTTTCAGTATTAGGTACCAGTGCCATCTTAGGATAAGCTCTTACCCTGATATGAACATGCTTTTAAAAGGACACTGAGAACCTAAATTAGGAGAAGCTGTAGGATGATAGAGTGTAAATGATTTGACTTTCAAAGAACCTGAAGGGCCTGCGGAAGAGATGAGAGGACGTGACTTCACAGAGAACTGCTCTCTAGCCCTCTCATGGCCTGCCTTTCAGGGAGTTGGCTCTGGCATTGAGAAATAAACCCTGAGCCTTTTGAAGTTACACAACATCAATCATAGGTCTTTAAGTACTGATTAACTGACTCTCAGCAAGAAGGATGAGCTACCTTGCGAGCTCAGCACAAAATAAACCAGTTTTGCAGCTCATGAATTAACCCTTCTATTGCCAGCTAAATGATTTTTCAGTACAATGGAAGCACAGAAATAACATGCTATGAAGGATCTGGTGGCAACAATAGCTATCTATCTGATGACTAAATGTATGCCGGAAATGCTAAAATCTTTCCCTAGTAACCTAGAGAGGGTTGGAATGCAGTTTGGAAGTCATCCGCAGCAGCCAGATTCTACAGAGGTTTGTTTGCTGCTGCTTTTGGTGAGGATTAGGGTGGAATGTTGGCTCACTAATGGGTGTGAGATGATGTTATTTGACCTCTTATTTAAAAATGTATTTCTTCTAAGTGGTGTAGCATTGGTCCGTCCATTTGCTGTACAGAGGTAACTCATGGTTACTGTGATACTGAACACTGTGACACTGATGTGTCAAATGTGATAATGGTCACCCATGGTGGACAGTGTTTGGTTAAGCTCCCCAGTTAAAACAAGCTTGGAAGCAGGAGTGGCAGCCACTTCCGAAATGGCTTGCCTCTGGAAACTCTATGAACCTGGAGAAATGATGAATGTTATACAAGTGTTCAGGTCTTTTGTTCATAGAGTTGCTATGAGTCGCCTATGACTCAATGGCACTTAACAACAACACCACCACGTAACCTAGAATGGCTGATTAAAAAGCATGAAAAGGGCAGGACTTCAGGCTGAGAGACGCGACTGCAGAAGAATGCAGCAGGCAGCGATCTGACTGCATCTGAGAACTGCAAGAAACCAAAATAAACCTGGGTTTGCAGAAGACTATCACAGATTTTATGTTTGGGAGAACAAAAGGATCATATTTCCCTCCCACGATCTTCTAGAGGAGTACTTCTGTCACTGTAAGATGCTTACGACCTGTTGTTGTGTGCCACTGAATCAAACCTGACCCACAGCTGACCATCTAGTGGGTTTTCAGAGACAGTTAATGGTACAGGAGGAGATTGCCTCGCTGCTCCTTCTCCCACAGAGCGGCTGGTGGATTCAATCTGTGCGTCTTCGGGATTGCAGCGCAGCTTCTTACCCCTAGACTACCAGAGCTCCCTACTGCCTACGTGCCTGACCCTGAGCCAGTCTGAATGGGTCCTAAGATTCTGTGATTTGAACAAGCACTGGGTTGATATTCGTGCTGCTGGTCTACAGACCATACTTGGAAGTTACATGATGTTAGAGGTTTCTTTCCTTAATTCATCCTTCTAAACCAAAGCTCCAAATCAGTGGCTTGAGCTTCATCTTTTAAAAATGTACGACCCCTGTACTTCTACAACCTCTCTCTGATACAGTGGACTAGTCAGTATAGCTTTTCTAACCATTGATTTTATTTTTACCACATGGCTTAGTGGAACTATACAAATGTGAGGTGTTTGGGGTCCACTAAGGGGAGTGGATAGTTTGATAATACCATTAATAAGGTAAACAGTACCTTTTGGGAGAGGACATGCAAGTAAGGTATGTAGACCACTAGCATGGGGTTTGTTCAATTTTGCCTTCCCATCAGACTTAGATTGACCAGTTTTAGAGGCAGAAAATGGGAATTTCTCTATCACCAAGAACGAAGAAGCAGAGAGCAGTGAGTTCTTTAGGCTAGAGATTCCTGTGCAAGATGGAGCATGACTGAGACACAACAGTACAGACGGTGACAACAATAGCAGCAGCAAAGGTGTTGGATAACTGGAGACCAGTGTAAGACAGATGTACCACCTACAGAAAGAGAACTGAACTCCTAGGCTATGCTTACTGGGAGGAAGTAAGGGTGACGACAGTGCACACTGAACTGGCGCGACTGAAATAGCTTTGCTGTTGCACTTGCTGCCCAACCATGGAGCCATGAAGCTGGGTGTCAAGAGAGCATGTGAGCATGCCTGGGAAGCAGCTGTCCTTCCTGAAGAACTGTGTCTTGAGCGTTTTCAACCTGAATTGTAATGTTTTTCTTCTTTAATAAACTTCCCAAGTATGAGAATTGTCAGTGAGTTGTGTGAGGCCATTGCAACGGAGTAGCAAACCTAGTAGCAGAGTAGCAAGAGCTGTAGAGAGATGGTATTATAATAGAAAAAGATGCAGGAACTGCAGGGCTATGTCTTTCCTGGCAGGAACTGACTTTGAAGAGAATTGGTCATCCTTACAGACATAGTGGCTGCAGCTATATCAGATCAAGTATATCAGAGAGGATAAGGATGCCACAGAGTAGGACTGGGTTCAGGGTTTTTGTTCATAGAATCACTATGAGTTGTACTCAACTCAATGGCACTTAACACCACCACTGCCACTGAGTTAGTGCTGCATCCACACTGGCTGCACTGTGGTAATAAATTGTGCTACTGACCCAAAGATATGCGGTTTAAATACGTCGGCCACTCTGCAGGACAAAGATGAGAATTCTCCTCTGAGCGGAGTTCTGGAGATATAGTCAACAGGGTATCATAGGGCTAACTGATAGCCTGCATTTCCAGTGGTTCAAATTTACTAGTTACTCCTACAGAGAAAGATGGCCAGTCTTCTCCAGTTATGATTTAAAGACTTGGCAACCGATGAAGGGTAGTTATGAGTAGGAACAAATTTGTGTTTTGATTCTTAGTTCTACTCTTAACTTTAGGGATTAGTGGCAGCTTGATTTTTAGTTCTAGTCTTAATTTTAGGGATTAGACATAGACTTTTCACCTGTTGCTTCGTTACGTATAGCTTATTGGGAGCTACAAGTCCAGCTATAACATTTTCAAAGCACAGAATCTCAAAACTAACCCAGTGGCCATCAAATTAACTGATTCACAGAGACTCAAGTATGTTATAGTAGAAAATTGTGCTCTTCAGGGTTTTCAACGGCTGCTTTTTCAGAAGTAAAATTGCAGCCCTTTCGGGAAGGCATCTCTGGGTGAAGTAAGTTGTCAGAGTTTGGTTAACCACTGAGCTCTTTATCATTTTTACTATCTCGGGACTTCCTTCAAACCCACACTTCTGTTAAGTTCACTTACCTCAGTTCTAACCCATGGCCACCCTATGAATAGTACACCATCCTTACCATTGCCATCGTCCTTTAGGCCACTGTGTCAACCCTTCTTGCTGAGTGTCTTTGCTTTCTTTCCCCCTTTTTTGCTGATCCTGGCAAGAAGTTTGTCAAACACAAAGTCTTTCTCCAGGAAATGATCCCACCTGATAACAAGCTAAAAGTGTGTGAGAGGAAGTCTCACTGTTCCCCTTCTAAGGAACATTTTGATTACACTCAAACCACATGTTGTTGTTTTTGCTGTGTACCGGTGATCTGGAACTCACTCACGTAGTTGACCCTCCAGCAGATTTTCAGAGGCAGTAGTTGCAAGGGAAGAAATTGCTCATCTGTCCATCTCCTCTCCCCACCTCCAGCAGCTGGTGGATTTGAACCATGTACCTTTGAGTTTGGAGAAACAATGAAAGTTATACTAGTGTTCAGGACTTGCATTCATAGGGTTGCTATGAGTCATCTACAACTTGACAGGACTTAACAACCACAACAAGAGAGGGATCTGTTGGCCTAGTGGATCGAAAGTGATGCTACCAAGCCATAGGTGGGTGATTTTAATCTGCGGCCCTAGGCCGAGTTTTAATTGTTTTTGGTCAAGCATCCTTCTAAGTGGTACAGCACTGGTCTGTGCATTTGCTGTACAGAGGTAACTCATGGTTGCTGTGATGCTGAACATGATGATACTGATGTGTCAAATACAATAATGGTTACCCATGGAGGACAGTGTTTGGTGGAGCTTCCCCGGTTAAAACAAGCTTGGAAACAGGCGTGGCATTCACTTTGGAAATAGCTTGTCTCGGGAAACTTATGAACTTGGAGAAATGATGAAAGTTATATAAGTTTTCAGGTCCTTCGTTCATAGGTCGTTATGAGTCGTCTACGACTCAACAGCAATTAACAAAAGAAACCACCTTTAAGTTGGCAGCACAGGTCCTTACCACAAAGCCACCAGAACTTCCCCAACCATGCTGAGACTCCTTTTTTAACACTTCATGTAAACTCAAACATCCCAAACAAAACAACTCAAGAGAGCGGGCGAATTCCACTCGTAGAAAATATCCTAAGCATATGGGTTTTCTGATTCCTTTGGCACATGGAAAACATACTTGAAGCAAAAAGTACCATCAGAATGGATTTCTATGCAGTAACAGATGTGTGGTGTCATACAAGTAACCTACCCAGTTTTGCCTCTTGGATAGATGCCCAAATGGGGAGTAGTAATGATACCTTGCTTTTGTAGTTGTAGTTACAAAGCTCTGACGTGCGGATAATCTCTTTAATCCTCATAATAACCCTCTGATGTTATTCTTTTACAGATGAAGAAACAGAAACTAGAGGTTATACGCCTAATTTTCCAGGTAATAGGTGACAAGCTTAGGATTTACAACCGAGTTCCCAAGTCCACCTTTCTCTCCAGCAGGCTCTTCAATAGTTTTCAAGGATTCCTTGTGGCACAGTGGATTGAGCATTGGGCTACCAACCTAAATGTCAACAGTTTGAACTCACCAGATTTTCCACTGGAGAAAGATGTAGCAGTCTGCTCTGAAGATGAAATCGACAAGATGACTGTGGTTTGAGTCAATGGTTCTAAGCCCTGGCTGCACACTGAGATCATCAGGAGAGTTTAAAAGTACTGACCCCTGCATCCTACTCCCATGGTCTTTGCACTGACTGAAGCCTTCATTACTTGGACACTGAGAATTTTTTTTTTTTAAGCTTCTAGGTGATTCTAAGGCAGGGTTTCTCAGCACTATTGACATATTGGGATGGACAATATTTTTGTTGTGGGATTGTTTTATGCATTGCTGGATGCTTAACAGCATCCCTAGTTTTGAGATGCAAATAGTACTTCCCTAGTTGTGACAACCAAATGTCTCCAGGCATTGCCAAATGTTCCCGTGGGAGTATTAGGAGAACTCATCTAATACAGAGCCAATGTTGGAAGTCACGGATAATTATCTTCTCGCATTCAAGAGTGTGGAACAGTTCCTTATCTTTGCCCTTTTCAAGTTTCATCAAAATTAGGAACCAAACTTGTCAATTATTTTTTTTTAATTCTGTGTTTAATTATTTGGTATTTAATCTAAAGAATCCAGGATTCTGAAGCTTCATCTGACATACTTTGGACCCGTTGCAAGAAGGGGCCAGTCCTTGGAGAGGGACATCATGCTTGGGAGGGTGGAGGGACAGCCGATGATGAGATGAATTGATTTAGTGACCGGGGTAATGGAGGTAGGTGTGTCGAAGACAGTGAGATTAGATTAGCACAGGATAGAGCACGGTTTAGAGCTGTTGTACATAAGTCACAGGCAACTCAGCACATAACAACAACAATCTAAAGAGAAAGAGAAGGCCCAGGTCTTCTGTTATTGTTATTGTTATTGTTATATGCTGTCATATCTTAAACAACTCATAGTAGGGTTTTCAGAGGCTGTAAATCACATGGGAGGAGATCATCCATTTTTCCTGCCTGGTGGATTTGAACTGCTTGCCTTGGGGTTGGCAGCACAGGTCCTCACTGCTAGTCTACCAGAGCAGCCTTGAAAATCTTCAAAAGCAATTCTATCTCCCAAGATAGAATAAGTGTCCAAAAGTTAATCTTGAATTCATAACAATACTCTTTTAGTTTACTGTCACCATGGATTGCCTAACATATTCCCCTGTAGGCCAGTAATCACTTCTGATAACAAAAACCTCAATTTACTTGGAAAGCTGCATAACTTTACACTCCAAAGTAGAACTACAGGATTAGAATTTACAGGGAGAGGGTGAATAATGCAGATCTTAAACAAGTTATAAATAGCTCATTCTTGTCAGGGAAGTTTGTGGGGGAGGGGAACTGAGCAAGGCCTGGGGGTTACAGAGATGAATGAGATCCAACCCCACCCCTTAACGAGACATGTAATCAAAATAGTTACAATTAATGATGTTAAGAGTAACAAACTATGTATACAAGCCTAGCATTTAAGATACAGGAAAGAGTAATTAACATTATTTTGGTTGAGGAGGCAGTGATCGGAAAAAGGCATATATAAGAGATCAAATCTGACTTTAGAGATAAGGGTAGCCAGGGAACAGCCAGAGTGAACCAGAGTACTCCTTAAGATGTTTCATTTCACTATAAAAGACCTAGTAAAATGGAAAAATATTCCCTGTTCATGGATAGGAAGACACAGCATTGTAAAAATAACAATCTTACCAAAAGCAATCTATATGTTTAATGCAATCCCAGTATAGATACCAAGTTCATTTTTCAAAGAGATAGAAAAGGCAAGAGGCGTGTTTATTTGTAGAAGAAAGAGACCCCTGAATAGCAAAGTACTTTTGAAAAACAAGAATGAAGTAGGAGGGGTAGAACTCCCTGATCTCAAAAACTACTGCACAGCTGTAATAATCAAATCAGCATGGTACAGGTACAATGATAGGCACATAGACCAATGCAATAGAATGGAGAACCCAGAAATCAACCAACTATCTACGGTCAACTGATATTTGACAAAGAAACAAAACCTATCAAGTGGGGAAATGACAACCTCTTCAAAAATGGCACTGGCAAAACTGGACTGCCACCTGTAGAGAGCTGAAGCGAGAGGATGCACTCACCTCTCACCCTACACAACAATCAACTCAGGATCAGAGACCTGGGAATAAAGTCCCAAACCATGAAGATCATAAGAGACAAGGCAGGACCAAGCTTAGAAGGCCTAGCTCATGGTATGAAAAGCTGACAAATACAGCCAGAAATACATAACCAGGAGAGAATAAAATTGATGAATGGAACCTTCTAAAGATTAAATCCCTGTGTGCATCAAAACCATTTTCCAATAGAGTGACAAGAAAACCTGCCAATTGGGAAACAAAAATATTTGACAATACCATTTCAGACAAGCATCTCATATAAAAAAATTTACAGAATCCTACAGGGCCTCCACAAGAAAATGACTGATAACACAATTACAAAATGGGCAAAAGACATGGAGAGAATTTTCACAGAGGAAGTTATTCAGATGGCCAACAGACACAAGAAGAAATGCTCAAAATCACTGGCAATAAGAGAGACACAAATCAAGACCACAACAAGATATGATCTCATCCCAGTGGCAGTGGCAAAGTTTAACAGGGCAGCAAGTAATAAATGTTGGAGAGGATGGGGAGTGATAGGAACTCTTATACACTGTTGGTGGGATTGTGTAATGGTACAACCAATTCTGGAAGGCAGTTTAGTGTTTTCTCAAAAAGCTGAATATAGAAATTTCATATGATCCAGCTATTCCACTGCTTAGAATATACCCTAAGAAAATGAAAACTGAGGCATTAATGGAGATTTGTACACCCATGTTCACAGCAGCATTATTCACTATTGCAAGAACATGGGAACAGCCCAAATGTCCAACCACAAACGAATGCTTTGAGTAATTGTGGTACATTCACACAATGGAATACTATACAGCATTTAGGAGCAATGATTTTAAAAATCACTACCTAACTCGGGAGGGATTGGAGAGCATTATGCTAAGTGAACTTAGTCCCATAAGGAGAAATACTGTGTAAGACTATTATTGTAGACATAGAAAGAGAAGTAGTGAAATGTGTATGAAGATCTGAGGCTCTAAGGGGGGAAGGGTAGAGCAGAGGGGCAAGGATGGACAGGGGTTAATCACAGGTTCACACAATTTGATGAGTAGAAGAGGGGATGAAGAAAGGAAACTGGAAAGATCCAGAATGAATAACAATGTGTATGAACTTTGTAAGCAAACCAGTATAAATTAATTTTTTTTTTAAACAAACAAAAAAAGAAGCTTCATTTCACATACTTTGGACGTGCTGTCAGTAGGTGTTATTTCTTGGAGAGGGACATCATACTTGGAGAGGCAAAGGGCCAGTGCAAAAGAGGAGGCTCTCAATGAAATGGACTGAGCCAGTGACTTTAGCACTAGGCCCACGTCAGAGATGATGAGCGGAGCACGGGCCTGAACAGGCTTCAGACCTGTCGTTTATAGGGTAGCTATGAGTTGTACTCAACTCAACTGTACCTAACAACAACAGTGACATAGATTAAGGGCATTCCAAGCATAAAAAAAAAGTGACATAATAAAAGTTCTCTTAGTTGATGCCTTGAATCTAGTCCAGGAGCTCTAGTGGTTCAACAGCCTACTAACTAAAAGGTTGGCAGTTTGAACTCACTAGCTGTCTCTTGAAAGATGAAGTGGTCTGCAAAGGCACAGCCTCAGAAATCCCAAGGCAAGTGTCTACTCTGTCCTGCAGGGTTGCTGTGGCCTGAAGGGACTGTAGCAGTGAGTTTGGTTTGGAGCCAATAGCCATGCACATAATTATTTTTGTTTTTATTGAGTGTCCTTGCATTGGCAATGACTCACAGTGACTCCATGAATAACAGATCTGAATCTGGCCCTCGCCAGTGCCATCCTCACCTTCCCTGATCTACTCAAGCTCAATGCTACAGTCACTACGCAGATCTATCATACTGAGGGCCTTCTCTATCTTTTTAAGCACAAATGTCTTTTTCTAAGGACTGGCTTTTACTAACAACATGCCTAAAAGGATATTAGACAACATCTCACCATCTTTTCCTCTAAGGAAGAGAACCCTGGTTGCACTTTCTCCAAGGCATATTTGTTCTGTTGGCAGTCCATGGGCTATTCAGTACTCTTCAACACCACAGTTCAAAGGCATACATTCTTTTTCTCTCATCCTTATTCACTGTCCAGCTCTTAGATGCACAGCAAGTGATAGAGAAGACCAGGGTCTGAATCAGGTGCATCTTAGTTTTCACACTGCTCATTACTCCTCAGTAATTTGGAGAGGAGGTTGTAATCTACCTGTAATGCTTTTAACATTATTTCTCAGATCACGGGGGATTATGCCACAGCTTCCATTTGTGATCGTACATGCCTCTTCCACTTTGTGACCTGACTTGCTTCTATTTTTTGAGGGGGAAGGGGAGGAGACACAATTCAATTAATAGCATTTGTCTAGAATTCTTCTTTTCCTGTGGATACACATATTTATCATCAGTTGTTCTGCATTTCATTTCTTTGGGGGCTCTTACATTCATCAGGGTAGGGATAATGCCCGTCTTGTTCTCTGCTTATCTCCTGTGCCCAGCATGTAGTAAAGTTTAGTAAATATTATTTGAATGAATGAATGTATGCCTGAATCAAAATAGAAGGCCAGAACGAAGTCATTTTAATTTCATGATTCTCATTTCTCTAAGAGCAGAACCAACATCAGCATAGAATGGGATCTAATAATTTCTTGGAATAAACATCCCTAATTATTGGGGCAGTCAATCCTCCCTGTGAAGTAGCAAGAATGGCACAAATGAAATAGCTAATAGGCAGTAATCCTGCAACACTTGAGGTAAGAAATATTAATGAAGAAAATAAAAATCTGGCAGTGACAAAACCTCACAAACTGAGAAACATGAGAATATGATGAGATGATAGCAGAGGTAGGAGACCCAGTCTAAGGACCTAGAATGAACCCCAATGGGGCACGCAGAAACAGTCTCTTCCCACTTGACTCCAACTCTTGTGACCTTAAGTGTGTCAAGAGTACAACTGCATTCCATGTGGCTCCCAACAGCTGGTTTTTTTGGAGTTGCCAAGAATTCCTTCCAAGGAACCTCTGGATGGACTCAAACCTTCAACCTTCCAGTGAGCAGCCAAGTGCACTAATCGTTTGTACCATCCAGAGACAATGAAACTAATAAAGAGTGTATCCCTAGGATTTCTCTTTGTGTTCTATGGCTGACATTCAATTCCAGGAAGGTATTCACACTGGAAAACGTAACTCCAGATTTGTAATGGTAACATCTATAGACATTAATAGAGTCTCTGGTTAAGTACTTGGTTACTAAATGAAAGGCTAACGGTTCAAGCCCATCCATTCAGCTTTGCTGTGGCAAGACCCAAGGAAACTCTGTAAGGCAGCTCCCCTCTGCCACATGAGTCTCTACAAGTCAGAATCATCTGACGGGATCCCACACTGACATCATCACCTTGTATCTAAAACTTGTTTCATGCTTAGTATATAAATAGGTGGAGGAGGAGAAGAGATCACCCTTCAGTTCTTTACTCGTAGAAAGGAGCCCTGGTTTTTAACATGGTGGTAATTATAATACCCAAGGAAACATTTGACACTATCATTCTTCACTATCTGCTGTCATGGACCGTCCCAGAGTGCTGAAGAGCAACGATATCAGCCTAGATACAAAGGTATGCCTAATCCAGGCCATGGTTTTCTCAATTACTTATTATGCTCCAGAGAGTTGGACAATGACTAAGGACGACAGGAGAATAGACATCTTCAAGTTGTGGTGCTGGAGAAGAGTCTTGAACATACCATGGACTGCCAAGAAAACAAATAGGTCTGTCTTGGAGAGGGTGAAACAAAGTTTCTCCTTGGAGGCTAGAATTTTGAAGCTCTGCCTCACATACTTTGGGCACATGGTCAGGAGAGATCAGTCCTTGGAAAAGGACATCGTGCTCTAAAAGGTGGGCAGACAGCACAAGAGAGGGAGACCCTAGAGGAGATGGATTTATACAGTAACAGGGCCAGTGGGGGTTGGTGTGTTGGAATTAGTGAGACTGGCTCAGGACAGGGAAAGATTCAGAGCTGCTGTCCATAGGGTTGCTATACATCACAGGTGACTCAATGGCACGTAACAACAATAATATACTATGACAGGCTTGGAAGCAGGAGTGGCATCCACTTCTAAATAATATGCCCTGGAAATGCTATAAACTTTGATAAATGTCAATAGTTGTAGAGGGGCTTCAGGCCTTTTGTTCGTAGGGTCACTAGACTCAAAGGTAGTCAACAATGACAACATATATTTGTGGGAGAAGAATGGACAATCTCCTCCAGTCTTATTTGTTGCCTCTGAAAACCTGCCAGAGGGTCAGCTATGTGTTCAGTCTGGACTCTCCTGCACACAACAACAATGCACACACATAGAAAATGGTAATATTTTATGACATTTTGGAGGTAAATAGGCATGGGCGTTCTAGCTGTCATCTTGAAGACAGAGGAGAGCAATCTCTTCAGCACACCTGTAACTCTTTGGAGATGTCGTAATGAGAGCGTGGCTCGTTGCTGAGATGTCCTGAATTAAAAGGTGTGCCCACAATACTAACCATTCTCAGAATTCATAGGAGACTTACTTTGTGATAGGGCTTTTGTGCATTAAATCAAATGTATTGAGTGCCACTATGCACCAGACAATTTTTGAAGCAGGAAACAAAAGAATAAAACAAAGATCTCTCTTTTATGAAGGTTATATGCTAGGAAGGCCATGTCAAAAAGTAATGAGATATTGCTACACCAGGTGATAAAAAGGTCTAAGGAGAGAAAAAAATTCTGATAAAAGTTCTCTTTTTTTCACATAAGGGAAATCCGTCTTCTTGTTGTTTACTATTGGGTCAGAACCGACCCATGGCTGACTTTCCAGCGGGTTTTCAGAGGCAGGTAATTGCACGGGAGGAGATTGCCCATCCTTCTCCTGCAGAGCAGTTGGGGGCCTCAAATCACATGCCTTCAGGATTGCAGCACAGCGTCTTGCCACTAGGCCACCTGGGCTCCCTCCCTAGCATGTGGATGGATATCTTTGTGGGATCATTATCTGCCTCCCGGAACAGCCTTCTCCAATAAGGAATCATTTAAGCAGTGCCTCAAGAAGGTGTAGAAGAACCATCAGGGGATTTCAGGGGAAGAGGGCCCTAAGCATAGGAAACAGCAAATTCCAATTCTCTGCCTCAGGAGTGGACTTGGCTTGCTAAAGGATCAGCAAGGAGATGAATGTATGGAGGTTGGAATCAGTGTCAGCAACAGGCCAGTCATGAACACAGGGTCTCCTCCTCCATGTAAGGACCTTCTGAATAAGCTCATTCAAGTTTTTGTTGTTGTTGTTGTTATTTCCCTCAAGTGTTGGAAGATTATTGCCCATTAACCACATCATTCACGTCAGTGTTCACTGTAGAAAGGTCTAATAGCTGCTGATGCTTACTCCGAGAATTCTTCAGAGCAAACTTCTTACTGATGGTGAGTTTGCTGTAGAGACTACTAACTGATCCTTACAACCACACTGAGTAGGAGAGATTATTCACATTTTCAAGTTGTGGAAACAGAGTATCAGAAAAGTTACTGAAATAGCTCCAGGTTACACAGCTCTCAAAATGTAAAGCTGGCTTTTCATTCCAAGCCAATGCTTGCAAACCTCATCACTGCGTCGTGAAATTTGAAGTGTGAATATTGAATTAGATTTGACAATCCCATTTCAGAGGAGTAAAAAGGTCCTCTATCACAGAGAAAACACCAATGTCCTGAGGAGATGGGTTTACATTGTTATTCAGAAGCCATGTCCAAGTGACAAAAAGCACAAGAAGTGAGGTCCAGATAGCTGCCCTCCTACCAATCCCTATGTGACCACAAAGTGGAAGATGAGGGCAGCTGGTACGTCGGGTAATTCACTAAAGTCAGGCTTGGAAAAGCAGAGAGTCAGGAAAGGAGAGGGAGACTTTCCTGGGGATGGATTGACGCTGTGATGGAGATTGTGAGGCTAGCACGGGATTGGGCAGAGTTTTGATAGGTTTCTACACAGGGCAGCTCTGAACTGGAGTCACCTAGGTGGCATGTAGCAACAACGTCTGTAAAATGAGCAAAGATGTCTGTTTAAAGACTAAGGTGCTCCTGACCCAAGCCAGCATATTTTGAATTGCTTCCTATGCATCTATCTGAAAGTTGGACAGTGAATAAGGATGACAGAAGAAGAAGCTAGGACATTGAGTTGTGGTGTTGAAGAAGAGTACTGACTATTCCATGAACTACTAAAAGAATAAACAAATCTGTCTTAAAAAAATGGCAATACGAAGTTGCAGTTGTGCCTTGCTGTTAAAGAAAAAAGAGAAGAAAAAAAGAGAAAGAGCCATTCAGCACAATCAACATGTGTAAAGCAGAGAAAGCACTTTATTTGTGTCATTAGAAGACACTCTGTTTTAGCAAAAATGCAAAGCTCTCTTTCTAACAGTCAGGTGCCCTGCTGTGCACTGGTGCATGCAAGTGCACTCACATTTTTTGACATTTGATTGACACATAACCTTTTATAGAAACGCTCCACTTGTCAAAAGTGCTCTTGTTTTGCTTTGGGTGCTGTATGTGGTAGCACTCTGCTTCTAGTACAGAGATTTTGAGATACTCCCTGAAGAAGATGGGGAATGACTTAGGGATGATGGTCTTGCCCCTTGGATGCCTAAGGGGCTACTTGGAAGAATCACCACTTCTTATGTAGGCATCTGACTCGAAGAGGAGACTTTCTCCCCCTTCCCTGGGCCCGGTGCCCAGTGAGTTCAGTGTATTCAGCGGGAGATCCAGGCACAGTGTGCTGGGCATTGTTGCTGGAACAGTCCAACCATTTGTACTATTAATAAAATTGTATGTTTATAGCAAATTGGGCAAGTTTAAAACAGAGCTATGTGTTCCTTTCCAAACACCTTCTTGGTTGTTTAGAATAGAATTGTTAAGCGTGCAAGTCGTTGCTTTAGATTCTGATATTCACAACTCCCACGCATGGCTTTGAAAACTCCTGTGACATCTACTTACTATAGTCAAAGAGCTAACAGTGAAATGATATATATTAAGAGAAAAGGGACCCCACACCCCCAGGGCTGTTTCTGCTTTTGTCATGCCTGAGAGTCAAGAATCCTAGAGGGACCTGCATTGTCTTTTTAGCCAGAAAAAATACACCTTATGTTAGACCTCACAGCAGATCTCCTGGCTCTGTCAGGCTCTGCCTCCCACGACTCCCTCACCTTCCTTCACACGTGGGGAAGAGCTGTGGGTAAGGGAGGCTCATGTCACCTGGGGCAGAGCTGTGGGAAGGAGGCCTAGGTCACGTGGGGTGGGTGCTGGGGGAGGTTGTCTGCCTCACAGTGCCACTCGCATCACTCTTCCTTGTTCCCATCCTGCCCCAGGTGACTGTTTTCTGAGCCACAGCGCTGCACACAAAGAAATAGCCTGACCCCCGCCCCCCGCCCCTGCACCCAGGAGAAGAACAGATGAGACCTGAAAAGCTTCCCACAGGAAAAAATTTGCCTTGCATCCTCCTCGGCCATATTGCACAATGGAGTCAGAAAGCACCGCTATGAGAGGCCTGGGAGAAAAGGATCTTTTGCAAAACTGTAAGATTTTTCAGGTGAGGAAATGCCACATTTCATGAAAAACTGATCAGTTATTAAGAGTCTAGTGTCTCTGTTGAAGGATGATTAGCCTAGTGGTAAGGACACATGCTACATATCTGAAGGCACGTGGTTCCAATGTACCAGCTGCTCCACAGGAGAAAGACAGGCAATTTCCTCCAGTGAGATCCACAACCTCTGAGAACCTGCTGGAGCGTCAACCATGATCTGGTTCAGACTTGAAGGTATATAACAACAGCAACAACTACAGCATGAATACCTAAAGTGGGTACAGATCATGACAGTCCCTTTGGGGAATTTTGTGGGCTGTGCACAAGCTTCATCCAATCATCTGACTTTAGCATCCAGTGGGACCAGCCCATCTGAGAGAGAGCAAGGACTGGAAAGGGGAATGAATGGATCTGAATGTAGATTTTTCTGTGAACTTGGAGAGCGTCCACACCTTCTGAACCCCAAGGTCCTCGCAAGCAAAACAGGCATAATAGTAAGTCTCTTACCGGATCACAGTGAGGCTCAAGTGAGAGCAGACATGGGAAATCAGCAACACTTACAAGTTCTGTGTAAATGTAATTGACCAAAATTAATAGTGGAAAACCAAATTAAAGCACTGGCCTGGCATTCTTCCAGTTCCTTCATACTGTCTCAGTGTAATAGGCTCTTTTTAGGAAGTTCAGGTATCTATCTTGTCAATAACTGGTGTTGTTCCTAATAAACTCATTATCAATATTCTTTTTCAAATGACAATAATGCCAGGCTTATGAAGTAATTAAATTGCATTATGTACATAGGGAATTATATATAGGGAATAGCCTACTTGAAGTTGTAAAATAAGTTGTAATATTTCACAACTGTGAGTTTACTTTGTATAGCTGAGTATGGTTAAGACTGAGCTGAAGTCTTCCTATCACAGAATTGGGCAAGTCTACAAGTTGTGAAAGAGCTAATCTCTACAAATGGAGACTACCTTTTGTTAGACCATGGCAACTGTGCAATCCCAGTCACTATTTAAATGTAGCACAAAATATGAAGCATAGCATGAAGAATCTGCTAACTCAAAATGTTTTAAGCCATATAATGATCTTTGCAGGTATGCATATCATACATTTAATTTCTTTATTTTCGTATTTGCTTTGAAAGTGTGTACCTTCCTTTTAATTTTTTTCCCTTTCTCTTCTTCATAGTTCTTTCTTCTTATTTCTATTCTTCCTTCTCTCCCTTTAATTTTTTTAAAAAATTATGAGATTGGGACCATAAAAGACTGGAAATTGGTTACATTATACAAAATAGACTCTCTTGGATAGTGAATTGGATATATGCGCATGCGCCCTCTCAATCTCTCTCTTTACACACACACACACACACACACACACACACACACACACACACACACCCCTCTATATCTCTATATATATTTGAGCTCCTTCCTCTGGAAATCCAAAATGAACCAGATTTATGCTATCAACTCATTGCTGTTGAGTTAGAATAGACTTATTATAGCTGACCCTCTATCGGGTTTCCAGGCTGTAAATCCCATAGAAGGTCAAGCTATGGAGAGTCAGAGTTATATGCAGGCCTGTTTGGGAGAAGAGCAGGCAATGATGTTAAGAAAAAATAATGCAAGTAGAGTTACCAACTCCACAGGCTCCCAGTTGTATAGGAAAGGACAGAAACATTGTTTGACACCCTAGAAACACATGCGGGTAATATGGCAAACAAGAAATGCTGGCATGATAAATCGATGGACTGACCTTTAGTGAAAATGAACATGTTTGGCATGGCCCTAATTGAATATTTTTCATTTTGTCTTGTTAGCTGCGAAATCTGTGAGAAGGCAGGGGCATATGTAACCTACATCTTTACCCTTAATATTGTTGTGACTTTCTAAGTTTTCCCATTAATTAGAGCGATTTTCCCCACAAGCTCAAATTGTTAGAGTGTGAATAAGAGAAACGTCTTAATGATATGATTTATTACTGCAGCACAGAATGTTCAGAAGTAGATAGTAAAGACCTTTCCAATTTTTCAGTTTTCATGATCACACTTTTAGGAAATAGACATGCACAATTCAAATTCACTTTCCTAAGATTAATAAATCCTATTTACTATTTTTTGTTGCTTCTTCAGCTCTAGCATCTGAAATAATAGATTCTATCTAAACCCCCAAAACACAGAACTGGAGTATACATTTGAGTGCTTGGAACCCAGCTTTAACATCTAAGGATTTTCCATATTTTCATCATTCCTTGAATTCAGTTTTAAAAAATTGAATCACATTAAGCTTAAAAAGAATGTACTAGTGTCCTCAGTTTGCTTGACATGTTTCTTTTTGGCTCCTGCAAGAATTGTTTTAACCTTCCATGAAGCAATCTATCATGTAGGTGGCAGCTTGGGGATCCCTTGTAATGTCTATTGAAACTTACATAAATAAGTGTACCCACAAAGCCGTCCCAGTGGAAAAATATTGATTTACTTTGATTTAAAATGAAAGCAGATTAAATTATTTGTAGTGAACAGTTTTTTAAATGACTGATGGAATGAAATTGGTGATACAGAAAATTGTTAACAAGATTGTTAAGTGTTACAGAGATTATGCTCATAAAGAAGCGTTTTAAAGTACATGTATTCCCTTTATAAATATGAGAATCTGTCTTTCAGTCTACCTTGACATAAAAATGTTTTTTTGAACAAATGATGCATCATTGACTTGAAAATTTGGATTTTCTGGTGTAGATAATTTATATCCTCTAGGTTAGAAACTGAGTCAGCCATTGGTATTCACCTGATTGTTCTGTGCTGCCAAGGTGATTTGCATGCATCCCACTCCTGTTGCTGGGTCCTGTAGTGGTGTCATAATCACTGGGATATTTGAGTCTATTGTTGTTGTTATTGAGTAGAACTGCCTCATCTCAGTGTGTGTCCTTGGCTATAATCTCATGGGAGCAGATTGCCAGGATTTTTCTTCCGCAGATGGATCTGAGCTACCAACCTTTCAGTAATAGACAAATTACCTAACTTGGAAGGTTTCTGATAAATGTTGCATTACCATATGGGCTGTGATGACCTCTCAGGCTACCCTCAAACCTCCATCTGTCCCCTGATCGCTGGGAATCTTGGGCTTGTTCCTCTCTTTATCCTGTGCTGCTCCTTGACCCCACCATAACCCATTCATTGCTGCATCAGACTTAGGTCTGAGACTGCAAACTACCCAAACATGTCTCCAAAGGGAGAGCATGTATCTTTATTCTGGCTCGGTTTCTGTTAAACTTCTACTCAGATAGGCTTAGAGCAGCAGTAGCATGTCTGAGAAACGGAGTTACCCCAAGAATCTTCTCTCTGAAGTACTTTTGCTTGAAAGACTGCAAGACTGCTCCTTGAAGACTTGACCTCCAGTGTGGGCTAAACATCACTATACACGTTAGTAACACGTTCCATTAAAGGGCAACCCATTACTCAAAAGCAAGTCTCTCTGTATTGACAGCCTATGATGTATCTTGAATCGCATAACACATGGTTATGAGGGGGGAAGAACACTTCTGGTTTTTCTCAATTGGGAAAGCACTACCATTCAAATAAATGCTCCTTATGTTTGGCAAATATTCTTGTTATTTTCATCACACAAAGTTTGACTGAAAATGCTACTTAGATAAAAACTTCAAGTTAAAAGCAAAAATATTAATATAATTGACATCATATAAAACCAACTGTGTGTGATTATTTTCCCTGTTAAATTGTATATCTTTAACTTGGACTCATCATGGGAGCCTTCATGTGACGTAAGTGGGGGTGTTAACTGATTGCTTGGTGGTTTAAGTCCACCAGCTGATCCTTGGGAGAGAGAGGGACAGTCTCCTATAAATATTTACAACTTGGTAGGTGAAGGGAGAAAGTGAAGGAAATGGGAAGGATCTGGTGGGGACCTGAGAAGACAGGGTAATGATGGACAAGGTCCAATGGTGATTAATTTCATAAAACAGAATATGTGAGAATGATTGAAACATGATGTAAATTAAGAATAGTGAGAGACACAATGAACTTTGTAAGCAAACAAACAACCAAAATGATTTATGGATCCATGAGCCTGGTGGAAGATCTCTAGAGTTGAATTGATTTGGTAACAGTGAGTGAGTGTGGGTTTTTTTTTTGGCAACCGCATTGATATCTTTTTTAAAGTTAAATAAACAAAGAATTCGACCTAATAAATATTTACTCTCTTCCAAGTCTTCAACTTCTCCCTCTAGGCTGGTATTTTATTTTTCATTTTTAGTTGTCTCCAATCTTCTTTTATTCATAGTTAAGCTTCTTGCTCTTCTCCATCAATCCTGTAACTACTCCTCAACTTGCTTTTGTATTTTTTTTATTTTTATTTTATTATTTTTGTGTGTGCACCGTCAAATCGGATCTGACTGGTACAGGAAGAGATTGCCCCTCCAGCAGAGCATCTGGATTTGAACCTTGCACCTCTGGGATTGCAGTGCAGTTTCCTGCCACCAGACCACCAGAGCTCGCCTGCTTTTGTATTTTGACTCTGATTTGTTGCCGTACAAGTGGGCTCTGACCTAGGGGAGTCCTCTTCATAACAAAATCAAATGTTGCTGGGTCCTGTACTGTTGTCATTTCCTTCTTTACAATTTACTACGTCAAAAATCCAATGAGAGGACAGCTATGAGTTGGACTCAACAGCAATGAGAAGGATATTTTATAAAACATGACAGGTTATTTTTTCCTCTATAATTAGTCTTTTCTGATTATATGTCCAAAATAAGAAAATTAATGTTTTGCCATCTTCCCTCCTAAAAAACATTCTGGTTGTTTTCCTTGTAAGATTGAGCTGTTCATTCTTTTGGCAATTCATATTATTTCTAGTTCTTGTCAAGTACGACCCATAGTAACCCTATGAACAACAGATCAGACCCTATCCTATCCTGTGCCAGCCTCACTCTTCATGATACTCAATCCACCTCGTAGGGGGTCTTCCTTTCCCTCACTGACCTCTACCTTTCCTAATATCATGTCCCTCTCCAAGGAATAGCCCTCCTAGCAACATGTCTGAATGAAGCATATGAGGTGAAGCCTCATCATTCTTGCCTCCAAAGGGCAGTCTAGCTGCACTCTCTCCAAGACACATTTGTTTCTCTTGGCTGTGCATGGGATGTTCAGCAATCCTTTCCAATACCTCAGCTCAAAGGCATCAATTCTTTCTCTGCAATCCTTATTCATTGTCCAGCTCTTAGATGCATAGCAAGTGATTGACTGGAAAGACCAAGGCCTGAATCAGATGCATCTTAGTCCTCAAACTGAGATCATTACCCCTCAATAATTTGGAGTGGTCCATAACTTCAGACTTTCCCAGTACAATATATCTTCTGATTTCCTGTCTGCTGGTATCAAGGGTGTTAATTGTGGATTCAAGTAAGATGAAGTTGTTGACAGATTCAATCTTTTTTCCATCTATCATGATGCTGCCTATTGGTCCATGGTAAGAATGTTTATTTTCTTGACATTGAGACACAATCCATATTGAAGGCTATATTCTACAACAGTGTTTCAAATCCTCCTCATTTTCAGCAACCAAGGTTTTATAATCTAAATACTTCAGGTTATATTGATGAATCTCCTTCTGACCCTAATGACACTTTCCTCTTCACAGTGTCCAGCTTCTTGAATAACTTGTTCAGCATACAGATTAAAAAGGTATGGAGAGAGAATATAACCCTGACACACTCTTTTCTTAATCTTACTTAATTTTAAACCATGCAGTAATATTTCCTTGTTCTGTTCACAGAACAGACTACTAGCCTAGGTATAGGTTTCTCATAAGCACAATTAAGTGTCCTGGGATTCCCATTCTTCTCAATGTTAGCCATAACTTGTTATGATCCCCTCAGTCAAATGCCTTTGCATAGTCAATAAAGTAGCATAAAGAGATATTCTTCTCGTATTCTTTACTTTCATCCAGGATCCATCTGACATCAACAGTGATATCCCTGGTGGCATGGCCGCCTCTAAATCCTGCTTGAACTTCTGGCCATTCCCTATCTATGTACTTTTCTAATAATTTTTTAATTCTCTTCAGCAGTACTTTGCTTACATGTGATATTAATAACATTGTTTGATAGTTTCCACACTCTGTTGGAATATTTTTCTTGGGAATGGGAACAAATATGGACCTCTTTCAATCAATTGGCCAGAGGGCTATCCTCCAAATTCCCTGGCATAGACTGGTGAGTGCATTCCAACCTGTGTCTGTTAATTCAAACAAGTAAATTGGTAAATCATTGATTCCTGGGGACTTGTTGTTTGCCAATGCTTTCAATACAGCTTCCACTTCTTTTATTACCATTGGCTCCTGCTCAGATGGTACTTCCTGAAATTTTTCAGTGTCAATTTTTTCTGGTACAGTGATTCTGTGTATTTCCTCCATCTTCTTTAGATTCTCTCTAAGTCATTCAATATATTGCCTATAGCATCTTTCACTAGTGTAATTTGATGCTTAAATTTGGTTTTTGGTTCTCTCCATTTGAGAAATGCTGAGTGAGTTCTTCCCTTTTCATTCTCCAATTCCAGGTCTCTGCATCTTCCATTCTAACACTTTGCTTTGTCTTCTCGAGTTGCCCTTCGAAATCTTTTCTCAGCTCTTTCACTTTGAAATGTTTTCCCTTTGTTTTGGATTCTCAATGCTATAAGGCAATTTTTAGAGTCTCTTCTGACATTTATTTCAGTTTTTTCTTTCTCCTCTGACTTTGTAATAACCTTTGCTTTCAAGGGTATCATCTCATAACTCATCTGGTATGCAATAATTCATAACTCATTGGTGTTCAATGCTTCAAACTTATTTTTAAGATTAACTTGAAATTCAGATGGAATAGATTCACGATATCTTCATTCTCATGCACTAATTTCCATTTTCTTCATCCTCAACTTGAACTTATACATGAGTGATTGATGGTCTGACCCACAGTGCACCTCTGGCCTAGTTTTAACTACCAATATTGAGCTTCTCCATGGATTCCTTCCTCAAATGTAGTTAATCTGATTCCTATGCAGCCCATCAGATGATATCCATGTGTAAACTTGCCATTTGTGTCTTTTAAAAAATGTATTTGTAACAAAAGAAAAATCATTGAAAATACAAAATTCAATCCAGCTTCATTTCTATCACCAAGTCCATATTTTCCACCTATTTCTTCTTCACTGTTTCCAACTTTTGCATTCCAGTCACCAATTGTCATTAACTCATCTTGAATGCATGTTTTGGCAATTTTTAGTCTATTAAATATTCTCCTATAATACCACAGTTTGGCTGCATCAATTATTTTTCTCTATACTTTGTTTCATTTTTCGATTTTCTCAGGTATACGAAGTAATTGGGGAAAAAACTCAAAGAGACCAACAAAGCTTAGGTCAGACACATCTTGGTCATGAAGGTTACATTTTTGTTTTGTGAAACTGTTTAAAGGGAGCTCTGGTTTACAGTTTCTGAAAGCCCATTGGAGGGTCGATTGAGTCGGTTCTGACTCCATACTAGCCCATAGAGGATTGTACCGAATGCCTCCATTAGCTGCCCCACAGGAGAAAGACAGGCAATCTTATCCCTTTTATAACTTTGGAAAGCAATGCAAGTTCAACTCTAACTTGGTTCTGATCTGACAGCAATAAGAGTGAGTTTTTGCTGCAGAATTTCCAGTGCAATATATGTCATGTGATTTCTTTATTTTGCTTCCAAATCTCTCCAGAAAGTCATCATTGTTAACCTAGTTTCTGTGCCTCACATACACTTCAGTTACCTGAATCATGTCAAGAAGCCCTTATGGCATAGTGTGCTGCTAACCAAAAGGTTAGCAGTTCAAATTCACCAGTTGCTGCTTAAGGGGAAGTGTACAGTCTCCTTCCATACTGTTTTAAATACTTACAGCTCCAGAACCTGACAGAAAGGCTTCATGAGTCAGAACTGACTCAAAAGTAGGTTGCAGCATTCCAGTTTTGTTTTCAATTCTCCTCTTATGCTACATTTTCATTCATCCTTACTTCCTCAAAAATCACTTGAATGCCCACGATGTCTAAATTCGTAGGTTTGGTCTAGATCTCTTTCCTGAGCCACAAGTGTTCATTCCATTTGTCTATTATGCATCTCTGAGGGGAGTGGAAAGCAAGCAGTTCAATCCTCCAGCGGCTGCTGGATGGGTAGTCTACTTCTGTGCGATTTACTGCCTCAGAAAACCTGCTGGAGGTTCAGCTATGAGCCGGTTCTAACTCAACAACACATAACAACAGCAGATGCTGAAATAACATCACAACACAACAAACAGAACAGAACAGAACAGAACATGAAGTACATAACAATAGCACCTGATTATGAACTGCAATGATAACCTTACCCTGGCACAATAATGGCTTCCTTTGCTAAATTACTTATTACTCTAGCCAGAAGTGAAGGCTGTCATTGTTAGCTATTATTGAGTTGACTGTAACTCATAGTGACCCATGAGTAATGATATGAACCTTGCCTTATGATATGCCATCCTTACCAACTCTTTTATATATTTGCCTATACTGGTAGAGTCATGATGTCAATCTGTTTTGTTGAGGATGTTTCTCTCTTTCTCTGACCTTCCACCTTTCCAAGCATGAAAGTCCTTTTCCAAGGACTTACCTCTCCTAACAACATGCCCAAAGTGTGTGAGAACAAGTTTCACCATCCTTGTCTCTAAGGAGCTCCCTGGCTGCACTTTCTCCAAGATCTATTTGTATGTTCTTTTGGCAGTCCATGGAGTATTCAGCATCTTCTCCAACACCACAAGTCCAAGACATCAACTATACTTCTGTCATTCTTATTCACGTCCAACTTTCTCACACATAGCAAGTAATTGAAAAGACCATGGCTTGGATCAGAGGCACCTTAGGAGTGTGGATATCTTCTCAAATTCCTCTTTCCCCTTTAAAGTCCATATCTGGCCAATCTTTGTGCATCGTTGATTCTGTCTTTAAATAATTTTCATTGTAGTTCCTATTTCCATGACCACTCATCTGACAGATATTATGTATATTGTTTAACCATTTGCTACTTTCTTGTTGTTGTTCCTTCACTCTTAGCTTTACCTCATTATTTCTCACAAAGTTTCTGAAATAACTTTTGCAATGTAAAAATCACTCCTTCTCTAGTCCCAAACTACCCTGTGACTCTCAATTACCTTCAGATAAATCTGGGATGTTTTGCTTAACAAAGTCATTCTTCCATGATCAGGCTTCTACTCCCATCTGCTCTAGTATCTACAGCCCCTCTGCCCACTGACGTTGTTGTTGTGTGCTGTCACATTGACTATGACTCATAGTGACCTTATGAACAACAGATTTGAACCTTGTCCTATCCTATGCCTTTCTTATCATCTTTGACATACTTGAGCCCATTGTTGCATTTACTGTGTCAATCCATCTCCTTGGAGGGTCTTCCTCTCTTTTGCTGACCTTTCACCTTTCCAAGCATGATGTCCCGAACCCAAAGTATGTGAGATGAAACTTAGCCATCCTTGCCTCCAAGAAGCACTCTGGCTTCAACTTCTCCAAATCATATCTAGACCATGGGATATTCAGCCCTTTTCTCTAACACTGCAATACAAAGGCATCAATTCTTTTTCTGTCTTCCTTACTCATGGTCCAGTTCTCAGATGGATAGCAAGTGATTGAAAAGACCATGGCCTGAATTGGTCACAGCTTAGTTTTCATACTGACATCATTGCTCTTCAGTACTTTGGAGAGTTCCTTTACAAACAGACTTTCTCAATAAAATAGGTTTCAATTTCTTGACTACTGGTTCCAAGGGTGTTGATTGTGGGTCTAAGCAAGATGAAATTGTTGACAATTTCAATCTTTTCTCTGTCTGTCATGATGATGTCTGTCAAACTGTTGGTGAGAATTTTTGTCTTCTTGATGTTGAGATGAAATCCATATTGAAGGCTGTAGTCCTTGATCTTTTGCAGTTAGCGTTTCAAATCCTCTTCACTTTGATCTACTAAAGTTATGTCATCTCTATCATGCAGGTTGTTGATGAGTCTTCCTCCTATCCTGATGCCACCTTTTTTCTTTGTAGTGTCCAGTTTCTTTTTTTTTAATTTTTATTTTATGTGTGTGTGTGTGTGTGTGTGTGTGTGTATGTGTGTGTGTGCCTGCCATCAAATTGGATCTGACAGGTACAGGAGGAGATTGCCCCTCCTTCTCCAGCACAGCATCTGGTGCATTTGAACTCTGTACCTCTGGGATTGCAGTGCAGCTTCTTGCCAGTAGGCCACCAGAGCTCCCTGTGTCCAGTTTCTTAACTAATTTGCTCAGCATGCAGACTGAACAGGTATGGAGAAAGGATACAGCTCTGAGGCGTATCATTCTTGATATCCCTGGGTGAGGCAGCAGCAGTTAGGGAAAGGCTGCAGGCCTCAGCTTCAGGCAGTCTGCCCATGAGCACCAGAATATTGAATGGCTTCTGGTTTCCTCCAGCACTCCATGTTTGGCACACTATTAGGCTTTAGTGCATGTTGTCCTTTGGTTGCTATGCTTCCTACATTTGCCTACTCATTTATCAGTGTTCACTTTGGCACTGCCTTTCTATAAAGCTTCTCTCCCTTTATTTGGAAAACATTACTTCATTTTAGTAGGAAAAAAAAATTCTTTCTCTTTCCCTGTGTATCCCCTAGATCTTCTTGAAATTGATATATTTTTTTTCCACATGTACTGGTTCAAATACCAATATCTAACACACAGCAGAAATTCAGTAAAATACAGTTAACTGAATGAATAACAGAATAAATGTGAAAGTGAAATGATTAAAAACTCTTAAGAACAGTAAGGCTATATCATGTCAAATGCACTTGTCTAATTTTCCCCTGTTTTAGCTTTTTATTTTGATTCCTCACAGACACAGCGTTAATTAAATTCTAGGTACATGATCAGCCTTATAGGACATGATTATATTTCTATCCAAGATGAAGACAAAAGTATTTGCATATAAATAAGACCTCAGAGAAGCACTCTTTTTCATACTCCAAACAAACCCCATTACTGGTTGAGAAAGAAATGAAAATTAATCCACTGTAGTAATGGCTTTTTAGGTCAATTTTCGAAGCAAGAGCATATTTCTAGCTGAAGGTAAATACGCTTCCTGAGCTTATCAAATCATCTATTGCCTATGTGTACACATGCACAGAGGATGAGTTCACAGATATCCGTGGGTTCCATAAAATTTCCATTTGCTTGAATTCAACAAGCAAACCCTTCAGTTTCTAAATAACTCAAGTTGCCAAGGCATTTCTTACCTTATACATTGGCTCTTGTCTCTAATACGTACATACTACTTCTTATCTCTAGATGTTGAAATGTAACACAGGAATAAAGAAAAAAACTCTCCTTATTCTTTCGGTGGAAAAAAATACTATAATATTTCCCTCCTGTGCTCATTCTCTTCTTATGCTTCTTCAATTTCTTAAGTCACCAATGGAGGGTACCGTGGTCTAGGCACTGAGATAACTACCATCATTTCCAGCTAAATTGGATTCTTTCAACAACGCAGTGAACATGTACTATATTATCACCATCTTCATGTAACAGAGGAAGAAATTTGCCCAATTCATGAGTCTTATAATTAGCAAGGTCAGGGCTTGAACTCAAACCTGATCACAACATTTTGCTTGCAATTCTTTGTACTCCACCTAATCTAAAGCATGTAAAGTTGTTGTGATGACAGTGTGTTCCAGCATCATTATTTAAACCTCCTTACACTCGATTTGTCAAGAATTACGGGCATTCCACTATGCACATACTGCCCTTTGCATCTGCTTTAAAAGTAGGCACATTAGAGATGCTAAGTCTAGTTTGTGAGATCTAATAACTGGTTCAGAGGGGTTAAGTGGTCCAAATAAAATTGAAGGGAACATGGATCTATATCCTCAGCACATTATTGTGAAACAAACAAACAAACAAAAATCAATATTCAAGAACATGGAGATCCTAGAGGTAAAAGTGGAGGTCAACAATTTTCTCTTAACTGCTCCTTGATAGTTACAGCTTTTGTTTCATCCAGTCTTCATTGCAACTATGTAACTCTTCTGTTGTAGCATGGAGATTGTTGTGCATTGTTGAGTTGGAACCACTGACCCTTCAGTGGGTTTTCAGAGGCAATTGGAGGAGATTGTCTATCTTTCTCCCACAGCTGGTGGATTGGTACCACATGCCTTTGGGATTGCAGTGCAGTTTCTTAACCACTAGGCTACCAGAGCTCTTTAAAAATAGCCACATGCAAATGAGTGAGTGTGACTATGATCCTATAAAAGTTTATTTACCAATAGAGATGGTGAGCTAATTGGCCCATTGGACTCTTCTTTTTAGTAACTATTATTTCTGACCTTGGCTTTTCAACATCCAGATATAAGCCTTTGTGTTTTAACCCAGATATTTGGGGATAATTAGATGTTTAGCAGGAAATATATAACCTACAGAAACTGCTAGCATTTTTATCTCTGCTCAGATTATCTTTGTGCTCCATAACAATAGTTCCACTATTTAAGGTAGAGGCTGTCAGAGTTCAAAGGGAGGTGATCTATTTAGACACTAAAAGCAGGCTGTCTAGCAATTCATGGCATCAAACTGTGATGAAAAGCTTAGAAAAACTTTGGACAGCTATGGAACTGAGTCCGTACACTTTGGAACTGCTATGTGAGTTGAGAGGATTTTGGATACAGGCTCAGATATGGTTAACACCACTGTATTTGCAATAAAAGCAACAAGCAAAGTTGGGCACAGCAATTTTATTGTCAAATCTAATAAATTCCATTTCCCCCTCTACAATATTAGAGACAAGAGAACCACACACTTAGGTTTCGATCTTTTGACTCTTAGTCAGCTTTGTGTCATACAAAGACGGCAAGCCTATTTGATCATTGCTGTTATTAGTTGTTTTGAGACAGATATAGAATGGTGGTGAAATGGAGATGCACTCGTATTGATGGAAAGAGCACCTAAGTTGCTAGTTCCACACTTCCATATCCTCGTGTGTGGACTTGAGCCAGTTCCTAAGCCTCTTTAAGCCTCCTCATAAAGCACATATAAATATGGAATGCACAGGAAATTTGAAAGAAAAAAATGTTGGTGAAAATGAACACTCTCTCGCTTTTATTTCCTTTGCTTTCAGGTGTGAATTTCCACTTTACAAGTTAAAAAAAAACCGCCAAAAACCCAGCTGGATTTGGATGTTGAATTGTAACATTGACAAGAATAGTACAACATAATATTTTTAGCTAAATAAATGATAACATTGTGTATACACACGCTCAATTTTTCCCAGTTGCCCCTCTAGGCTTTCTACAGTAGAGAAGAAAATGAAATGCTTTATTTAATGCATTTTTGTATCATTTAAAATTAACTTGCATGTAAAACATTTCCTTTATTCACTTAATACTTTCTTAAAGGAAATAGGTTGTCCTTCTGTGTGATTGTGTGTGTATGCTCATTTGTGTGTGTGTGTGTGCGCTTGTATAATGTAGAAGCAATGATAGAGTCAAGCTAAAATTCCTATTTGCCAAAATGTAGTAATATGTCAGGAGATGGAAATATTGATACACAGTATACACAGTATAACAGGCCTACATACTTGTTCATTTTATCTTTGCCATATTGCGGGGAGAATCCTCCAAACATTTATAGCCCAACCCTAACTTATCAATGGCTGAGAAAGAGACAAAAAACTAAAAAAAAAGAAGGCATCTGTATTAAGAGACAACCGTAAAGAGTTGTTTAGAAAATAGGAGGATATATTAAGGACTTGTTAGTTTCCACATCCCAGCCCCAATCCAGGCCAACCTCTGCCTTTTCCTTGTTCTACTGCAAAGAATTGAAGAGATACAAATATATCTTGTTTGTTGAACTTTGATTTGTTGTACTTCACAGAGAATTAATTTTTTAAAAGTTGTAAGTTTGTAGCTATGTGGCATTAAACAAGTCTATCCCTGCCGTTTCCTCAACACTATATGCTCATTTTGTATCTCTGACACATTCTGGTAATTAATATTTCAAATTGGTACAGCAAAGGGAGTGATTCCAGTCACATGGACATTTCATCTAGCAGGAAGAGAGAAATGCTTTAAGAGAAAGCTAACTCATACAGAAAGGAGCTCTGGTGGTGTAGTCCATAGTGTGCTGGAATGTTTATCAAAGAGCTGGGCATGTCCAGTAACTATGTGGGAGAAAATGGGCCATCTTAGGACTTACAGCCTCATAAATAGTCTCCATATACCTATTCAATCCACATCAAGCAAATCATTCAACAAGCTGGACTCTTTGAAGAAGAGTGTGGCATCAGGAGTAGAGGAAGACAGACTTGTCAATAATTTGCATTATGCAAATGAAACAACTCTGTTAGCACAAAGTGAGGAGAAGTTAGCACAAAGTACAGAAGATCAAAGGCTTCAATATGGAAGCCTTCAGTAGGCGGAGCATCAAAGCTTTTTTCATTATGGATTGATTACACCTCAACATCAAGGAAAGGAAAATTCTCACCACTGGACCAAGAGGAATATCATAACAGGCTGGAAAAAAGATTGAAACTGCCTACAGCTTCAACTTACTTGGATCTACACTCAACATCCTTGGTTATCAGCAGTCAGGAGATCAGATGAAAGTCTGCAGCCAGGGTTCTCTCCAGAGGACTGAGGAACAACAATGCCAGCTTGAACGCTGAGGTGCACTTGATGAAGGTCGTGGTCTTTTTTCAATCACTTGCTATGCATCTGAGAGCTGGACAGTGAATAAGGATGACAGAATACTTGATGCCTTTGAGTTGTGGTGTTAAGGAAGAGTATTGAATATCCCAGGCTCTACCAAAAGAACAAAAAAGATATATCTTGGTGAAAGTTTAGCCAGAGTGCTCCCTGGAGGCAAAGATGACAAAACTTGGTCTCACATACTTTGGGCATGTTGGTAATGTGAAGCAGAGGTTATTCTTTGCTGAGGGACATTTTACTTGAAACAGTGGAGGGTCGGCAAAAGTGTGGAAGACTTTCCACTGGATGTATTGACATAGTGACTTTGAGTATGTCAGAAATTACAAAGATGATATAGGATAAGACAGAGTTAAAATCTGTTGTTTGTCAGGTCTCTGTGACTCCTTACTTGACATTCCCTAACAACAACAAACTCAGTAAAGGGTCACTATGAATCAGGAGTGACTTTGATGACAATGAGTTTCCCTTCCTTCCTTCCTTCCTTCCTTCCTTCCTTCCTTTCCTTCCTTTCTTTCCTTCCTTCCTTCCAACTATTGGTGCCAAGTATTGATTGTTGATTCAAGTAAGATGCAATGGATTAAACTTCAATCTTTTCTCCATCTATAATGATACTGCCTATTGGCCCTACTTGTTTTCTTGATGTTGAGATGTAATCCATATTGAAATCTGCAGTCCTTGACCCTCTGCAGCATATGTTTCAAGTCTTCCTCAGTTTCTGCCTGTAAGACTATGTCAACTGCATAACACAGGTTTTTGTCAGTTGCTATTCTAAAGCAGAGCTCTCAAATTAAGGCAGACGAGGAAGAAGAATTGTCCATGCACTTCTTTTTTTAATGGTTTTGTTGGTTTACATACAATAATTTCTTTACATTGTGCTGCATTCATGTACATTATTTTTGCCCATTCACTTTTGAAATGAAAAGCTTTTGAACTCTTATGAACAATAGAATACACTTAGGCTATTAAATATCGCACTGGAGGCTGAGCCCTCAGACTGGGAGTTTTATCAACAATTGACTGATAAATGATGAAGTTCCCAAGTACGCTTATAAATGTTCCAATATCTCCTTTTAATCACATCCAGCTTTGCTCCATCTATTTTACCAATTATTTTACTAAGTGCAATTTTTGAATAGTTATGACTTCTTGGAAAAGAGTTTCTTTTATCATTATAATTCCCTCTTTATTTCTTGTAATTTTCCTTGTTCTGAAATCTTTGCCTGATAGTAACATAGTCACTCTAGGTGGTTTTTTTAATTTTATTGATTTGTGTTTATATTACATAGTCTACTTTTTCTGTCATTGAACTTTTCCACTTATGTATCTATCTTTAAAACATTATTTTTATAGACAGCTTGTAATTGGTCATTTAAAACTCAATTTGATAATTTTCTTCTCTTAATTTGTGTGTTTACACAATTTAAATATAATTTTTACTATGGAAACAGAAGTGACATCCACTTCCTAAACAGCACGCCTCTGGAAACTCTGTGAACTTTGATAAATGATGATAGTTATAGAGGGGCTTCAGGCCTTTTGTCACAGGGTTGCCA
The DNA here is from genome assembly GCF_000299155.1 of Elephantulus edwardii. Taxonomy (NCBI): domain Eukaryota; kingdom Metazoa; phylum Chordata; class Mammalia; order Macroscelidea; family Macroscelididae; genus Elephantulus; species Elephantulus edwardii. The sequence continues at coordinate 22,617,830 of NW_006399772.1, forward strand.
TGAGTTGTGCTCGACTCGACAGCAATTAACAACAACAACAACAACTTTCCAGTTTTGTTTTCTTTAAAACATTTTCCTTCATGCTAGCTCAAAAATACATTTAAAAGATTTTATATTTTGTTGACAATTATTGTTGTTTTAACTGGGCTGACTTAGAAGGAATCTATATTGCCAGACCACCAGACACAAATCTTAAGTTTCTTATTTCATCCTTTATTGATACAGCTTTTTATTTCTCTTATTTTTTGTGTGTCATATGGCAAAATTAATAGCAGTTTCTTGAGCTTATTAAATGATTTACATGTAAATACATAGCAACCAGCTCATCCAACAACTTAATGAGTAAAACATTTTGTTTTCGTGAATAGGATATACGCTCACAGATAATGACTTATCCAGGGTCAGCATGACGTGGAATGAGAGCTATTTTGTTTTCTTCCTATTCTATGAGGTTGCAGTCGTTAGATGCCACTAAATCACATCTGAATTCATCTGTACAAGTGAATCAAACAGTATCTGTTCTTGCACTATTCTCTCAAAAGTGTGCCTCATGCTTGAGCCTATTGTTGACAGTTACCGCGTCATTCCATCTGTGAGAATTCTTTTTCACTGACCTTCCATTAATGCTTCACCAAGCATGCGATCTTTCTCCAGGGACTGACCTCTTTGGATAACATGCTCAAAGTCTGTGAGAGAAACTCTCGCCGTCCTTGCTTCCAAGGAGCATTTTGGCTACACTTCTTCCAAAACAGACTTGTCTGCTCTTTTGGCAATAGAAAGAACAATATTCAAAACTCTTTGCCAGAACCTAACTTCAAAGACATCACTCTTCTCCAGTACCACAACTCAAAGACATCGATTCATCTTTTGTCATCTTTGGTCATTGTCCAGATCTATGATGCATAACAAGTAACTGGACTTAATGTTCAGATCATACCCGTGTCTTGACTATGCGTTTTGCTCAACTGATCTCTATATTGATCCATATCACACTCTTTTTTTAGTATCTTGTAAAAATTTAATTCATTTTTGCAGGTAACTCTATTTCTTTTTTTTATTTTACTGGTTTATTTAAAAAGTTTGAATGCATTGTTTTTCACAAATGATCCTTTCCATTTCTTTCATCCAATCACCCATCAAATTGTGCAACCCTATGATTAATACCTTACCCCTCAACCTCATGCCCCTATTCCCACCCTCCCTGCCCCACGGCCTTGAATTCTTATATTACAATAAAGGTTTTATATAGTAAAAAAAAATGGGTCTGAAAGGTTCTTTTTTATTCATTGTTCATGTGAAAGTAAACATGCATATGAAAAAAAATTAAAATACCTTGACTTGTTATCAATCACACCTTAGTCCTGAAGGTAACATTTTTGCTTTTTTTTTCATGCCTTAAGGAAAGGAGATCTTTGGCAGCAGATTAACCCAGTGTAACATGCCATTTGATTTCTTGACTGTAGCCTCCAAGTATGTTGACTATTTATTGAAATAATTAAAAATTCTTCATAACTTCAGTTTTATCTCTTTTTATCCTGATATTACTTATTGGTACAGTTGTTAGAAGGTTTGTTTTCTTTTGTTGAGGTGTGTAATCCATACTGAAGTTTGTCTGAGCTTCACCAGTAAGTACTTCAAATTGTCTTCGCTGCAAACAAAGTGTGTCATCTGCATATTATTGCAGATTGTAATGAGTCTTCTTCCAATCATAGCGCTGTGTTCTTATTAATATAGTCCATCTTCTTGAATTATTTGCTCAGCATATTGGTTAAATAAGCATGATGAAAGGAAACAATCCTGACACCATTCCTGATTTTAAACTATGTGTATTCCCTTTTTCTATCCCCACAACTTCTTGTTTTACTTACCAGTTCAGCATGAGTGCAAGTAAGGAATTCTTCCTCCCAGTGTTATCTATAATTTATTATGATCCACACAGTCAAATGCCTTTGAATAGTAAGCAAAACAGAAGTAAATGTCTCTCTGGCTTCCCCTACTTGCAGCCAGAATCTAATGTTAGCAATACCATTTATTTGTTTCACATCTTCTTCTGAATTCAGCTTTGACTTTCTTACAGTTCTTTGCTGAAGAACAGCTAGAGCTACTTTTAAATTATCTTCATCAATATTTTACTTTTATAGGATATTATTATGGTATTGTTCAGTAATTTTCACATTCTGTTAGACAGCCTTTTTTTAGAATGCACTCAAATATGGATCCCGTCCAAATGGTTGGCCAGATGGCTGTCTTCCAATTGCTTGGCACAGAGGAGTGAGCACACTTAGGGCTGCATCCGTTTGCCGAAACATATCAGTTGGTATTTTGTCATTTCCTGAGACTTATTTTTTGTCAAGACTTTCAGTACAACTTGCGCTTTTTTCTTCAATAGCATTGCTTCTTGACGATAAGCAGCCTCCTGGAAGAATTATTTTTGGTGCAATGCATTCCTTCCACCATCATGTTTGAAAAGGAGGACGGACAGCACAGGAGAGGAAGATCCCAGATAGGTTGGAGTGACATGATAACTGGGACAATGGTGGTAGGTTATGACAGAGTTAGTGAGATGGGCTCAGGATAGGGCAAGGTTCAGAGCTGGGGTGTGAGCTGCAGGTGACTTGATGGCACATAAAAGCAAAGGAAAAATAATTTTATCATCGTTTCTTTTAGTTTCTTGGTAATACCTACACATTTTCCTGGATCTTAGCTTAAACTGTAGTACTGAGATTGAACTCCATGCAGTCTGTAGCTTAGTGTTTAATAAATAAACATACTCTTCTACCATTATAAAGAAACTCTGGTAGCCTAGTGCTAAAGAACTGCACTGCCAACCAGAAGACATGTGGTTCGAACCCACTACATACTCTGCTGGAGAAAGAGAGACAATTTCCTTCCCAGCAATTAACGGCCTCTGAAAGCTCACTGGATGGCTGACTATGAATAGGTTCTGATTCAACAGCAGGTAACTATCACCACCACCACCACTATAATTCTTCCAATTTCCTACTCATGCATATTTTAATGGTTTCACTTATAATCCCAAACACATTCGCACTCTCTTCAGTAGGACACAACTCATATATTATCCCTAGTTATTGTTTCCATCCACGATCTCTAAATAACAACCATTCTTCTCACTTGATTTGATTCCATCTGATCCTCGCCATTATCCTTCAAATGAAATATTGCTTCTGCTGAGACGTACAATGTACAATTGGGGTCAAAAAAAGTGAAAATCAAACAGAAAAAAAACCCACACTTATTTAGAAAAAGTTCTTGTGTAGGATGAGGGGGCAGTGAACAGTTGTAGGTTCTTGAAAGTGAGTTTTATTTCTGTGGCTTGGCAGGGACCTAAAAACTTCCTACAATCCTGTTAGGCTGCCTGTATATAGTGTCAAAAACTGCTTTGGTGCTAGTGGCCTAGGCCACAGGGAGCTGTTCTGCTCACCTAAAGCCTGTATTTTTCTTACAGTTTGAATTTACCACAGCAACTAGAGTGAAAGATGAACAATCTCCTTCAATGAAAGGTGTTGTTGTTGACTGTCTTCGGGTCGAGCACGACTCATAGTGACCCTATGGCCAAGAGACCTGAAGCCCCTCTACAACTCTCACTATTTGTCAAAGTTAATAGAGTTACCGGAGGCATGTTGTTTAGGCAGTGGATGCCACTCCATGTACAACCTTGGAAATCCAATGGAGGGGCAGCTCCAAGTTGGATATAAATCAACAGCGATGAGAGACGAGAGAGAGAGAAGAAGTAATTATTAACAATTTTGTTTCCTGTCACTTCAAGATAATTTGCCATTAGACCAATTTCTTTCACAGTTTTTGAGACCCTGACCACCCTTCTAAAGCCTCAGGTGAGTTTTTCCTTGGTCCTTTGACATGTGGGCTGCACTGGTAAGGAAGGAATTGGATTTTCTTTTCCTCAGGGCCTCCCAATAAGAATCCCAAGAATTACTTTCACCAGATGGAAATGATTTGGGGTTCTGGGAGTTCTGACTTATTCACTCTGGCTGCCCACTGACTTGTAAAACCCTGAATGTCTCCACTGGTAAAAGAGGCTCTTTATACAGCTGCTGCTCTACTTTCAGACACGTCTGCTTTTTAAAACGTCTTTAAAGAAAAAAATGTCTTCCCCCTCCACCCACCCATTGCATCTACTTGAAGTCTATAAGGTGTAGCCAATACTCCAAATTTCTGATTCTTTTTTCAAACAATACCTAAAACCTCTAAGCTCAGTGGGATATGCACGTGTTTGGGATTGTGATAAACAACCTGTAATTATTAACACCACATGGGCTTGCCCCACCCAGCAGTAACTGGTTTTGCTACTCAGCTTCCTTGCTCGGGCCCATGACACCGGCTGACCTCCTTTGCACCTGAATTCAGCCAGTCCCACATTTAGGATCTATTCCTCGCAATGCCTCTGTTCCAGTTAACCAAAGTCTGTAGCAATTAGAGTACTAATGGCTGCCAAACCACCCAGATTAGCAGAACAAAAGTGTTAATAAGCTAAAAATATAAATACACTAAAGAATAGTGCTATTAAAAAATGTACTTTGGAGATTACGTGTTATTGAACCTTTTCTATATTAAATGCCACCTTGTGGTTGTTGTTGTCGAGGACATAGCAACCCTATGAAGAAAAGATCTGAATGCTGTTCTAGCCTGTGCCATCCTCACACTTCCTGACACACAAAAGCACATTGCAGCAGTCACTGTGTGTCAGCCCACCTGGTGGAGGGTCTTCCTCTCCCTCTCTGACCCTCCACCCTTCCCAGCATCATGGCCTTCTCCAAGGAATAGCTCCTCCTAGCAACATGCCCAAAGTATGTAAGAAGTGAAGCCTCATCATCATTCCTGCCTCCATAAATCACTCCAGCTGCACCCTCTCCAAGACGTATCTGTTCATTCTCTTGGCTATCCATGGGATGTTCAGTGGTCTTCTCCAACAACACAGTTCAAAGGTGTCAATTATTGTTCTGTCATCCTTATTCATCATCCAGCTCTCAGATGCATAGCAAGTGATCAGAAAGACTATGGACTGAATCAGACACCTTAGCAAATAAGAATTAACACCCGAATGACCAAATCTACTACCAAACAATCAATTCTGACTTCTATTGACCCTTCTCTGGGTTTCTGAAGCTATAAATCTCAATGAAAGGTGATTCCCTATCTTTCTTTCATGGAGCAACTGATGTGTTTATACCCCCAGCTTTTTGGTTAGCAACCAGCAGACTAAGTGCAACATCACCAGCATTCCAGCTGTTTAAGTAAATAGAAATAGGTGAAACTTGTTTGATAATGTTTTGCATAAACTAACGTATCCAAAATAAGTTCAACATGTAACCACTACTCCCCAAATCATTAATTAGCTACTTTTGAGCTTTTTGGTATACTATCATTGACATTCATACATCTTAATTTGAATTAGCCATGTGAAGCTAGATAATGGCGACTGTATCGTTCCGCACAACACTCAAGTATTACGGTCACACATGAATTGTGCGTTTTATGTCCTGGAGTCAGATCCAACTCAGAGTTGACTCCCATTTTGCTTCTAGATTGCACCAAGAAGAAGAGATTGCCCCCTTTTCTCTCTTGGAGCTGCTGGTGGATTCGAACTAGCAAAGAGGCTCAGACTTTGAGTTAGCAGTGACATTCTCTGTGACCTAGACCACCCTGGCTTCCTTATATTAGGATAGCTCATAGAATTGAATTTGTTCCTTACAAGCCAGCTCTTCACAGCTCCCAGACCCCTGCTATAGTCAGCTCTCTTTCTTTATAACGGTTGACCTTCCTCTCCATTCTTACCTGATTGTTTGATCCTCATTCTGAATACGTCTGGGCTCATGGCTACTCACTTCTCTGGACAGATTTCCCATCAGAAAAAGAAGACCTTTCTTCATCTTCTGTCACTGGTACCTTAACTACCTCAGCTTTGGTTCAACCTAGCTTTCAGATGAAACTTCACTGTTCCTTTCCAAGCCTATCAAGTCACGTGTTGAGGAGAGATACTCTAATTGATCTAGCTTAGAACTGGAAGTGGTTCTGTGATTGAGAGTTCCTGGTAAAACTCTAGGAATAAAGTGAGGAAGAAAATATTCTTCAAATAAAGGAGAGTTACTATATAGAGATGAAGAATAGCAGTGCTAGAAATTTGAGTCAGACTTTCACATCTAAAGAAGAAAGAGTACAACTGACTGCTTTACTGAGAGGTAATATGAATATTCTTGAACACTTAAGCATAGAGAATAATATATGTGCTTGTTTTGTTAAGTATTTGCTGGGCAGGGTTTGAAAGTCAGAGAAATGAAAATCGTAGCTTCATTTAACAAATAACTCTTTAACAAATCTATTATTTATATGTTTGTATTCCTTTGTTAAAAATTAATTATAACATGTGATACATTGATTTGGAAGTTGAATGTTAAGCTAGACAATTCTTTCCTCACTAGAAAGGAATGTGTGGAATGGTGGAATCTGAAAAAGACATATCAGAGGTCAATAGTATTTTGAAGACTACAGTCATGATAACTGCTTAAGAAACTACAGGAAAGATATAAGAGGAGCCCATCAACCTTGGCTAAGCCACAGACCCCACTGACTGGAGAACCTTGCTAATCACTGTTATTCAGTAATCCTTTCTTGCAGGATTGACTGATATATAAAGGAAAACTATGGGTTCTTTTCAGGCCAGGACAAAGAACAGAAGCTGCTCTGGCTTCCGTGGCAGGTGATCATTTTTAGGTTAAGGATGATGACTATTTATGTTTTTCTTCCAAGACCCATCAGTCGCTTTCAACACTATGATTATATGTTGGTAAAGTTCCTCTAAAAGGTTCTGGCTAATGTAAAGGAACCAGCTTTCTCCAGGGCAAATGCAGCCCTGTCTAATGTATTGGAAATGAAGACATTTGGATGCTTGCTCTAAATAGGTACTGACTGCGAGGAGGTCTTGAGAATTGAAAAATACAGTTTATATTATATTTGAGTTCTTCCTGTTTCATCCAACAGCCTTTGCGATGTTAAAAGCAGTGAATATTTATTCCGCTATCCTTTTCATCTCTAGGCGAAGTAGTTGTTAAGTTGGGTGTGTATCACAGTCCCCTAGGTGCTGGTCAGAAATGAAACTCACCTGAGTCCACCACTACAGAATCTGAGTATGTCTCAGACAGGACCAAGGAATACACAGAACCAATCCTAATACCCTGTAAGAAAATCTATTTTACTTCACAGAGAGCACTGGAGGTATAATCTCTAGGGATTTTGTTAGAGTCCAAAGGCCTCACACCTCTGGCCGTTCCAATCCACAATAGGCTCAGAGGGAGAAAGACAGTCTAGTCCTGTTATGAGCTGCAGCCTGGAACACCAGTGGAGGATTACTATACGTTGGAACCGCTGGAAGGCAGTGAGTGTGAGTTTTGGATTTGCTTTAGTTCACACATTCTGCCATGCCTTCTAATTCTCAATTCTGAACATATATGATGGAGTACAACGGGGCTTTTTAAAAGTTCATTCCAGTTTGATTCTGCTAGGAATTTGCATTTCCTCCCCTGACATGCAGAAGCATAATCTACTTTTGAACAAGTTCTTGGAGATCTAGAAGACTTACCAGGGGATCTTATTAAAATGCAGATTCTCATCCAGTCCTTAAGTGTTTTTCCTCTACATCTTAGAACATGGAGTCTCCTCCATCCTTTAGTATTTCCTCCACGTGTGGAGAGGTATATTCCAACCCCAGTGTATTTCCTTCTTATTTCAGAGCTCTCTGTGCATTTTTGGAACAGTTCTCTCTCTCTCCTCCTAGCCCTGACAACTACTAATCTAGTTTCTGTCTCCATAGTTTTGCTTTTCCCGTAGTATCATATAAACGCTATTACACAGTATATCTTAAGTGAATGTGGCTTCTTTTACATAGCATGAAGCTTTTTTGGCGACTTTTGAAAAGTGGAGATGCCAGTTTTGTGCGTATTCTGGTACATTGTTCAAGACTGAACCAGGGAACCCTTGATAGCTTTCCATTCATGAGTGAGTATGTTTTCCTTGTCCCCCCCCCACTCTCATTTTATTTTGTGGGGTGGGAAAGGAAGACACTTGAGATTCAAATATATCTTATAAAGATAATTTTACTATAACATAAATAGGACAAAGCAGATAAGGCAAGTCATTACAAAATGGCGTGGGGCCAAACATATTCTGAGTCTTGGCCACAGTTTAAAGTGATAAGATTTAGAGACAAACTTATAATTGGTGACAATTACAATCCATCACTGTTGCAGACAGGACGACCTCACTACATCTCATCACCATTAAGTTGGAACTGACTTATTGCTGACTCTCCAGCAGATTTTTAGAGGTTATAAATTGCATTGGCTGGATTGCCTCTCTCTCTCAGAGCAGCTGATGGATTTAAACCACCTGCCTTTGGGTTAGTGCACCTCCTCACCCATGAGGTCACCAGAAAATGGCAAAAGGCTACAAATGACTGAGATGAGTTCTCAGTTCTTGGGGTCACCTTGTGAGCCCCAGGTGTGAACTGGCCCTCCCTAGACTCACTTGGCAGTTGTGATCTGCTTTCAAATATGCTCTTCCTGAGAACAAAGAAACATGGCTAGTTTACTGGTCAGAAAGAATTCAAATGGCATCTGAAACCATGCCAAGAACCAAAATGAAGTTACAGGTCTGTTACGGACCTCAGCCTCCACTTGCCAGGTGCTGCAAACTTTAAGCTCTAAATACCTTTCCTTCCTCATTCACAGCTTCCACCACTTGCTCTCTAAGTTTCTTCACTTTTCTCACCTATTTTAAAGGGTTTTAAAAATATCACTAACAGTGTTAGATGGATCTTGGCTGAAAGTAGAGAATACCAGAAGAATGTCTATTTGTATTTTATTGACTATACAAAAGCATTTGAATGTATGGATCACAATAAATTACGGCTAACATTGAGAACAGGAATCTTAGAACACTTGATGATACTCATGAAAGACCTATACTTAGAACAAGCAGCAGCTGTCAAGAAAGGAGTGCATTAGGGATGCATTCTTTCTCTATACTTTTTCACTCCATATGCTGAACAGATCATTAAGGAGGCTGGGCTTTATGAGGAGGAATATGACATCAGGATTGGAGGAAGACTCATCAACAATTTGCATTTTGCAGATGTCACAACCTTGCTTGCTGAAACTGAGGAGGACTTGAAACATTTGCTGCAGAAGGTAAAGAACTGCATTCTTCAATATAGATTGCCTTTCAACATCAAGAAAGCAGAGATTCTCACCATTGGGCCAATTGGCAGCATCGTGGCAATGGTGGGAAAGAGTTTCAGGTTGTAGACAATTTGATTTTGCTCGGGTCCTGCGAAAGGAGCAGATGCAATGTGGGGTTGGCCGAGTCTGACTTCAACCTGCTTCATAAAGGGGAACTGGTCCCATCAATAATGTCCAGAGTACCATACAAATAGCTACAAAATCAGACATGCCACCCCATGCGTTCCTGAACTATTTTTACCAATCATTGGGTCTAATATTTGTTGCAAGACTCACTGATCTTACTCATAGTTGTGGAGTTTATTAGGAAAATAAGAGTGGGAGATGCAAAGAATATTTTACAATGTAAGTCCAGGTTTAGTCCAGCAGTCCCAAGCCAGATTAACAAGGTGTAATTCTTCAAATAGTGAAAGTCTGGGTTCAGTTTAGTTCAGCAGTAGAAATGCAGGGAGACTTTGGTTTCCTCAATCATCCAGCAAATTTTATCTCAGAGAAGTTAAAAGTCAGCTTTTCCTTCAATCATCCAACAAGCAAAACCTTTAACTCTGGCCCTAATCTGCAGGATTCTTCTAGTCACACTTTGCCACAATCTTGTCACAGTCTCTCCAACACCATCACTGCTGTTTCTCACAGTGTAGAAAGTGCTCTCTTATATTGGCCTCACAGCTGTTGATAATTTGCAAGACCATGTGTCTGCAGTTAAGGTAGCTGGAGATCATTCCCCCAAAAGGAGCTAACGCAATGGCTAGCGCAAGGAAACATTGCATAGCTCAAAAATCAGTATGCTATACAGCAGATAGCTGGTCAATGAGTAAGAATGACAGAAGAACAATCAATGCCTTTGAGTTGTGGTACTGGAGAAGAGTACTGAACATACTATGGACTGTCAAGAGAACAAACAGGTCTATCCTAGAGACTGTGAAACCAAGTTCCTCCTTGGAGGTAAAGATTATGAAGCTTTGTCTCACATATGTTGGGCATGTTGCCAGGAGGGACTGGTCCTTGGAGAAGTACATCATGCTTTGGAAGGGTGGAAGGTCAGCGCAGGAGGGGAAGACCTCGAATGAGATTAATTGACACAGTGACGGTGGCAATGGTGGCAGGTGTGTCAGAGACAGTGAGATGGGCTCAAGATGAGTTAGGGTTCACAGCTATTGTTCATAGGGTCACTGTGAGTCATAGTCGACTCGACGGTACATAACAATAACAGTTGTTCTCAAACACAAAGGAGATAACAAATGTAACCAACACTGAGATTTTTGTAAAGATTCCCAGAAACTTGTAATATCTTGAGTCACAGTCTTTGATTTATGGTTCTTAGATCTGTCTAGGACAAGAAATGGGCACCGTTGTGGCTTCTGTTTCTTTGAGAGAGAGGCACAAAAGCACCCCTTTTACTAATGTCTCCTTCCTATTGCCAATTAAGCAGGAACAGAATGATGAAATCCTCTTTGCCTCAGTGGCTAGCTTTATTTTCTGCTCAGAAACAGCTGGGTCACTAAGCATTTCCTTGCATGTCTTTCTCTGACAAGTAGAATTATATGAATTTTAAATTATAACCAGTTTAATGTTGTTAATAAGTAATATTCTGTTCTAGCCCAATAAGATGAATATTTTTAAATAAAAATATTAAATAAAAATTCGAAGCATGACTGTTTATCAGACCCAGGCTCATCACCACTGATTGCATTTCTAGAGGCTCATTTATTTAGTGCAAGGAATGCTTCCAAATGAATGTTGCTGGTATCCTGGGTGCTAAGGCAATAGGCTGATTAAAATGACCCCACAGAAAGTGGTCGAATTCTGCTTCATTCCTTTTCTTTTAAGAAAGAATTTTATTGCAAAGAAACATTGCAAAATAAACATTATTGAAAAGAAATAGGGAAGTGTTTTCTTTTAATGGTTTCTTCACAATAAAGATCTCAAACTTTTTAAAAAAATACCCAAAAAAAATACCCTAACACTTAAGATCAATAGTAATTAACACCTTCAGAATTTTTCTTTATAGATCTAATTGAAGCTAAATAGGTAAGGAAGTAAACAATAAGATGGTAAGTCCTGGAATTTCATGATCCAGAAAAAAATTGACTAACTCAGCCAAATGTAAATATTTTTGATCCAACTTTGCTGTGGTATCTATAAAAGTAAAGTTCTGTGTCTGTGATGATTGTCCAAGGTCCTGTGCATATAAGTTTTGTGATAACAGACAGAGTATGCTATTGTAGAGAAGGAAAAGGAAATTGCGTCAAAACCAATGTAATTTGTGGTTTTTAAAGTCTCATAACTGTCCCTAAATCCCTTCCTTCATCCTATTCAAACATCTGTCTTTAAGTGAAGGAAATGTGCATACAGGAGAATATAAAGACCAGGAACATCAAATGTTCCCCTGGGAACTGAGGAGGCCTGCTCCTTCAGTGGTCATAGTACCCAGTTTTAATTGACATGTGGACAATTTAAGCTCACCAGTCACTCAATGAGAGAAAGATGTGACAATTTCTTTCTATAAAGATTTACAGTCTTGGAAACCTGATGACTATGATCTATTGTGTCCTCCATGATCATTATAAGCCATAATAGACTCCAGGACAATAGGCTTGGCTTTTTAACACTTTCTGTATCAGAATTCTTTGCTACGGGTCATTTATTCTTTAGGTTTTGAATTTAATTAATTAACTAGAACCACAAAATATTATAAGGAACTGGATTCTGCAGCTTTAATAATTATGAAATAATTTAAAAATTTTTGGATATATGATAGTGCTTTATAAATGTTCTGTTGCGGTTAGGTGCCACTGAGTTGAGTCCAACTCATCATGATGTTATGAATGATGGAGCTGGACCCTGTCTTATCTTGTGCCATCCACATCATCTTTGACATAATTGAGCCCATTGCTGCAGTCACTGTGTCAACCCATCTCATTGAGGATCTTCAGAGTGCCAGATAGGTACAATTTTAGCTCATGTCATTATTATTATGGTCAAGATCTAGATTACAGTTCATTTTCATGCTTTGAGAGACCTTCTATACATAAGACAGAGAATAAATCAACTTTGATGGTTCAAGGTGTGTCATTTTGGCCATGATACAATTCTTGCATTTGGAATTTATGTCATGATGTAATGTGGACATTATAAGTTATACCTTATGATGTCATCTAATGTCATTAGCAGTGATATAAAAATATTACAGTGGCATATAATATCCTTAATCTGGTCATAGCCCTGATCCAATATAGGAAACTTTCTGCGTAGGTGTGCTCTGCATTGAAAATGCACGTGGACATTCTGACAAAGCTCTCTATCTTTTTTACTTATAGCTTCATCTGGCTCTTAAGCTAGGGTTCTTTGGACTTGAGCCAATGGCCTGCCAGATAGTCTGCTAATCTTAGATTTCTCAGCCTTTGCAACCAGCCTATGGCCTGCCAGATAGTCTGCTAATCTTAGATTTCTCAGCCTTTGCAACCAGCATCCCTGAGCTACATGACTCAGCAGAAGCCTCTAGTCCATGAACTTGGACTTGCCAGGTACTACAAGTCCATGAATCACTTCCTTCAGGTAAATCTCTTAATCTCTCACTCTACACACACACAAACACACATTTCATTGGTTTTGATTTTCTAGAGATGATAACCTAAGACTCCCTCCAGGGACCCTGCTCTTAAGATATTCCTCAGAAAATGCACATAAAGAAATAACAATGCTTCACTTGTAGGCCTGCATATAATGAAGTCCAGTAAATACAGTGCTATATCCACATGGAAGAATGAGTCTTAACTTTTCCTAGGGTAGTAAAAGAGGCTCAGAGCAGTCTTTTAGTTGAGTCTGGAAGGATGGAAAGGAATATTACAAGCCAGATTAAAAAGTAGTGGAAATTTTTGAACTTTAGAGAACAATATTTGACAAATGGAAATGGAAATGCCTTTACAGAAAAATATAATTGATAGTTTATCAAGTTGGAAAGTATAGTCTTGGTGACAAAAATGAAGCTGGGCATCTAATTAAATTTTGTACATTCAATGATTTATTCATCACAAAGATAGATTTTAAAAAAAACAAACCAAAACACAGAATGCATTTTTACACATGGACCTTATCTGCTGGATTGCACAGGAATAAGATTGGTGGATAGATGACATGCACAAAAAGAATCATTGGAGAAGCTAAATATCAGTAGTCAAGACCAAGCCAGGTGCTGACTGTGAAACATACCATCAGTTATTCATGTACAAGTTCAAATTGAAGCTGAAGAAAATAAAAATAAGTTCACAAGAACCAAAATATGACCTTGAGTTTATCACATTCGAGTTTAAAAATAATCTCCAGAATAGGTTTTGAGGTATTGAACACTAAAGATAAAAGATAAAAGATAAAAGATAAAAGATAAGTTAAGGGATGACATCAAAGATCCCATCCATGAAGAGAACAAAAGGTTATTACAAATGTAGAAAAGACCAAAATAGTTGTCAGAAGAGACTCTGAAAAGAATACTAGAGCATCAAAAAGCTAAGACAAAGGGAGGGATCCCCAAGTAAAAGACCTGAAGAGAAGATTTGAAAGAGCAACTCAAGAAGGCAAAGGAAAGTATTATAACAGAATGTGAAGAGTTGAAGTTCTAGAATTAAAAAAAAGAAGTCACTCCTCAGCATTTCTAAAGTTTGAAAGAACTGAGATATAAATTCAAATTTCAAGTGGCAATACTGAGAGATGCTATGGGCAAAATCTTGAATGGTCTAGGATATATCAAAAGAAGATGGAAGGTGTACAAATCATCATTGTACCAAAAAGAGCTGGTTGACACAGAAATATTTTAGAAAGTATTATGTGAACAAAAGTGAACGGTAATGAAAGAAGATTTCAAGTTGCACTGAAGGCACTGGAAAAATGTAAGGTCCCAGAAATCAATGGGATACTGATTGACATGTTTCAATTAACAAATGCAGCCCTAGACGTGCTTACCAGTTTATGCTAGGAAGTTTAGAGGACAGCTACTTGGCTGGTTGACAAGAAGAGACCTATATTTGTTCCCATTCCAAAGAAAGGTGATCCAACAGAATGTGTAAATTATCAAACAATAGAATTACTATCATCACATGTATGTAAAATATTGCTAAATGTCATAAAAAATGCCTAGATCAGTATATAGACAGAGAATTGCCAGAAGTTCAAGCTGGGTTTAGAAGAGGTTGTAGCACCAGAGATATGATTGCTGATGTCAGATGGATCCTGGCAAAAGAAAATCTACTTATGTTTTATTGATTATGAAAAGATGTTTGACTGTGTGGAACATAACAAACAATGGCTAATACTGAGAAGGATAGGAATCCCGGAACACTTAATAATGCTCATGTAAAACTTATAGGTAGACAAGAAATTGTTTGCATAGAGCAAGGGAACACAGCATAGTTGAAAATTAAGAAAGGTGTGTGTGAGGATTGTATCCTTTTTCTGTTCCTATTCAATCTGTGAGCTGAGCAAATCATTGGAGAAACTGTACTCTGTGAAAAAGAATGTGGCATCAAGATTGGAAGAAGATTCAACAACCTACATTACACAGATGACACAACCTTACTTGCTGACAGTGAAGAGAATTTGAAGTTCTTGCTTCAGATTGCCAACAACTATAGCCTATAATATGGGTTATATTTTAACATCAAGAAGACAAAATTTCTCACCATTGGAGTGACAAGTAACATCATGATAGATGGGGAGAGGATAAAAATTGACAAATTTATCTTCCCTGGTTCTACAATCAACATCCATAGTTCCAGCAGTTAGGAAATCAGGAGACAAATTGCATTGGGCAAGTCTGTTCTCAGTGACCTCTCCACAGTGCTGAAGAGCAATGATGTTATTTTTGGAAACTAAGGTGTGCTTAATTCCGGCTGTGGTCTTCTTAATTCCCTCCTATGCCTTGGAGAATTAGACAATAAATAAGGTTGACAGATGAAGAATTGATACCTTTGAGTTGTGGTGCTGAAAGACAGTACTGAATATTCCATGGACTTCCAAGATAACAAATTGATATGTCTTGAAGATGGTGAAGCTAGAATGCTCCTTACAGGCAAAGATGAAAAATCTTTGTCTTTCATACTCTGGACATGTAGTTAGGCAAAGCTATTCATTAGAGACATAATGCTTGGAAAAAGGGGGTCAGGAAAGGAGAGAAAGGTCTCAATGAGATAGGTTGACATTATGACATTAGCAATGGGCTTGAGTGTTTCAGAGATGGGCAGGATGGCACAGGATAGGGCTAGGTTCACGTTGCCTGTTCATAGGGTAGTGATGATCATACTCAACTTGATGGCACCTAACAACAACAACAACTGCTCCTTGAGAGAAAGATGGGCAATCTCTTACTGCTCCTGAAAACCTGCTGGAGGGAAGTTATGAGTCAGTTTCAACTTGATGGTACATAACAACAACAACGATAGTGTTTATTTATTTACCCCTTTCTTATATACCACTCGGTCAAATTGTTAGTGACTTCAAACTATGGAGCACCTGAAGCTCCTTATAGAACATGGCCAGTATTGTGGCTGCTGATACATTACAGGTATGTATAAATGTTTGCTGAATTTAAATTGTTGTTATTATGTGCCATTCAGTCACTTGTGACTCATAGCGACCTTCTGTACAAGAGCCCTAAACCCTGCTCTATCCTATGCCAACCTCACTGTCTCTTACAAACCTAGTCCCATTGCTCCAGTCACTGAATCGATCCATCTCATCAAAGGTCTTCCTCTCTTGCACTGTCTCTCTACTCTCCCCCAAACGATGTCCCTCTACAAGGACTGGTCCCTCCTTGCAACATGTCCAAAGCATGTCAGACGAAGCTTCAGAATACTTGACCCCAAGGAGCATTCTGGCTTCACCTTCTCCAGAACAAACCTGTTTGTTCTACTAGCAGTCCACGGCATATTCAACACTCTTCTGTATAAATGTTTGCTGAATTTAAATGTCATTATTGTTGCTATGTGCCGTCGAGTCCTTTGTGACTCATAGCGACCCTATGTACAACAGCCCTAAACCCTGCTCTATCCTGTGCCAATCGCAGTGCCTCTGACACACCCATCCCAAGTACCCCAGTCACTGAATCAATCCACCTCATAGAGGGTCTTCCCCTCCTGTGCTGTCCCT
>NW_006399772.1:22635971-22641298 GCF_000299155.1 Elephantulus edwardii
AGTCGAAAACGACTCGACGGCACATAACAACAACATGCAGAAGGTATGTTATCTGTGCCTCAGAATCGTGCGTCCGGTAGCTATTTGCTGTACCTGCTCACAGCGGTGAAAGGACATAGGATAGGATCTTATACCATGTATGGACCACAGTGAAGCATACAAGCACCTTTATTTATCTACATCTTTCCCCATGTAACATTTATAACCAAAATATTTTGCTTATGCAATTTTTAGAGACACTAGTTTACCTTAAATATGAAATTCTCCATATTTTTGTGGTGAAGGCTTTTTACACAAGGAAAACATGAAACTAGGTCGAGAGTGTTTTAAGGAGGTCAAAACCAGCATTCCATCCAATGACCATCAACTCCATTCACAGACAGCTGTATCTGGAATTCTTTATACATTGTCCTCCCATCCCCACCTTTGAACTCTGACATGATGGCTACAAAAATGAGTGGTCTTTGCTCCTTACTAATTTTTCTAGTTAGACATGAGACTTTCAATAAGAAATTTGCAATGTAAGACAACATGCAATGGGTGACTAATGGTCATCACTCCAGTCATAATCAAATATAAGCTGAAACTTGAGCTGCCACATGATCTTAACTATTTATCTGATGATCACTGTTCTCATTATCGCAATGATTATCTCAGCACCAAGAGGTCTGGGGCCCTGGTAATCTCGTGCACCGTCATACTCTTTATACAGGAGGTGGGGATACTAACAAAAGAGTTTGAGCTTACCAGCCATTCTGCTAGAAAACGATGTGACTGTGTCAGAAATCCGGTAGAGTCACTGTGAGGTGAAATGGACTTGAAGATAGATGATTAGGTTTTGGTTTCACTCCAACTTCTAGTTCAATGTCTAGAACACAGTAGGTATTTAAAGGTTTGTAGAATGTTGAACTGAATTCTTCCCTATTTGGTGAAAGAATTTCATTGTCATACCAGCCAATAAGGATGCTTTTTTAGATTCCTATAATTCTTTTTTTTTCAAGGGTTATTTTAGTGTTTCATTTCTATGTATGTGTATCCCAAAGGAGATGCATTATGAAGAGTGGGGTGTAATGGAAAGAGAACTAGATTTATGAAATATTTCAGTTTCTGATTTAATATCCCTAGATGAGTAACTTCAGGAACTCTTTTTAATATGTCTGAGACTCACCCATAACTAGTAACAATTCTTCCCCTGCTGTCTTCTCAAACATGTGGTATAGGAAAGTCTTAATAAATTATTCTCAAACTCATTGCTGTCAAGTTGGGACCATCTCATAGCTCCAGTGGGTTTTCAGAAGGTGTAAATCAATTACACAGGAGAAGATTTTCTGTCTTTCTCCTATGGACCCACTGGTAGATGTGAATCACCAGAGAGATACCACCTTTGGGTTAGTTGTGCAACTTCCTTCAAACTATGCTATCAAGTCTCTTATGTTGTAAATGATTAGACAATATAACAAATGGGTTGTTGTTATGTGCCATCAAGTCACCTGCAACTCATAGCGACCCTATGAGAAACAGCCCTAAATCCTGCTCTATCCCTTGCCTATCTTATTATCTCTGACACGCCTATCCCCATTACCCCAGTGACTGAATGAATCCATCTCATCAAGTGTCTTCCTCTCCTGTGCTGTCCCTCCACCCTCCCAAGCATGACATCCCTCTCCAAGGACTGATCCTGCCTGCAACATGTCCAAAGTATGTCAGATGAAGCCTCAGAATCCTTGCCTCCAAGGAGCAGCTTGGCTTCACCCTCTCCAGGAGGAACTTGTTTGTTCTCCTAGCAGTCCATGGTATATTCAATATTCTCCAGCACCATAGCTCAAAGGGATCAATTCTCCTTCTATCCTCCCTAGTCATTGTCCAGCTCTCTGATGCATAAAAAGTCTTTGCAAAGACTATAGCCTATAAGTAACTATTATTTTAAGCCCAGGTGTAGGAATGCTGAAATGGCTTTGATTTGACCACTGATAGTGAGTTTCTTGACCTCTGGGTGCTCCACAAAGTCTTAGTTCTCATATCACTTAACATGGTTCAAAATTAAGAAGGGGGTCCATCAGGGATGTATTCTGTCTCCATACCTTTTCAATCTGCATGCAGAACAGATCATCTGAGATGCTGGGCTATACAAAGAGGAATGTGGCATCAGGATTGGTGGAAGAGTCATCAACAACCTGCGTTATGCGGATGACACAACCCTGCTTTCTGAAACTGAGGAGGACCTGAAGCGCTTGCTGCAGAAGGTCAAGGACTGCATTCTCCTATATTGATTGAAGCTCAACATCAAGAAAACAAAGATTCTCACCATTGGGCCAATTGGCAGCATCAGTATGTATAGTGAAGAGATTGAGATAGTTAACAGTTTTAGTTTGCTTGGCTCCACAATCAACACTTGGTAACAGCAGCCAGGAAATCAAGAGACGAATTGCACTGGGAAAGTTGGCTATGAGGGACCTCTCAAAAGTACTGAAGAGCAATGACGTCAGGCTGGAGACTAAGGTGCGCCGTATCCGGGCTATAGTCTTCATGATTACGTGCTATGCATCAGAGAGTTGGACAGTGAATAGGGTTTATAGAAAGATAATTGATGCCTTTGAGCTGTGGTGCTGGAGCAGAGTGTTGAATATACCACAGGCTGCTAGGAGAACAAAGAGGTTTGTCCTGGAGAAGGTGAAGCTAGAATGCTCCTTGGAGTCAAGGATTCTGAAGCTTAGTCTGACATACTTTGGGCATGTCACAAGGAGGTACTGGTCCTTGGAGAGGGACATCATGTTTGGGAGACTGGAGGGACGGCGCAGGAGAAGAAGACCCTCGATGAAATGGATCGATTCTGTGAGTGGAGTGGTGGGAATCAGTGTGTTTGAGACGGTGAGGTTAGCACAGGATAGAATGGCATTTAAGGCTCTTGTACATAGGGTCGCTATGAGTCGCAAATGACTCGATGGCACATAACAACAACAACAACAACAACAACATCACTTAAGAATGCAAATGCTGTTTGCAATCAGTTCAATTCCTACAGGAAGCAAGTAACATCATGACACTGTCATGTTCTTTTTTTTTTAATTATTATTATTTTGTGTGCGTGTACCATCAAATCAGATCTGACTGGTACAGGAGGATATTGCACCTCCTTCTCCGGCAGAGCGTCTGGTGGATTCGAACAGTGTTCCTCTGGGATTGCAGTACAGTTTCTTGACACTAGGCCACCAGAGCTCCCCTACACTGTCATGTTCTGATTGAATAGAAGGGGTTGTCACATAGATATGATTGTGATTTTTCAGACTTGTGTTCATATTTTGACTCTAAGTGGTTAGTACTTCTTGCATGTATTGTTTATCAAGAAGGTCTCAGAGAGAGAGAGAGAGACTTTCTGCTCTGCTATGGTAAATGATATCTAAAAATGTGCAGCTACCTGCTGAGCAATGGCAGGCAGGGTCAACTCGTGTGATTGCTTTACGTGCTGGCTGTGAACAGTGTTAGCAACTTCTCAAGGGATAGAAATCCAGACGTGCCAAGAAAGCCACAGACAGACACGCACATCAATCCATCCTTTTGGCTTAAAGGTGAAATGCAAAAAACTAGTCAAGAGTGTGAATAGTTGGATTACGTTTATGCTTATATTGACTTCTCTTCTGACAGATAACTAGAATAGCGGAAGGAAGGGATCTGTGGAGAGAGAGAGCCCCCAGTCCAGGGAAGACCCACAGAAAGGCAACACCAGGGCACTAGGAGATAAATCTATAAAAGGCAGAAATTATGTTAACTTCCATTTTGGCACCAACTACATGTATAAACCCACTGTCAATGATAAACTTAGTTTAAACATTACAGAGAAAAGCAGGGCAGAATATTCAAGACAACTTTAATTCTAAAAATAAAGGAGAAATTGAACTGGTGTTATAAACCCTAATGGCCATTTTTCTTCAATTGTGTGCTCAAAATTCCTTCCTGATCATGCATCAAAGACTCTAAATTTCCTCATTTTCTAATGAATTCTTCTCCTCTTTTTGTGAAGTGTGCATTGAGAAATGACAGATCAATGACCATCCAATGTTCTCCCAAGGACTTTGGCAGCATCTTCGTGTTAAAGGTTGAGATGTACACCAGAATGCTGCGTGAACAACAGCGTGTTAACATTGCCAACAGAGGTCTTCTTGGAATTAAAAAGAGACAAGAATCTCCTGATTTCTATGGATATGTCTGATAATACCATTTTTTATCCAGAATTCTTCAGAAGCTTCTTGGGAAATATTAAATCTTCACCAAGAAAAAGTTTTATGAGATTTTCAAGGCTCTTTAGAATTCTGACAGGACAATACAAAGAAAGGCATTTTATCTATCAGTTGAATGCATGCAAATAAGTGAAGTCAGAGCTCTTTAGAGAAGATTTTTTATTGTGGAGATACTTATTTTGATGGTGAAAATTACAGCACAGTTTTGAGTTTCCTAGATAAAAACAACAGAACAATCTTATGCTAGTTTACATCGTTAAAGAATTTGGGGAGCTCTGGTGGCCTAGTGGCAAGAAGCTGCACAGCAATCCCAGAGGAACACGGTTCGAATCCACCAGACGCTCTGCCGGAGAAGGAGGTGCAATATCCTCCTGTACCAGTCAGATCTGATTTGACGGTACACGCACACAAAATAAAAACAAACAAACAAACATCGTTAAAGAATTTATTCAAGGCTATTAGGCACATTCAGATGACTAACAAATATATGAAGAAATGCTTAAGATATTTAGCTATTCAAGCTAAAAAACTCCCTGCTGCCGAGTCAGAACTGACTCATAGCTGACCCTCCAATGGATTTGATGTGGTTTTTTTTAATTTCTTTTTTTGAGACATTATAAATTTCATGGGAGATTGCACATCTTTCTCACAAGGAGCAACTCGCCGACTTGAACTGTCAGAGAGGCAGGACATTTTCCCTTGATCCGCAATCAACATCTGTAGGAGCTCAGCCTTAATTTATCTGTAAATTAGTGATTCTCTAAGGAGGAGGGTCGGAGGTGGAGGGAGAGTGAGTAGGGAAGACTCATGGCTGTTGCGCTGCTTCCCCAAAGGCTGCGTGTCTCCAGTGCTTCAAAACCACCAGCCATCCAGAGGGAAAAAGATGGGCTGACTCCTCCCACTGCCCTTTACAGCCTCAGAAACCCCATGCAGAGACTTTGTGTGTTGGAACTGACAGGTTGTCAGCAAATGAGCTGATGGAGGTAGTGGGAGTCACGATTTAGAATTAGCTCGTGACCTTTCCCCCCCTTTTCCTTTTATTGTTTTATTAATAATTCTTTCTCTTTTTTCCTTTTTATTAGTTTTAATGAA
>NW_006399772.1:22641589-22692282 GCF_000299155.1 Elephantulus edwardii
GTGCACATTTTCCTCCCTGCCCCCCTCCCTAGTTCGTTTTTCTCTTTGAAAAATAAAATTCTTTCATTGTATTACAATCCCACTTTTAAAACTTTTTGGGTGATCGTCTGAAAACCTTGCCAAGCCCAATGAAGAGACTCTTACATGGGAGGTTCCCTGTAGCCTGCTTGCATTTTTTGAAAAGTTCCCCAGTGATCTCAAAGACTGCCCCTCCTCCACCCTACCCTCTAGTTGAAGGGCATTGAGCCAGATCATTTCTTTGCTTGGTTTTTTCAATCACTGGTATTTTATGACTATGTCTAGTAGAATTGATATTTTGGTGTTCTTCAATTACCTCATCTACTCTGCCTCAGGAGGCCCGGACTTGGCTCCTTGGAATCTTGCCATTTCCTTTCAATTGGTGGATTAGTAAGAGCAGTCTGTTATTATGTCAGCTTATCTACAAATACTTGATTTCAGGGTAAATGCCTGGATCCAAGAAGAAATATACTACACAAGTACGCATGTTATTATCTGTGGAGTTTGATTCAACATAGCAGAAACTGCTAGGAACCACTCGATGATGTCTCGGTTCAGGGTGGCAAGCACTGATTTATTCTGGGGGGAAGGGGGAGAAATCAATGAACTCTGGGCTTTGGAAATGAGAGCATTAAATTAGCTTTACTGGTTCATGAATCTAGAAAGTAGGTCAATGCCCGACATTCTAGTAACTGCTGCGGGTTCTGCAGGGAGCTCAGTGGTATGTGCTGAAGGGGAAGGCGTAGCAGCCACTCGGTACCTTCAGATTAGAAAGAACAAGGCCTTAAAATCCCAAGCAGGGGCTAGCTCAGCCTGTTCTTCAAAAATGAGGAAAGGACCTTCCTAGGCAGCTAGGGCTACAGCAAATAGTCTTTGCCACAGCATATGGTTCATTTTAGTTCTAATATGCCAGGGGTGTTTCCTTTAATTATTTTCCTGTTAACTTTTTTTATTACTTCTCCTCAATCTTCCCCTGAGGATGCTTGAGAACTCTGTTTTATTTCTGACATGTTACATTTCAGAAGGCCCATAGAATTAAATTTTAACAGAGAAAAAGGGGGGCTAATTAAACAAGCATAGGTCATGTTCTAATTTCCCATTCTCAGAATGAAGGTTGTGTTTTTTCTTTTTAATTGTAAGGCTCCAATTAAAGGACTGAAATAATAATTCTAATAATTATGAGCTTCATCTTTTCATTTGTAGGTCAGAAGAGAGATTCATACAAATTCAACTGAAGGACGCCATGGATGGTTTCACAGGGACGCAATGAGGGCAATGACAAAGGGTCATAGCAGGAGTGAAACAGCTGTGATTCCGCCTCCTGCCCCCCTGACCTAGCACGTAGTGTGTAAATCTTATGGTCCTTTGATAGAGAAACTGTTGTTAGGTACCTTCAAGTTAGAACTGACTCACAGCTGGCCCTCCAGCAGTTTTCAGAGACACTAAATCGCGTGACAAAAGAGTGTCCATCTTTCTCCCATGGGCAACTGATGGATTCAAACCTCATACCTTTGGTTTGGTAGTTCAGCTAAGGAGAGAGATGGGCAATCTTCTCCTGTGTGATTTACTGCCTCTGAAACCCCACTGGAGGGCCAGCTATGAGATAGTTCCAACTCAGTGGTACACAATACCAACTACAAACTCCCTTGATGGAGAAGTAGGTGAATAGCTATAAACAGTTCACATCTTAATAGTTAACTCCGACCCATGGGGACCTCACATGTTTCGGAGGAGAACTGTGCTGCATAGGGTTTTCAATAACTGATATTTCATAATGCCTTTCTTCTAAGCCACGTCTGAATGAGCTCTAATAAGAAATCTCCAGTGAGCAGAGCTATTTTTAACTGGTGGTGGATGGACCCTGCCAAGAATCCTTGAATACATTTTCTAGAGAAAGTGATGGACAAGGGTAAAAATTTGTTAATAAGCATCCTGTGCTATTTGCAGAGTGCTCTGACACACATTATGTCTTTCACACTTTTGCTATAAGTGGTGCTGGAAAAATCAGACATTGTACCATGACCTCCATTGTGTGAGTTCCAAAATTGAAGTGCTTATCATGGTATCATAGTGATCAGCTTATGTCTGAGACTCGATTCTAAATGAACTCTTGATTATTTCTCTTGCAACTATAAAACACTGAAATAGAATTTCATAAATAACAGAGGATTTCCTTTACAACAATCAAACACCTAGACATAACGAGATAAGGAAGAATTCCTCCTGCAACTGTCAAATCTTTGAGTTGTTGTTATGTACTTTTCTTTTTTTTTTAATTTATTTTGTTTATTTTTCATTTCAATTAACATCTACAGAGATTTTGGAATTCCATTCATTCATTGTTGCACCCTCCTCCCCCCCCCTTTGCTCCTCTCCTTGAAAAGCAAAAGAAAAACTCCCTCATTCACAATCTGGTACACTACCCCCCCCGCACCTCCCCAAACCCCACCCCCTTCCCCCAAATATTGCAGTGTTATGTACTTTTCAGTCAGTTCCAGCTCAGAATGGTCTTAAGTACAACAAGTGAGGCAACACTCCCGAGTCCTGTCACAGCCTCGCAATCCTGCTGGGTTTTGAGCTCACTGTTGCAACCACTCATTAACTGCCATCCATCTCATTGAGGGTTTGCTTCTTTTTTTGGTTGATGCTGGACTTTACCAAGAATGATTTTATAGAGAATAAATACGTCCTTCGGTTGTATATTCCCTCTTGCATCCACGCTATCACTCTGAAATGAAATTAAACACTTGTAGATAAATGCACATAGACATGTTGTTGTTAAGTGCCGTCGAATTGTAGGTGACTCATAGCGACCCTACGAACAAAAGTCCTCAACACTTGCATGAATTTCATCCTCTCTCCAGGTTCATAGGATTTCCAGAGGGAAGATATTACAGAAGTGGATGTCACTCCTGCTTCCAAGCTTGTTTAAATCGGGGAGCTCCACCAAACATTGTCCACTATGGGTAACCATTAACGCATTTGACACATGAGTGTCACAGTGTTCAGCTTCACAGCAACCATGAGTTACCTCTGTATGGCAAGTGAACACACCAGGGCTGCACGACCTTTGGCTTGGTAGCACATAGAAATAAAGAGTTATTCTTAATCCACTAAAGAAAGGAAAATGACAGGATGTTAAGGATCGAAGTCTGAGGCTTCTGAGGCAGAGTTGCTGTTATGTGTCAAGTCAGAACCAACCCATAGCTGACCCTCCGGCAGGTTTTCAGAGGCAGCAAATCACAGGGGAGGAGACTTCCCATCTTTCTTCCACCAGCTGTTGGTGGATTCAAACTGTGTGCCTTTGGGTTGGCAGTACAGTTCCTTACCACCAGGCCACCAGAGCCCCTTTCTGAAACAGAGTAGATGAGGCAATTGAAGAACAGCAAAATATCAAGTCTACTCCAAACATCACGGTTTAGGGCTGTTGTACATAGGGTCACTGTGAGTCACAAACGACTCGACGGCACATAACAACAACAACAACAACTCCAAGCATCAATTCTACTCAATGTATTCATAAAATAGCAGCCACTGAAAGAACCAGAGAAATGATCTCATTTAATAACCGTCAACTGATAAGTAGGTCAGGATAAGGGAATTTCTTAAAATGACTGTGTAGCTTTTTCAAAAGTGAAGCAATTCTGGTGGCAAATATAATCCATAGGGATTTGTACTGCTCACCGAAGACCATCCCCCTGATTTCAGTTCTCAGGGGGCTTCTCAGGGGAAAACTGGGCAATCTGCTCTCAAGTCATTCACAGCCTTGCGAAGCCAATGTAAGGACAGTTAGGAGTTGATTCTGACCAGACACAAATGAGAGAGAGAGGGCCGAGCTCTGATGGCCTAGTGGCAAGATGCTGCACTGCAATCACAGAGGTGAGCAGTTCAAATCCACCAGATGCTCTGATGGAGAAGGAGGTACAATCCCTCCTGTACCAGTCAGATTCGATTTGACGGTACACACACACAAATAATAATAATAATAATAATAATAATAATAATAATAATAATAATAAAATGAGAGAGAAAGGGATAAATTCAAAAGACAGAACCCCAGAGATTGGTCCCTCCTGATGACATGTCCAAAGTTCTGGAGACTCCCTATCTTCGATTTTAAGGAACATTCTAACTACATTTCTTTTAAGGCATTTTTTTATTCATCTAACTTTCTATTCCACAATGAATATTCTTTGTCAACACCATAATCCAAAGACAGATTTCTCTTTGGTCTTTCTTATTTATTGTCCAATTTTTGCATGCATAAAATTAAAAGTATCATGCCTTGAGTTTTAAAGATGTCTGGTACAGCACATCTTCTGCAAATAATGCAACATGTAGTTTGAGTTCTTTACTGCTTCTTCCATGAATTCTGATAGTGGACCTAAGTCTTGTGAAATCTTTGACTACTTCAATCATTTCTCTGTATTTCATAATGTCATATATAGACCAAGTTGTGCAACTTCGTGTTTTGTTTGTGATGTAGTCCATACTGAAGGCTATAATCTTTATCTTCGTCAGTAAATGTTTCAAATCTTCACCTTCAGCTGGCCAGGCTGTATCATCTGTATACTGAAGGTTGTTAATGTTCACTCGTGATGCTACATTCTTTTTGATATAGTCCAACTTCTCAGATTATTTTCTCAGCACACAAATTTAAAAAAAAAGATAATGAAAAGATCTTTTCCACCATATTTACTCACACCTTTCCTGACTTTAAACCATGCAGCATTCTTTTGCTCTGTTTGAATGGCTATTTCTTGTTCTATATGCAAGATCCACAAGAGCACAAGTAAATATTCTGGAGTTCTCATTCTTGCAGTGTTATCTATAATTTGTTATGCTCCACTCAAGAAAATGTCTTCGCATAGTCAATAAAACCAACTTAATGTTGTTCTAGCATTTTGTTTTCATTCCAAATCCATCTGGCAATAGTAATAATATTTTTCATCCATACCCCCTTCTGAATTTACACTGATTTTGGAAAGTTTCTTGTCATTGTATTACTGCAACCATTTTTTAGTTATCTGCAGCAAAATCTTACTTTCCTGTGATGACAATTATAATGTTAAGTAATCTCCATATTCTATTTAATTGCCGCTTTTTGGTGTGTGGACACAGATATGAATCTCTTCCAGACAATTGGCCTTGTACTTGTCCTTCAAATTCTTGGCAAATTTCTGCCAACATTTACACAGATTTAAGCACATAACAAAGGAAATCTTTTAGTCTGTGACTAAATTAAAGATATGGAAATAACATTCCTAAGAGGTTTTTGATAGATCAGATCCTTGTCAGAAATTTCCTGAAGAGTCCTCATGGAATGCTTTGGGATAATTACCTCACGATGACCCTTTAATACTCTAATGCATCACATTTTAATTAACAACTCCAAACGGCCCCATTCAACTTTCCAGACTAAGGAGCTGTTGTCTGAACAGAACAAGCAAACACTGCATGATTTAAAATCAGGAAAGATGTGTGTCAGGGTTGCATCCTTTCTGTATATGTATTTAATATGTATGCTGAATAAATCATCCAAGGAACTGGACTGCATTAAGAAGAAAGTGGAAATAGGATTGGAGGAAGACTCATCAACAAGCTATATTATGTAGATCATATGACCTTCCTTGCTGCAAATGAAGATGATTTTTAAATACTTGCTACAGTAGATCAAGGACTACATAATAACCTTTAATATAGTTTACATCTCAGCATCAAGAAAAGAAAAATTATCACACCTGGACCAGTAGGCAACATCATGATCTATAGAGAAAAGATTGAAATTGTCGATGATTTCATTGTTTTTTGATTCACAATCCAAATGATAACATGTTATGACAACATGCATATTATGTGATGATAAGAGCAGCCAAGAAATCAACGGATGTGTTGCATTGGGAAAATCTACTGTCAAAGACCTCTCCAAAGTTCTCTATAGAAATGATATTGCTAAGATTAGAACTAAAGATACAGGAAGTTCAAAAGGCATCCGAACCAGGAAGCAGATGCTGATGCTTTGGAGACGTGAGTGATGTTAAAGGCATTTAACTGGAAGAAGAGCCACCTACCAGACTTTGAATTATTCTCATTGGACCAGATGCCAAACTCAAGGCATTCCCAGAAGAGGAAACCATAAATACTCCGTCCTCCATTACTTTCTTTCTGGGGATGGTGAGCCTGTCCCTTTGGGGGGATGTAACTCTTCTAACAAATCTATCTTTGCTATTTGCCTCCACTTTTGCCCCTGACCTTTCTTCTCTGCCAAGCACTCCGGCTGGACTCCCTCTACACTTTCAGCCTAGTGCTCTGCACTAAACCCTGATCTCCCTTGCTGTACCCTGTGTTACCTTGGTAGCTTGGGTGCCATCTCCTCTTCTGTTCTCCTCCACCTGGCTTTATTATTCCTCTTGAGTGATGAGAGTGAATCAGGGCATTGACCGCACAGCAACACTGTCAGCTTAAAGACTAACCCATGGCATTTTCAGGTGTTTTGTATACATCTGAAAGTTGGGCAATGAATAAAGGTGACTGAATAACTGAAGCCTTTGAATTAGGTGTTGGAGAAGAGTACTAAATATCCCAGAAATTGCCAAAGAACAAAGAAATCTGACTTGGAAGAAGTATAATAAAGGTGTTCCTTAGAGGCAAGGATGATGAAATGTCTCCTCATATATTTTGGGCTTGTTTTCAGGAGGAGTCAGTCCTTGGAAAAACACATCATGCTGGGAAATATTGGGGGTCACTGAAAGAGAGGAAGACCCTCAATAATGGATTGACACAGTGAGTATAGCATTGGAATGAAGCATATCAGAGACTGTGAGGACAGCATAGGATAGGGTAGGAGTCAGATCTGTTGTTCAGAGGGTTGTTATGAGTTGTAGTCAGCTTTATGGCCCCTAACAACAACAATAATGGGTGTGTGCACGTGCATGCTCACGTGTGCTTGCACGCGTGCACACACACACTTCAGTTTTTCAGCATATGCATTTCACTATTTGATAATATGAGAGAATGCCAGTTCCAAGGATTTGGAAGCATCATATCTGCGCATGCTGACCACTCAAATAAATGTCTTGGCAACCACACCTATCTGGTTCTGTAACTTTGTATGACTTAACTAAGGGATGTTTAGAACATCATGGCCCACTTGGAGTTCTTTTTTCCTAGACAAACTAATTTTCTGCCTTGTTAATTGTTGTTGTTATATGCCGTCAAGTTTCCTGCAACTCATAGCGACCCTATGCACAACAGCTCTAAACCCTCCTCTATCCTGTGCCAATCTCACTGTCTCCAACATACCTACCTCGATTACCCCAGCCACTGAATTAATTCACCTCATAGGGGGTCTTCCTCTCCTGTGCTGTCCCTCCATCCTCCCAAGCATGACGTCCTTCTCCAAGGACTGATCCTGCCTTGCAACATGTCCAAAGTATATCAGATGAAGCTTCAGAATCCTTGCCTCCAAGGAGCAGCTTAGTGTAACTCTCTCTAGGACGAACCTGTTCATTTTCTTAGCAGTCCATGGTATATTCAATATTCTTCTCCAACACCACAGCTCAAAGACATCAATACTCTTTCTATACTCTCTAGTCATTGTCCAACTCTCTGACGCATAGCAAGTGATTGCAAAGACCATGACCTGTATCAGGTGCACCTTAGTCTCCAGAGTGACACCGTTGCTCACCAGTACTTTGGAGAAGTCCCTAACAGCAGACTTTCCCATTGCAATACTTTTTTTTTTAAGACACCTAAATTTACTAAATTGCTCTTTGGAGGCAAAGATGATGAGGCTTTCTTTGCCTCACATACTTTGGATATGTTGCTAGAAGGGGCTATTCCTTGGGGAGGGACATGAAACTTAAAAGGATGGAGGGTTGGCAAAGGAGAGGAAGACCCTCAACCAGGTGGATTGACACAATGTCTGCAGTGACAGGTTCTAGTGTGTGTGAGGATGGCACAGGATAGAACAAGGTTCAGATCTTTTGTTCATAGGTTCCCTTTGAGTTGTTCTTGACTCTATGGCACCTAACAACAAATTTAGCAAATACAGTGGTATATTTATTTTGATTGCAATATAAAAGCCTCTAAAAGACAATAAAAAAGCAAAGCAGCTTCCATGCAAAACATTATTTCTAAACAGATGAAAACGAAAAAAGACAGTAACACTAGCACCACCTTCCATATTCAAAATGCCTTTTTTTCTTTATATATATTTTTATTATTATTAATTTTAATGAAAATTTACAGAGACTTTGGATTTCCATTCATTCATTGTTGCACTTTTCTCCCTGAGCTGACCATCAGGTTCCTGGAGTTAGTATTATTGTTGTTACGTACTGTCGAGTCACCTGAGACTCATAGGGACCCTATGAACAACAGTTTTGAACTGTGCTCTCTCTTGAACCAACCTTATTGTCCCTGACACACCTGTCTCTAATACCCTATTCACTAAGTCAATCCATCTCATGCAGGGTCTTCCTCTTTTGCACTGTCCCTCTACCCTTTAAAGCATGATGTCCCTCTCTAAGGACTGGTCCCTCCTTGTAATATGCCCAAAGTATGTCACCCAAAGCTTCAGAATCCTTGCCTCCAAGGAGTGTCTTGATTTTACCCTTTCCAGAACAAACCTGCTTGTTCTCCTAGCAGTCCACGGTATACTCAATACTCTTCTTCGGCATCACAACGCAAAGGCATTAATTCTCCGTCACCCTTAGTCATTGTCCTGCTTTCTGATACAAAGCAAGTAATTGTGAAGACCATGGCTCAAAAAAGGCACACCCACCTTTGTCTCCAGACTGACATTACTTTTCAGTTCTCTAGAGACATCCCTTACAGCAGATTTTCCTGATGCAATTAATTATTAAGGAATGCCAAAAAAAGGCAAGAATGTCTTTTGATCCTTAGATTCATACTGATTGCGTAGCATTAATACCTTTCCAGATGTATGAAAACTCTCAATTTGTTAATGAATTTGAAGTTCTCATTGAAGCTTAACGACTCACATTACTTGATTTATGTTAATTGGTTCACATATTAGCAAGCCCTGGGGATTGTCAATTAGAGTTGGAACATGCTGATTGGAAATATCCTCAATTTAGAAATCTAGAAAAGGAGGAGGCATTTTGTGACACCCTTAGTAAGACTTTCCCCTAAAAATACACAGGGCAAAGATCCAATTTGGAATATGGAATAGATGAAAATGTTTATGGTTTCCAAAGCTGACTTCTTCAGAGATTTACTAAACATTCTGTGCTTCACTTTTTACCTCAGATATATTAGGAGCTTTTAATGTAGCCGTTATGCTTGGCCTTAACCCTGAGATTTCATCTTTTGTGGAAGAAACACCAAATGGGTTGAAAGGTTGCTTTGATGACTGGGCTGACTGGCTTAGATGGTGTACCTGCATAAATCTCTGGCAACAAACTAACTTCCCAGGATAATAAATTGATGGCTTTATGGTTTTAGTAATAATAGTCTCTGAATCAAAAGGATATTCTCTTCTTTAAGCTAGTTTCCATCTGATATCCTCAATGATATCCCTGGCACTATGGCCTTGTCGAAACCCACTTGAACCTTTGGCAGTTCCCTGTCAATGTACTGCTGTTGGGCTTTGTGGGTCTCTTTTTTACATTTTTATGTTATTTTTTGTGTTGTATTGGTTTGTTAACAAAGTTTGTATACATCATGCATAATTCTTCATTCATATTGTGTTTCATATAATCGTTCTTATGCATTATGTTTAATAAAATCAATCACAATTACACTTTGCCCGTCATTACCCAATTCTTTTCTGGTCCCTGCCTGATCCTTCCCATTTCCTTCACCCTCTCCATCCACCCATCAAACTGTGAAACCCTGTGGTTTTGCCCCTACTCATCCTTACCCTCCACTCCTTGAGTCTGCACACATGTTTTATTAGTTATCTTTGTAGTTTTACAATAATGGTCTGTGCTGTGTTTGTACTTACAAGAGTGAGTTAGTTCACTAGGTATAATGCTCTCCAGTCTCTCCCAAGTTACATAGTATTTTTCAAAATCATTGCTCCTGAGTGCTGCGTAGTATTCCATTGTGTGCATGTACCACAATTTCTCAATCCTTTCAGTTGTGGTTGGACATTTGAGCTGTTTCCATATTCTTGTGATGATAAATAATGCTGCTATGAACATTGGTGAACAGATCTCCATTTGTGTCTCAGTTCCTGGTAGTGGAATAGAGCTGGGTCATCAATGTACTAGTCTAGCCATTTTTTAATGATCTTCACTAATATTTTGCTTGCATGAGTTATTAATGATATTGTTAGATAATTTCCACTTTCTGTTGGGTCACCTTTCTTAGGAATGAGGGCAAGCATGGATTCCTTCCAGTCAGTCATCCAGGTAGCAGGTAGCTGTCCTCCAAATTTCCTGGCATAAGCTGGTGAGCACATCCAGGGCTGCATCTGTTAGATGAAACATTTCAATCAGTATTCCATCGTTCCCTGGAGACTCACTTTTTTGCCAATGCCTTCAGTGCAGTTTGAAATTCATCTTTCATCACCACTGGCTCTTGTTCCATAGTCCATCATCTGCTATGCATCAGATTGCTAGACAATGATTAAGGATGATGGAAAAAGAATTGATGCCCTTGAGTTGTGGTGTTGGAGAAGAGAACTGAAAATCCCATGGACTGTCAAAAAAACAACTATGTCTCGGAAAAGCCTAACCAGAGAGCTCTCTGGAAGCAAATATGGTGAAGCTTCGTCTTTCATACCTTGGACATGTAGCTAGGAGAGACTATTCCTTGGAAAGTGGCATCATGCTTGGAAAGATGGAGGGATCCGCAAAGGAAGGGAAGACTCCTGAGATTGACGTGATGGCTTCAGGAATGGGTTCTAGTGTGTCAGAGATGATGAAGGGCAAGTGATAGAGCAGGGTTCTAGTCGGCCATTCACAGGGTCACTGTGAGATAGACTTGACTTGATGGCACCTAACAACTCCACCAATAACAGCAGTCAAATGAGATTTTGGTTCTTTGAAAGCACTCAAACTGGTACTTCAGTTAGAGTATAAAATGGAAATCTTATCATTAGATAAAGCTCAATCTAAATAAAAAAGAATATATTCTGAGGATAAAACAGAGGCTCTTCTTAACAGTGGATTTAAATCCTCAGGTTGCAGCACTTATTCCAAATAAGAAGGAAACTTCTTAAAGTTTTAGTTGATATTGGTGTCATCCATTATGACATCAACCCACATGTTTACAGAAGTCTTTTTCTTCTCAATTGTCATAATATCTCAGTTGATTTAATAGGAGGAACCTTATTTGAGAAATTGAGTTGCCATGTAAAATTTAATGAAGGGGGAAATATTAAAATTCTCTGACAGTCACCAGAAAATTGAGGAAACTTTATTGGAACATGTTTTCATTATTTATAATCATTTTAGTTATCCCTATGAAAAGGCAATGTTTTGTTCCTTTAGAATGCCTCTCTTTGGTGCCATAAATTTTGTGGGTCATGACTTCCACATTTATTGGCTAGCTGCAGTCTTCAGAGCTCACTTAATGAAAATCTATACCTCCAAACATTACCTAAAATCTCCCAGTAACTTTTAAAATGACATATAAAGGAACTTACTCCAATAAGTCTGGATTTTTGAGGCAAAAGTTTATTTATTCTTTCTGCTATATGCTGTAATGTTTCTATTTTTCCTAAATAATTGCTAGAGGTCAATAAAGAATCTATGTTCCCTTATTTACATTGTACTTCTTTGATTTCTCATAGTTCTGAATTCACATTTACTCCTAATACATCCACTGATTGGCTGCATTTTTAATATTTCTATAGATTTAATATTAGTATTTAATATTTACTATTAGATTTCCATACTGATAGACAAGTACTTGCATTGTCCTTAGGGGTTTAGAGGTGGAGTGTCTTGGTAATGCACGTGGGCTGTGATGTCACAAAGATTTACTGAGCTATTAACTTGTTTGTCTTAGATTTTCCGTGAAGAACTATCTATGGTGTAATAAGTTTATGATTTACTTACTGTTCTAGGTCTCAGTAAACTTTTCTCAAAGACAGTATTTGTTGTTGTGGTTGTTGGACCATTTGATTAATCATGGCACAAACCTGTAAAAAGAAATTGCAATTGGCTCAGTAATTAATTAAATAATTGGAACATAAATATGGCTCAACAAAGACACTCACTACGAAGAGAAACTATCCTAACATTTTCTGTCTCTAATGCAAACACATCCATCCCGGAAAGGGTCAAACCGGGCTGCTCCTTGGAGGCAAGGATTCTAAGGCTCTGTCTGACATACTTTGGACATGTTGCAAGGAGGGACAGGTCCTTGGAGAGAGACATCATGCTTGGGAGGGTGGAGGGACAGCGCAGACGGGGAAGGCCACCTATGAGGTGGATTGAGTCAGTGATTGGGGTAATCGGGATGGGAGTGTCAGAGACGGTGCAATTGGCACAGGACAGAGAAGAGTTTAGGGCTGTTGTACATAGGGTCGCTATGAGTCGCAAGCGACTCGACGGCACATAACAACAACAACAGCAATGCAAAAATATTTTTTTAAGATTTCTGGAAATTTGTGATACTGTAGAAGTTGTATACTCAGTTTCCCTCATTTGATGCATCTTTGAAGGGCAGTCGCATTTTGAGTTATAGGTGGGATCTGTTATGACTCATCATATGCCAACCACTCCCTTTGTTTGCAGTCCCTCCTAGAATTCCTTCACATCAACCTCTTGGTGTTCATGTTCCAGGAAACTCCCCTTACAAGGGTTACATTTTGCACCAGAGTTGTGTTAACTCGCCTGCCTTCTGTCATAGTTTAAGATACTTAAATGGTCTAAACATCCCATAGAACATAATACTTGTCTGCTTAATAGAAACAAACATCTGATTGAACCCAAAAAGCAAGATGTGTTAAAGATTTTTGATGTTACTGTAAAACACATATATTCTAGCAAATGGGAGATAAGCCCCTCAAAGATTCATAGATCTACCACATTAGTGTCATTTTGGAAGTCCAGTGGTTGAAGTTATCCACTCCAAATATAGGAGAAATTATTACATCTTTAGCTTTTTTTGTGCCATAAAAGAAAATAAAAATGAAGCACTAAGCCTGTCTGTTCAGGTTTGAGGCAGTATGGTATAGTAGGACTACTTTTCAAATTGGCTTTCTGGAGCCATTGCTCTTTGGTTTTGACACTTGGCCTGCGCATAAACATGCAAATAGACTGGGTAAGGAGCTGTGCTTCTTATCCAAAGTCACAGAGTTCAATTCCACCAGCTGCTCTTATGAGAGAAAGATGAGACTCTCTTCCTGAGTGATTTCCTGCCTCTGAAAACCCACTAGAGGGTCAAGCATGAATGATTCTGACTGAATGGCACATAACAACAACAATAAATCCATGAGGCCATTGGCTAGTTTTGCTATTCTACCAGATTTAAGTTGAAAAAATTAGGTGGCAGAAATTTAAAAATCTTATTACCAGTAAGAAATAAAAATCAGGGAATGTATCATGTGTCCTTTGAAGAAAGAGATTCCTGTGCCAGTCAAACGAAGGCCTGCAGAAGAGCACCAATGATAGCGGTATCTGAAAATCAAAGACTTAATGTGAGACAAAGCTGATCCGGAACTTTGCCCAGAAGAGTCAGAGCTTGGATCTTTTTTTTTTCCCCAAGCTTGCTGGTAGACTGGAGAAGGTAGTGTTGGGGTGTGGAAGACGCTATCATTGACAGGAGTAAGAGAGCTTTGTTAACATTGGCTTAAAAGCCACAGGCTAAAGGCTAAAAGGTCTGTGAGCATATTTCAGCTGTCCTGACTGAGAAATTGTATCCTGTTGCCAAAGTGAATTGTAATCTATTAACTTCCCTAATAAATCCCATCATTGTGAGTATGGTTCTATGATGTCTGTGTGGCTATTGCAATGTATTTTGGAGCCAATAGGGCCATTGGAAGGGAGCTCTGGTGGCCTAATGGCAAGAAGCTGCACTACAATCCCAAAGACATGGAGTTTGAGACCATCTGATGCTCTGAGGGAAAAGGAGGAAAAATCTCCTCCTGTGCAATTAAGTACCTCTGAAAAGTAGGGGGGTTTGGCCCTGTGGCTGAGAGTCAGCTATGGGTTTGTTCTGAATCTACTGTCCAGAACAAAAACAGGGCAATTGGAATTAGTAAAAAGAGGTTCAGGAGCCGAGGGAGCACAACTGATCTCAGTGGAATTGGTTTTGTATTGTGGAGGCTGTTGATGGGGAAACTTTTTCCTTGTGGAGTTAGTAGAGGTCAAGCACGGCCATCTCCATGCTGCCCTCACTCTTTTTATAGGCAGCATATTCCACTTTTGGGAATAACTGCTCTAACCTGAATATTAAGTGATGTGGCTTTCATAGGTTCCAGAATGCCAAAGAGCTCTGTACCTGAAATGGACAAATGATCTGTTATTTGGTCATGACCACTAAAAGACTATTGTATAAGAGACATCAGTGGTGGCGGAAGTGATACATAGAGTTTACAGTAAGCCTCAATGAGAATGAAAATGCAGTTCTCTGAGGTCAGGAAGTGTACTGTGCACCAAAAAGAATTACCAGGACCCTTTTAGAAAGTAGGATATGAACAACAACCAATGATAATAAAAGAAGAAGTTCAGTCTGCTCTGAACGACTTGGCAAAAATAAGTCCCCAGGAATTGATGGAACACCCGTTGACATATTTCAAGAAACAAATGTAGCCCTGGATGTGCTCACCAGGTTGTGTCAAAAAATCTGCAGGATGGCTACCTTGGACAACTGACTGAAAGCAATTCACATTATACCCATTCACAGAAATAGTTGATCTACCCAAGTGTAGAAATTATTAAACAATATCATTAATATCACAAAGAAGCAAAACCTTGCTGATGATTATTAAAAAACCTACTAGAACAGTACATTGAAAGAGAACTTCCAGAACTACAAGCTGTGTTTCAGAAAGGCCATGGCGCTAGGGATATCAGTGTTGATGTCAGGTGGGTCCTCGTTGAAAGCAGAGAGTACCAGAAGGATGTCTGTTTGTGTTTTACTGATTATGCAGAAGCATTTGACTATGTAGATCACAACAAATTGTGACTGACATTGAGAAGAATGGGAATCCAGAATACTTGAATGAACTCATGTGAAACCAATACCTAAATCAGGAAACTAATGTCTAAACAGAGCAAGGGAACACAGCATGGTTCAAAATCCAATGACTATGTCAGGCATTTCTCCTATCTCCATACGGTTTTTTTTGTTTTGTTGTTATTTTTTTAAAAATTTTTTAATTTTTTTTCTCCATACATTGTTAATACATATGTTGAATAGATCATTCGATAGGCTGGATTTTATGAAGAGGAATGTGACATCAGTATTGAAGACTTGTTGACAGTTCACAAAATTGGTACAGGATATAAATAGCCACTTTGCCAAAGACATTCAGATGCCAAACACTTGAAGAAACATTCAAAATCCCTAACTATCAGAGAGATACAAATCAAAACAACTATGATATATCATTTCACCCCAGCAACAACAGAAAATTTCAATAAGGCAGTCAACAACAAATGCTGGCAGTTTGTGGAGAGATTAGAACTGTTATTGACTGCTGGTGGAAATGTGAAATGGTACAGCTCCTATGGAAGGCAGTCCGGCACTTTCTCAAAGTATTAGAAATAGTAATTCTATTTGAGACTGCCGTTCCACCACTGGGGATATACCCTAAAGAAACCAGAGCCACAACTCAAACAAATATATGCACAGCCAGCCATGTTTATTGCTGCATTATTCACAACAGCAAAGAGATGAAAGCAATCTAAGTTCCCATTAACAAATGAATGATTAGAAAAACTATAGTACCTTCACACAATGGAATATTACACAGCATTGGAAAAGCAATGCATTTTGCAAATGATACTACCTTGCTCACAGAAACTGAGGAATATTTGAAGTATTTGCTACAGAAAGCCAAAGATTGCAGCCTTCAAAATGGATTGCATTCCAACCTCAAGAAAACAAAGGCCCTTACCACTGGCCTAATAGGCAAAGTTATGATAGATGGAGAAAAGATTGAGATTGTTAATTATTAAGTTTTGCTTGAATCCACAACTGATACTCTTGGCACCAGCAGTTAAGAAATCAAATGCCAAGTTGCACTGGGAAAATCTGCTGTCAAGGATCTCTCTAGAATATTAAAGAGCAATGATATTAGTCTAGAGACTAAGATGTACCTGATCCAGGCCTTGGTTTTCTCAATTGCTTTTTATGCATCTGAGAGCTGGACAATAAATAAGGATGACAGAAAAAGAATCAATGCCTTTCAGTTGTAACACTGGAGAAGAGTGTTGAACCTAGACTACCAAAAGAACAAATGAATTTTTCCTGGAGATAGAGAGACCAGGTTGCTTCTTGGAAATAAGATTTAAAGCTTTGTCTTGCATACTTTGAACATGTTGCCATGAAGTACCCATCCTTGGAGAAGGAGAGAGACCCAGGATGAGACAGATGACACAGTAACTTTAGCAGTGTGATCAAGTGTATCAGAGATGGTGAGGTTGGCTCAAGATAGTGTAAGGTTCAGAGCTATTGTTCATAGGGTCTCTATGAGTTGTAGGTGACATGATGACACAGAACAACAATAACAGCAAGATCAATGCCATGCCTTGAAAAATTGGATTTTTCCCAGGTCAAACAACAGAAACAACAATGGGAAGATGCTTTGGAAACTCACATTTTGAGGAACACTGAAGGTTAGATAACCAGGAAAAGGAGCTCTGTGTCAGGTTTTATTTTGAAGGAAGTTATTAAATAAGAAGTAATTCTATTCATGTTAAAATTAAGTTCTGTGCTCGTTATAAATCTGTCTCTTAGGAGAGGACAGTGGTGGGAGGAGACTTATATTTGCTGAAGGCCTATTATGTTCCGTAGATTTCACATTCATTATTTCTTCTAATGAACTAATTTTCACAACAATCCTAGGAGGTTAACATCATTAATGTATCTAGTAATTAAGAACTCCAGTAATCTGTACAAGGCCAGATTAATAAGTAGTAGTAACTCATAGTACCACACCCTGTTTTCTGACCCAAAGTATTACATTCACACAACAGTCTCATGGGATTCTGAAGTGAAGTAGTTAAAGAATATCCAAGCTAAGAACAAAAACCCCCTAATTTTTCATTGTAATTTATTGTTTTTTACGGCTTCCTCATTATATTGCTGTGTGTACCATCAAGTTGGAACCGACCCATAGCTGAACCTCCAGTGGGTTTTCAGAGACAGTGATCACATAGGAGGAGACTGCCCATCCTTCTCCTGAGGAGAAGCTGGTGGATTTGAACCACATGCATTTAGGATTGCAGTGCAGATTCTTACCACTAGGCCACTAGAGCTCTCTTCATTGTGAGTTAAAAACATAAAAAATGAAAGCACAATAGATTTCCTCATGTAAATAAAACTTTTACTTGCTATCTGAAAAAAAGGAAATGCTGGTAGAAGTATCTGGGAAAGACAAATTTCTAAATTTATTCACCATTTCCTGGGGCAGGGGCCTGAAATTCTTCTGCCAGAGTCCTTTCCTGTTCTTGTCCCATTGGCATTCCTTCTAGCTCAGGAAATAGAGTTCTCTTTATCTAG
Organism: Elephantulus edwardii; assembly: GCF_000299155.1. Taxonomy (NCBI): domain Eukaryota; kingdom Metazoa; phylum Chordata; class Mammalia; order Macroscelidea; family Macroscelididae; genus Elephantulus; species Elephantulus edwardii. The sequence goes on from NW_006399772.1 coordinate 22,659,257, forward strand.
AGTAAGGAGTTATGCTACCAACACTGAGGCAAGTGCTCCGGATCTACCAGCTTCTCCAAGGAAGAGAGATGAATCTCCTTCCATGCAATTTACAGTCTCTGAAAACCTGCTACAGGGTCTGCTATGAGTCAGTTGCAATTGAGGATACGTAACAACGTTTGGAAAAAAACCCCAAATGCTCTACGTTTTCGGGGTTCTTGCCCTTCTCTCTCTTTTTTTTTTTTTTTTGTGCAAGAATGTCTTTATTGCCACCGGAAGTCACTTTTTCTCTTGAGCACACCACTTAGTAAGCCTTATGTCAGGTTAGTTCCAATTCTTACATATTTTCCTGGAGATGGACTTCTTTTTGGTCCCCCTCTAAATTGCCACATTCTGGTTGTGTGCCTCAGTGAGCATATCTTTGTGCTACATTACACATCACACTTATCACTTGTAGCAATACAGAAATGAAGTTCTTGGGTCACTAAAGTATGTTGTACCAGTCTTGCATGTTTTCAAAGGAAAGTAAATAGGAAGATAACTGCTACTGATAAAATGTTATAAAGAATCAACCAATCAATCAACCAATTACAAAAGAACCCTTTTGTCTTTGAATTGATTCTTTGGATTTATGTTGTTTTTAGGTGTCTTGGAGATGACTACAACCCAATGACCGTATAATCAACAGATCTGAACCTTGTCTTATCCACCACCGTCCTCACAATGTCCACCATATTCAAGTCCATTGTTGCAGTCACTGTGCCAATCCATCTTTTGCGGATCTTCCTTTCTTTTGTTGATCCTCCATTTCCCCAAGTGTTACGTCTTTTTCCAAAAACTAGCTCGTCCCCGACAACATGCTGTAAGTATCTGAGATGAAGATTCACCGTTCTTGCCTCTAAGGAACACCTTGGTTGAACTTCCTCCAATACAGATTTGTTCTTTTCACAGTCCATGGGATAGTCATTACTCTTCTCCAGCACCACAATCCAAAAGTATTGATTCTTTTTTTCAATCATCATTAATTGCCCACCTTTCACATGCATATGTAGCAACATGGCTCAGGTTAGGTAGGTACACCTTAGTCTTTAAACTGACATCCTTGCTTTTTAGTACTTTAAAGAAATTTTTGACAGCAGATTTTCCTAGTGCAACATGTCTTTTGACTGCTGCTACCATGAGTGTTGACCGTGGAGCCACCTCACGGTCATCCCATTTGTTTATCAGAGCAGAACTGTAATGCACAGCTTCCTTGACTATAATTTCTGTGGACGTAGATTACTAGACCTTTCTTCCTCAGCATCACTGAGTAGGTTCAAATTACCAATCTTTTTTTTCATTTTTATTAATTTTAATAAACATTTACAGAGATACAGAGATTTTGGATTTCCATTCATTCATTACTGCTCTTTTCTCCCTGCCCACCCCTCCCCACTAGTTCTCTCCTCTCTTTGTAAAGAAAAAGAAAAAAAAAATTTCTTCATTGGTATACAGTTCCCCTACTCTTTTCTTTTTGTTTTAAATGCCAAACTTTTAAAACTTCCTAGGTAGGGAATGGTAAGTCTGACTGATTGAAGTTAGGATCTAATGCAAACATAGAAAATGCAGTTGCCTTAGGAAATTCTGAGCTGTTTTCTTGGTGGTTTCAATAATTGGCTTATGCTGGCCAGAAGCACAGACCTGGGGTGGGGTTTAGCAGCTGGACCTGGATGCAATTGTTCTAGAATAACTCAGTAACTCAAAGAGTACCGTGATCATTATTTGTACAGGAATAAAGAGATCCCTTCCATCCTAGCTACCTGATCCCTCACCAGGGATGTTTTCTTTATCTCTTGGTAAAAATGATGGTTTTCTTTCTCTCTGTGCCTCTTTCTTCCCTACCTCCCTCCTCAACTAACTCATTTTAACTGTATATTGAGGTGCATACTTCTGGAGTCCTGAGGAGTATAAATGGCAATCTGTAAGGTTGTAAGCTGGAATCCACCCAGAAGCTCCTCATAAGAAAGGCCTGGCTTTAAGAAATGCAGACTTTAGAAACCCTATGGAACAGAGTTCTGACACACACGAGTCACTATGGATTGAATCAATGTGAAAATAACTTGCAAACTAGTACAGTTTTACATTAATTAACATATGTTCATGGAGCAGTATCCAGAAGTCTGTTTAAATGAAAGCAAAATGAAATTTATTGAAGGACAGTGATGGTCTATATCCAAGGAATATAAATTCTGACAGAGTGAAAATGCTTCACCAGACATAAAACAAGCTGCATTCTTATATTGTTGAATCAGGAACTAAAGATACAAAACTCATAATTGACTGAAAGACCATCAGAGGAGTTACAGATAGAATATATGGAAATAAGAATTTGACAGTGAAAAGGCCTATAAAAGGAGCAAGTGTGAGGACAGCCATACATGACTTTTACCAACTCCACAAAGGAGAACCGTCCCCGTCAACAATATCCACGACACAAAACCAATTTCCATTAGGTCAGATATGTGCCCCACACTCCCATACCTCTTTCTACTCATCCTAGCGCCAATTTTACTGCTCTACTGGGTCTGAAATCTGTTGCAATATCTCACGGACTACACAGAACCACGTTAGGAAGTCAAAAGCTTGGCTCAAATCTGAGTGGTGCAGAAATCTTTGGTCCCCAAAGGACACACACTGCATCCCTGTTTCTTCTTTACTGTAGGTATGACTCCCAAAATCTACTGCTGAATCTGCTCATTTGGCAAGTCTAGCCAGTCCCCTTGTGGATAGTTTAACACACCCTGTTTGCATATTCCCATCCAACAACGTGGCAAAGTCCTAGTCAATGGATAGGGAAGCCGTTTTGAACAATAGACCCTTAACATAATGAGGCCACACATATAAGTAGAATTATATGATTTGTCAATGCTACATGACACTCAGTTTATTAAAAGATGGGGAATAGTGGGCAGGACCAGTTTTTCTGGTAACCTATTTTGCCTCAATCATGTCTGCTTCTGGAGGTCACTTTTAAAGGAATTTCTTGAGAATGCTGCATCTCAAGGCCCTTCAGGCACAAGCTTTTGCATATTGTATCTATTTTGTTTGCAATGGCAAGGACTTTCTTGTGGCCTCATGGTAAAGAACTGCACTGCAATCCTGAAGGTCGGCTATGGGTTGGTTCTGACTTGATGGTACTCAACAACAACAACACCACAGAATAGACCTCACAGAATGTTTGGTTTTTCCTGGTGGTATACGGCTCAAGTCAGCAGCAAAATTAAAGGGAATAATGTTGGAAAGAAAGCTTTTGAAAATCCACCATGAATTCCAGACTAATGTCAAGACTTAAGATGAGTTCAGTTTTGCTCTTAAATGGCTCTATTTACACACAAACCAAATGCTCTGATTTTAGACTCTCTGACAACTTTTATATAATGTGAAGAGCTCTGAAAGCTTAATATAAAGGGTGTGGCTCTCCTAACTTAAAGTATAATCTCTATGGCGATTTGAATCCACCAAATCTCCTTGGGAGAAAGATGGGCAACACTTTTGATGAGATATTTAGCGCTGGAAACCTTCTCAAGGATCAGCTATGAGTTGATTCTCATTCAATGGCAAGACGTGGTAACACTTAATCCTCATTAAAACCCTGCTATAACTATCTGTACTATAATCCTTGTTGTATAGAGAAGAAGATTAACATGTAAACAAAAAGTTAAATATATCCTTGGTCCTACAATAAGTTTAAGAGGTAGACTTTGAAATCAAGGAGCCTGGCTCTAGATTCAATGCCTATAATCACAAAGCCATTCAGTTAGTAGTTAAAATCAGGATCTTCACATGCCTCCTATATTTCAATCCAGATAGCCATATACTTACCTATTTTTATTCTACTATTTGTCATTTTCTGTAAGATATATTAAAGACATTAAGGTAACTTACAAATATTTTACCAAGAAAAAGTCAAATAAATGTGCCTGGTATTTTAAAAAGTTAATACTTTCTTTATTTTGGGGAGAGAATTTTTCTGAGTGATTTCATAATCCTGTTACTTTAAGACTTTGACCAGGACAGCAAATATATAAATGGAATTCAATAAAAAAGTGAGTGGTAAAAATAAACTTAGGCTATTGAGTATAAACAAAGTAATTTGTCACAAAACACTTCTGCCTATTTTGCTATCTTGCACAAACTCTTAACCAGAAGACATACACATTTCACAGTACAGGGTTTTTAGAATTTAAAGAGCCTCAGTCCAAGCCCCCTGCCCCCTAAACTAAACCTTTTTTCCTCAGTAGAGTCCAACTCCTTGCTGTTTCTGAGGCTATCAATCTTGGTGGAGATTGCCTTCTCTTTCTCCCAGAGACGTTGTTGTTGTTAAGGACCATTGAATCCTCAATGACTCATAGCAACCCTATGAACAAAGGATCTGACCCCTATCCTATTCTGTGCCATCTTGACCATCTCTGACATGCGGGATCCCACTGTTACAGTCATTATGTCATGCCATCTCCTTGGGACCTTCCCTCTTTGACTGATCTTCCACCTTTCCAAGCATGATGTCCCTTTTCAAGGACTGGTCTCTCCTCAACAACCTTCCCAAAGTTTGTGAGACCAAGTTTCATCACCCTTACCTTCAAGAAGCACCCTGGATGCAACTTTTCCAAGACATTTGGTTTTCCTTTTGGCAGTTCACAGGTTACTCAGCACTCTTCCCCAGTACCACAGATAGACTGGCGAATTTGAACTGACAACATCTCAGCTCAACCCTTTACCCTGAGAGGCTGCTCCAGCCTATTAATGCCATGCAGAATTGCTTAAAACTCACACATCTTAAAGAACTTATTTGACTATGCTTTTCCGGATAGAAAAGTTGGGGGTAAGGGAATATCCTTCCTCTGTAGGAATGGATTGAGGAAGATCTGGATAGGTATTTGTATTCCTTCTGAAGGGAAGAGGAGTTTATACTAAGATTTACAGCCCTAACTACTTATACTTTGTCATGTCTAGGGAAATGCATGGTAAGTATTCTGGAGGAAGCTGGCTAGTATGTGATTGGGACTCTGTAAGCTCCTAAATATTCTCTTGTCCATTTGGTAGAGGAAACCATACAGGGAAAGTAGGCCAGGTAAACATAGATTAAATAATAATGTGGAAAATTGAATTTATAGTCTAGTAGAAAGCAGGTCATTATAAACATGTAATTTGATTTTACTTTGTTTATTGTTGTTGTTATTATGTGCCATCAAGTCACTTGCTACTCATAGTGATCCTATATATAAGAGCCCGAAACCCTACTCTATCCTGGGCCAATCTGTCTCTGAGACACCTACTCGCATTACCCCAATCCCTGAATTGATCCCTCTCATCAAGGGTCTTCCTCTCTTGCGCTATGCCTCAACCTTTCTAAACATAATACCCCTCTCCAAGGACTGGTCCTTCCTTACAACATGCCCAAAGTATGTCAGACGAAGCTTCAGAATCCTTGCCTCCATGGAAGAACTCAGTTTCACCTTCTCCAAAACAAACCTGTTTGTCCTCCTAGTGGTCCATGGCATATTCATTACTCTTCTCCAGCATCACAGCTCAATGGCATCAATTCTCTTTCTATTATCCCTAGTCATTGTCCAGCTCTCTGATGCATAGCATACAATTGTGAAGACTATGGCCTGGATCAGGCACATCTTAGTCTCCAGCCTGACATTCTTGCTCTTCAGTACTCTGGAGAGGTCCCTATTAGTTGACTTTCCTAATGCAATTTGTCTCTTGATTTACTGGCTGCTGGTATCAAGAGTGTAGACTGCAGAGCCAAGCAAAGTAAAACTGTCAACAATCTCAATCTCTTCATCATCCATAATGATGCTACCAATTGGCCCAGTTTGAGAATCTGTTTTCTTGATGTTGAACATCAATCCATACTGAAGGCTGCAGTCCCTGGACCTTCTGCAGCAAGCATTTCAGGTCCTCCTCAGTTTTAGCAAGCAGGGTTGAGTCGTCAGCATAATGCAGGTTGTTGATGACTCTTCCTCCAGTCCCAATGCCACATTCCTCCTCATACAGCCTCACATCCTCGATGATCTGTTCTGCATACAGATTGAAAAGGTATGGAGACAGAATGCATCGCTGGCAGACATCCTTACTGATTTTGAACCATGCAATGTTTCCTACCTCTGTTCTGATGACTTCGCTTATTAGTAATAAAAATAGGATTGACAAACCAAAACTCATTGTCATCAAATCAATTCCAACTTACCGTGGCCCTATCGAACAGTGTAGAAACGTCCCACAAGGTTTCCAGAGCTGTGATCTTTGTAGAAGCTGACTGTCTCATAACTCTCCTATAGAGTGGGGAATTCCAGTCTCTGATCTTTTATTTGACAGGTGAGTATTTAACAACTGTGCCACTAGAGGTCCTTGATTAATTACCCACTGCTATCAACTAGGTTCTGACTCAGTGACCCTTTAGTACAGGGTCAAATGGTCCCATAAGGTTTATGGGCCATACATCTTTTTCTTTTTTAATAGAAATTTTAATGAAAGTTTATAGAGAACTTGAATTTCCATTCATTCATTGTTGCATATTTTCCTGCCTGCCCCCTCTAGTTTGCTTTTCTCTTTGAAAATATTTCTTTCATTTTTGTACCATTCTCCACACCCACCCCAGTCCACTTTACTATGCAGCTCTTATACTGGACTGTTATCTTGCATATAATACCTAATCATATATTCATTTTAAGCAATTCTTTCCTTCATTTATTTCCAAGTTCCTGTCAACAAACAAATGGACAGAGAAACTGTGATATATCCACACAGTGGAATACTATGCATCATTCGAAAACAAGGAATTAATGAAATATTATACAAAATATTATCTGGAGGACATTATGTTGAGTGAAATATCTCAGTCACAAAAGGACAAATACTACATAATGCCACTGTTGTAGAATGGGACTGACATCGGGGTTGGGGCAAAGCTAAGAAACGATGGACCATACATCTTAATGGGAGCTGACTCCCCTGTCTTTTTTCTGCAGAGCAGCTGGTGGGTTCAAACCTCCAACATTTTTCATTGATTAATGGCTTGACAATGATAATAATAACTTATTCCTGCCAATGGCTAGACAATAATACTAAGAACTTATTCCTACCAAGTTGGAGTGACCTCATAGCTAACAAATCCTCAAGTACATTTTCAGAGATTGTGAATGGCATGAAAGGAGATTGTCTATATTTCTCCCTTGGAGCCACTGGTAGATTCAAATGGACTTCCTCTAGGTTAGCAGTGAAACTCTCCATGAGCTAAATCAGCAGAGCTTCCTAATAATAAGAGAATCAGTAAAAGCTGGACAATGAGTAAGGATAACTGAAGAACTGATGCCTCTGAACTGTGGAGAAGGGTACTGAATATCCCATGTGCTGCCAAAAGAACAAACAGGTAAGTCTTGGGGAAGACACAGCCAGAGTGCTCCTTGAAGGCAAAAATGATGAAGCTTAGTCTCACGTACTTTGGGCACGTTTCTAGGAGAGGCTATTCCTTGGAGAAGGACATCATGCTTGGAAAGGCGGAGGGATGACAACAGAGAGAAAGACCTTCAACCAGATGGATTGACAAAGTGACTGCTGCAGTGTGCTCAAGTATGTCAGAGATTGTGAAGATGGCACACGATAGGACAGGGTTCAGATCTGTTGTTCATAGGGTCACAATGAGTTATACTTGACTCTCCAGTACCTAAGAACAACAATAACAAAAACAGCATTAAATGATTGACTGATTTTTAAACATCAACTAAAACCCACTCAGAATACATTTAGGGTTTATTTTAGGATAAGAAGAGGATTAGTGTTCTGTGATAGGAGTTCTGATGACTAATTTTGTTTCAACTAAATAATGTATGAACCCTATACACTGTCATATTCCCTGAAGGTAATACATGCCCACAATTCCCCATTCATGCTCTGAAAAATAAAAGTTTTCAATAACTCATTTAGTTGCAAAACTTGATTTGAAATCTCTTGGCAGTAAAATCAAATCTAGATAGAAATGATGCTGTTTATAGGCTTTATTTGTCCCACACAATGTGAATTATTTATGTTTTTTATAACAGAAATATTAATGTGTTTGATTTCAGAATGCTGTCCCAGAATACCACTCTATGACATTTTATACTTAAAAAAGTATGACAAACTCTTTATTTCCGAGGGTTTCAGGTACTCGGCTTCGAATGTATAAGTAAATAGAAATGCTATACTGAGTTCAGTAGCCATGATGACGTATTGTGTGACACAGAGGGCTGCTAACTGCAAGATTGGCAGTTTGAAGGCTCCAGCTGCTCCGTGGAAGAAAGATGGACAGTTGCCTCCCATAAAGATTTTTCAGCCTTGGAAACTGGATGTTGGAATCAACTCAGTGGTGGTTACCTTTGGCTTAATTTTATTTTGGGTTGAATGGTGAGTTGTCAGAAGTTCTGTCTACCTGAACCCAGTGAGTAAAACTTTATTTGAAAACAATAAATAAGAAGGTCTTTGCAGGGGCATTAAGGACCTTAAGTTGAGATCATCATGAATTAGGACGGACTCTAAACTGAGTGACATATGTGTTCAGAGGGGAGGAGAAATGCAGGAGACTGAATATCAGCTGATGACTAAGGCGGAGACTGATCACTTTATAACAAAGGTCAAGAAAATCTAAGAAATGCCACAGAACAGCAAGGATGGCCCATAGCCACCACAAACTAGGAGAAAGAAATGAAAGGGTTCTCTCACAACCTCATGAAAGAACTAACCTTACTGATACCTAAATTTTGAATTTGAGGCTAAACCAGAAATCCTTTTTTTGTTATTTTAAAGCCACTTATTTGTTGAGCAATTTTTCTTGTGCTCATTTGTATTGTGTGTACTTTGTGTTGTTGTTGTTAAAATCTCTATTCAAATACTTTCCCATTACTAAAAAAAATTTATTTCATTATTACTGAGGTTATAGAATTATTTGTACATTCTGAATGCTAATCTATTACTGTTATGTTGTTATGTCCCATGATTTGAAACTGCATCAAAACTGACCTTCTAGTGCTTTTCAGAGCTGTAAATCGCACAGAAGACTGACCATATTTCTCTCAAAGAACAGCTGGTGGATTTGAACTGTACATGCCTTTGGGGTTGCATTACAGCTCCTTACCACTAAGCCACAACAGCTCCCTGGTACCAATTATATTGCAAATACATCCAGCCTATAACTTGGTTGGGATTTTTTCATTCTTTTAAAAGTGTTTTCCAAACAGCAGAATTTTAAAGCTTTAAAATTACATCAAATTTTCAAAATTTTATGTCATGAATTATCTTAAGTAAAAAAAAACCCCAACCTCCCCCCCCAAAAAAACTCAAAAACCCCTAACTCGTTCTTACAGTGATTTTTCCCCCTGCATTTATTATAAAAGTTTTATAATTTTGGCTTTATTCTTAACTCTATGATCCATTTTAAGTTAGTTGTTGGACCTAAGATTATAAAATATTTTAAAACATAGAACAGCATATCAGCAGAGAACTGCCAGAAGTCCAGGCTGGGTTTAGAAGGGGTCGTGGTACTAGGGATATTGTTGCTGATGTTAGATGGATCTTGGCTGAAAGCAGAGAATACCAGAAGAATGTCTATCTGTGTTTCATTGATTATGCAAAGGCATTTGACTGTGTGGATCATAACAAACTGTGGCTGACTCTGAGAAGAATGGGAATCCCAGAACATTTAATTGTGCTAATGCGAAACCTGTACTTGGATCAACAGGCAGTAGTCAGAACAGAGCAGGGTAACACTGCATGGTTCAAAATTGGGAAGGGTGTACGCCAGGGATGCATCCTGTCTCCATACCTTTTCAACATGTATGCAGAGCAGATTATCCGAGAAGCTGGGCTCTATGGGGAGAATCGTGGCATCAGGATTGGTGGAAGATCTATTAACAATCTCCGTTATGCAGATGCCACAACCCTGCTTGCTGAAACTGAGGAGGACCTCATGCACTTGCTGCGAAGGGTCAGGGACTGCAGCCTTCAGTATGGACTGAGGCTCAATGTCAAGAAGACAAAGATTCTCACCACTGGACCAATTGGCAGTGTCAGGATGGATGGCGAAGAGATTGAGATTGTTCACAGCTTCAGTTTGCTTGGCTCCATAGTCAACACTCTTGGCACCAGCAGTCAGGAAATCAAAAAGCATATCGCGATGGGAAAGTCTGCTGTTAGGGACCTCTCTAAAGTACTCAGGAACAACGGTGTCTCTCTGGAGACTAAGGTGCGCCTGATACAGGCCATGGCATTTGCAATCGCTTGTTATGCCTCAGAAAGTTGGACAATGACTAGGGAGGACAGAAGGAGAGTGGATGCTTTTGAGCTGTGGTGCTGGAGAAGAGTACTGAATGTACCATGGACTGCCAGGAAATCAAACAGATTCATCCTGGAGAGGATTAAACCAAGCTGCTCCTTGGAGGCAAGGATTCTGGGGCTTCGTCTGACATACTTTGGACATGTTGCCAGGAGGGACGGGTCCTTGGAGGGGACATCATGCTTGGGAGGGTGGAGGGACAGCGCAGGAGGGGAAGACCCTCTATGAGATGGATTGATTCGGTGACTGGGGTAATCGTGATGGGTGTGTCGGAGGCAGTGCGGTTGGCGCAGGATAGAGCAGGGTTTAGGGCTGTTGTGCATACATAGGTCGCTACGAGTCGAAAACGACTCGAGGGCACATAACAACAACAACATTCTTTTTTAAAATTTAAACCTAAGAATGGGATTTGGTTATGATATATTCACCCAAGCAGATTGACCTTTAATTGTTATTATGTTGTGTAGTGTTTCTTTTCAATAGTTCAGTCCATTTACATTCAAACAAATTATGTATTGGCTAATTGGCTAGCTTCCAATTAAAGGAATTGGTTGACTATGCATAAAGTAGTTGTTAATGCCAAACAATGTGTAAATCATTTATTTCAACTCTCAGCAGGCGTCCTGACTCTCCTAAATAATTGAATAGAGAAAGTTATTTGCATAATAATATCAAGTACACGTAATAACAAATGCACATTCTAAATTACCAAGGGGCTCTGAATAAATCAGTCCATAAAGTAAATTGAGGCTACACTGGTAGCTGCAGAAAGAATCTCTTCAAAGTACTTGCTTATTTCTTAGCTGCTGTAGAGTCCTTTTCACCTCATAGTGATCCTACAGACAACAGGAAAAAGCCCTCCTTGGACCTTTACCATCCTCACAATCACTGCTGTTTGAGCTCATTGTTATAGTCGCTGCATCAATCTGTCTTGTTGGACATATCATAGTGCTCTTTTTTGCTGACCCTCTTCTAAGCAGTCTCCAAAGACTGGTTCCTCCTGAGAACATGTCCAAAATAGAAGAGACAAAGTCTTTGCCAACCTTACTTCTAAGGGGATATTCTGATGCTTCTTCTGAAAGTTCAATATTGAGCAGAAATACCATAATTCATACACACCAATTCTTTCATTTCCCTGTTCATTGTCCACCTTATGCAGATGGTACTTTTGAGATTGAAAATACCATGACTTGGGCCAGGCCAATTTGGTCCTCAAAGAGATTTTAAAGAGGTCTTTGGGGTCATAAAAAGACTTCCCTGTAAGAAAATTCCTGGACCAGATTGCTTCACAGCTGAATTCTACCAAACATCCAGAGAGTATCTATCACAATTCTACTAGAAGGAACACTCCCAGTAATTCTATGATGCAAGTATAACCCTAATACCAAAATCAAGCAAGATACTACCAAAAAAGAGAATACTACAGAGTAGTATCTCTCATGAATATAGATACAAAATCCTAGCCAACAGAACCCAAAAGCACATTAAAAAAAAAAATCACCATGACTAAGTGGGATTCATAACAGGTATGCAGGCATAATTAAACATAAGGAAAAACAATCAATAAAATAAATTAACAAAATAAATAATAAGAACCATATGATCTTAGCAACTGATGCAAAAAAAGGCATTTGACAATATCCAACATCCCACACTCAGCAAAACTGAAATAGAAGGGAATTTCCTCAACAAAGTGAAAAGTATATATGCAAAACTAAGAGCCAATAACATTCTTAATGGAGAATGATTAAAAACATTTTCCTTTCGAACAGATACCAGACAAGGATGTCCACTGTCACCACTTCTGTTCAGTATTGTACTAGAAGTGCTTGCTAGGGCAATACAACAAGAGAAGAAAATAAAAGGTATCCAGATTGGCAAAGAGATGGTTAAAATATTGATATCTGCAGATGATAGGAAGACTCAACAACAACAACAAAAAATCAAACAAACAAACAAAAAAACCCAAACAAACCCAAACTGTTAGAGCTAGTAGGCCAATTTAGTAGAGTGGCAGGATATAAGATCAATAGCCAAAAATCAGAGGGATTCCTCTACAGTAACAAAGAGAACTCAGAGAAAGAAACCAAGAAATCAATACCATTTACAATAGCCAACCACAAATTAAGATACTTGGGAGTGAATCTAACTAGAGATCCAAAAGACCTATACAAAACAAAACTATAGAATGCTTTTGCAAGACATAAGAAAAGACCTAAAGAAATGGGGAAAATGTGTCAAATTCATGGATAGGAAGACTCAATATTGTGAAAATGACAATCCTATCTAAAGCAATCTACATAGTGAATGTAATCTTAATATAGATACCAAATACATTTTTCAAGGAGATTGAAAGGGACATTGTCAAGTTTATTTGGAGAGATAAGAGACCCTGAATAAGCAAAACACTTCTGAGAAACAAAAATGAAGTAGGAGGTATAGCACTCCCTGATCTCAGAACATACTACCACAGCGGTAGTAACCAAAACAGCATGGTACTGGTGTAATAACAGGCACATAGAGAACTGAGAACCCAGAAATACATCCAGCTATCTATGGTCAACTGATATTTGACAAAGAAATAAAACCTATCAAATGGGAAAATGACAAGCTCTTCAACAAATAGTGTTGGCAAAACTGGACTGCTACCTGCAGAAAGCTGAAACAGGATCCACATCTTACACTACACACAAAAATAATCTCAAGGTGGATAAGAGACTTGGGAATAAAGTCCAACATTCATATGAAGAAATGCTCCAAATAACTGGCAATAAGTAGATGCAAATCAAAACCACAATGAGATATCATCTCACTCCAGTAGCAGTGGTAAAGTTTAACAGGATAGCAAGTAATAAATTTTGGAGAGGATGTGGTGAAATAGGAACTCTTTTACATTGTTGGTGAGGTTGTACAATGGTACAACCACTCTGGAAGGCAGTTTGGTGCTTCCTCAAAAAGCTGAACATAAAAATTCCTTAAGACCCAGCTATCTCATTGTTTGGAATATACCCTAAGAAAATGAGAACTGAGGCTCAAATGGACACTGATACACCAATGTGCATAGGAGGATATTTACCACCACAAGAATATGGAAACAGCCCAGATGTCCAACCACAAATGAATGGATTGAGAAGTTGTGGTTCATTCACACAATGGAACACTACACAGCATGCAGAAGCAGTAATTTTGTAAATTACTACCTAACTTGGGAGGAACTGGAAAGCATTACCCTGAGTGAACTAACTCAGTCCCATATGGACAAATACCATATAAAACCATTGTTATAGAAAGAGTATGAGGATCCAAGGCGGGGTGAGGGTGGGGAGAGGAGAATAGAAATAGAGGGGTGAGGATTGCACAGTTTGGTGGGTGGGTGGGGTGAAGGAAATGGAAAGGATCTTTTGTAGGAAACAATGTGAATACATTGTTTGTATATACTTTGTAAATACATCAGAGTAATATTAAAAAAATCTTTTGTAGCAGATTGCCCAACTGTGATGTTAACAACTTCAATCTTGTTTCCATTTGTAATGATGTTGATCATGGGTCCAGCAGTGAGGATTTTTATTTTCTTTATATTGAGACATAATCATTATTGAAAGTTATAGTCTTTAATCTTCATTACTAAGTGCTGCAAGTTCTCTTCAATTTCAGCATGTATAATTATATTAATTGCATATTGAAGGTTCTTAACAAGTCTTCTTCTAATTCTGCTGTCACATTCTTCTCACATAGTCCATCTTCTTGCATTGAGTGTTCAGCATACAGATTGAATAATAATGATCAAAGTATACAACCCTGACCTACAGTTTATCTGGTTTTACACCATGCAGTATCCCTTGTTTTCTCTGAACACTAGCCTCTTGGTCTACATACAGTCTCTTCATAAGCACATTGAAGTGTTTGGAACTCCCATCCTTCACAGTGCTGTTTAGAACTTATTCCTACCCACAGAGTTGAATACAATAACACACAGATAAACATTTTTTTTAAATATTCTCTGATTTCAAATTTGAATTGCTAGTCACAGCCTTTGGAATAGTACAACACTCTCTAGACTACACTCCTAGAAATTCCTTTCTGATCATGAAGATGGTACAGGACAGGGCAACACTTGGATCTATTATATATAAAGTCACCATGAGTGAAAGCCAACTGAATGGCAGTGAGCTAACAACACAATGATAAGGTAATGGTGTTGATCTTCTTTTAATTAGCAATTTTCAGGTATTCTTCCAATACTTTTATGCCTTTATGTTTTGGGGTTTGTTTGTTTTTTTTGGGGGGGGGTTTGTTTTGTTTTTATTTTTTCTTTTAGTATGGCTCTTACACAAAGCAATGAGCTGATGTTTTAAAAATCTAGTCTAACAATCTGTATATTTTAATTGGAGAGAAGACCAATTTATATACTTTAATTTAGGTTAATATTTATTGACAATTCGAACATTTTCTTTGTCCTATTTATTTCTGTTTCTTCTTTGTTTTTCCTGTGTTTGTTTTTTTTTTTATATTGTTTGAGTTTTTATTACTGTTTAATGTTTTTCCTTTTTGGTTTTTTTTTTTGTTTTTTTGTTTGATTGAATGTTCCACATTTGACAAAACTTTAATTAATAAAACTCTCTTCCTGAATAGTTCTAGAATTTGGGGATATTTAACTCCTTTTGCCACATAACTGCCTTTCCCCATTTCATGCTATTTTGACCTTATTTGCAGTTTCCAATTATTTTAAATCTCCAAATCAACTAGTTACTGCATTTTTCAATGATTATTAAAATTTTACCCTCATCTTAACATTTTCCATATTCCTGCTTTTATTTTGCGCTATCTTTCTGAAACAATTTTTATTTTCCTACACTATATCCTTTCAAGTTTGATTTATTGGAAAAACTCTTAGTTTTTTGTTTGTGTAAAAATGTTGTCATCTCACTTTTCTGCTTGAATGTTTGTTTTGCATGTAGAATCCTCAACTGACAGTTGTTTTCGCTCAGCAGGTTAATGCTCCTCTTCCCTTGTTTTGCTATTGAGAGCAGAGTCATTCAGTAAATTCTTAGTCCTTTTAAACTCGCCTGTCTTTTTTTCTCTGAGTGCTTATAAGATCTTTCACAGTGATGTGTTTTGATATAAGATTTCTGTTACTTTCCCTCCTCTTTTTTTTTTTTTAAACTCTTTGCTTTATAAGCCTTCTTCAAGTAGATGTATTGTCAGTTCAGAAAAATTCTCAGATATTATTGTTCTAATATTTTTTTTCCTATCCTTCCTGCTTTTTCCATCTGGTGCTCCAATGAGACCTGCACTCAGTGCTCATCTTTCAGGCTCAGCTTCTCCTTCGTACCTTCTTGTTTTTCCTTGTGTGATGTCTCGGGAAATGTTTTAGAATCTGCTTTCTTCTTGGTGAGTTTCCTGTGACTTAATCACAGAATCTGTTCTTCAACTAGTATTTTAAAAGTTTCAAGGATTTTATTTTGAAATGTTCTGTTTGATTTTTGTTTTCAAATATAACTCTTCAAAAGGTAAGTTCTAACTCTGTAAGAATTTAAAAAGCAAATTCTTTGTCAGGGAGCTCTGGTGTCCTAGAGTTAAGAAGTTGCACTGCCAACTCACATACATGATGTTCTACTCAACCAGCTGCTCTGAAAGAGATGGGGAAATGCCTCACGTAAAATTTACTACCTCTGAAAATGTGCTGCACAGTTGTGTCTGATTTGGTGGTATGTAATAGAAGCAATGGATTCTGACTTGAATTCTCTATTCTGTTAACTCTAACTCATTGCCATGGAGTGGGAACTGGCTCACAGCTGACCTTCCCAAGGGTTTTCAGAGGCACAGGCCACCTTTCTCCCTTAGAGACACTAGTGGATTTCAGTCACTAGAGATGTGCCAACTTAGGCTAGCAGTGCTACGTCTATAGATTATGCCACCAGAGCTCCCTTTATTAGGTATAGGCACATGCTTATTTTTATGTCTTTTGTTCCAACCATTTCCATTTTGAATTCTTAGCACATCTAGTTCCTGATGTTTGTAGTAGTGCTACAGTTGATGTGCTTTGACAATTTTTTATTATGAGTTTATGTTCACTGAAATGAGTAACTTGGAGCCTGGGGTGAGGAATCATTCTTTCAGAAAGCATTGCCTTTATTGCTGCATTGCATGCAGAGGTGCTTCTGACCCTGGTGCACTGTTGAATTCAAGTTACAGAAGATAAACCGTATAGATTCAGAACCAGACCTCTCTGAGTTCTGGTTCCTGGCTGTGAATTCTCAGGATATACTTGCCCTCATTCCAAAGCCAAGGTTGACAAGTATCTGTGGGCATTTTCAGTTGTGATTTTGTCCTTCCTAAACTCACTGTTTCCTGGAGAAGAGAATCTTTACTTGGTTTTCACTTTATATAAAAATACACTGCTACCAAGTCAGAATTGACTCATAGCCGATCCTTCAGTGGGCTTTCAAAGATTGACTCATAGCCAATCCTTCAGTGGGCTTTCAAAGACTGAAATCACACAGGACAAGATTTCCTGTCCTTTGAACTCCCAGAAAGATGTTGTCTTCAAGTTAGTAGTGCAACTGCCTCCATTCTCCCTTCTGGTGTTATTAGGAGCCAACACATGGCCTTTGACTCATAGTGACTCTGAACAACAGATGGGACCCTTGACGTATCCTGTGCCGTCCTCGGAATCTCTGATAGGTTGGAGTTCATTGTTAACATTCATTTATGTCAAACCATCTTACTGACGGTCTTCCTCTCTTTCTCTAACCTTCCAACTTCTCTCAAGTCTGAATCTGCAACATATCTACATTTAAGACCCTATGCATAACCACTAACTCTGAAGACCCTGGTGCCCCCTTAGACAGAGGTTGGAGGTCTCAAGGCTTTTAAAACTTCTCTTGCCTTCAGAACATGCTTCACATTCCTGACTTGGAGGATTTTTCTTACCTTCTTGCAGGTGTATGTCCTCTAGAGGATGCTTACAAGATGTTTTCTACATCATTTTGTAACTGGCACATTTTCAAGATCTCTAGTCAAGCTTTATGAGGGGAATAGAAGTTAAGGTATATTTTCTTAATGGTACTTAAGGAGGATCTTTGATCTCTGGAGCTGATAAATATAAGACAAACTGAGTATGAACTTTAAAGAGTTTTCCAAATAGCTGATTAAATAGAAGCATAAGTACAAAAGGGAAAAATTTACACATCAAACTAGGGTATAATCCCATAGTGTGATTGTATTGGAGAACTCAAGCGCTAAGAGTGACTGACAGATTGTTGTCATTGTGATTCTGCTGTGTCTACCAGATTTTTTGCCTTTTTTATGATGCTGCATTACACTAGTGGATATTTTAGTCACTGAGGAATTAGAGTTTTCATATCTATAATTTATCCATGTGCTGATTTTTAAAAATTGTGATTTGGATGAAACTTTACAAAGACATTGGTTTTTATTCACTCATTCCATGGTGCATGTCCTGTTCCAGCCTAGGAAATACACATTATGGAGCCCTCAAAAAAGAGGGACAAAAGCACTTTCAGAAGTCCCAAGGAGAGTGGCCAAGGCTCTGCTCTCTTTGTGACGTGTTTGATTTCATGATCTGTCTCTTGGTGTCCCTCAAAATAGATATCCTGGCATTTACCATAGAATGATAGAACTCAGTTTAAATCTCATCCTTGCTTTTAATATTCCCATGGGTCATTTCTCAAACAATAGATGTTAATTGGGTTGACACAAAGAATTAAGCAGAATTTAAGATTCATTTTCCTCTTTGTGGAGGAGACAAATTATTATTCATCAGCTCCTTGTTTCCCCAGAAGATTTCTTATTTACTTAATTCTTATTGTGATTTGAATAAAATTTCAGAAAGCATATTGTATTTTTCAATTTCTCTTTTATACATATTTTGTTTTAAAATGTTAAATACAAATCTGATCACCCATTTATTCTATATTGCATTTTCCTTCATCTTAATAAGTTTATTAACAATTTATTAATTTGTATCCCCTTCTCCTTCCTTTCCTTCCCTAGTAATCATAACAGAATGATTCTATCTGTGTGTAAACTTTTCTTTATCTCTTTATAATAGTGGTCTCATACAGTTTTTGGCTTTTTTTTTGTGACTGACTCGTTTCACTCAGCTAAAGGAGAAAAGAGAATTGATGCCTTTGAGCTGTGGTGCGGGAGAAGAGTATTGAGGGTACCACGGACTGCTAAGGAAAACAGATTCATCCTGGAAACGATTAAACCGGGTGGTTCCTGGAGGCAAGGAGTCTGAGGTTCCGTCTAACATACTTTGGACATGTTGTAAGGAGGGACCAGTCCTTGGAGAAGGACATCATGCTTGGGAGGGTGGAAGGACAGGACAGGAGGGGAAGGTCCTCTATGAAGGGGATTGATTCAGTGACTGGGGTAATCAGGATGGGTGTGTCGGAGACAGTGTGATTGGCACAGGACAGAAGAGAGTTTAGGGCTGTTGTACATAGGATCGCTATGAGTCGCAAGCAACTCGAGGGCACATAACAACAACAATAACAACAATGCGAATTGGCAATGCTATTCAGTGTTTCTTGAACTCTTCATTTTTTTATACTGATTTATAATCCATTGTTTGAAAAGACCATTGTTTCCTTATCCATTTGTGCACTGATGGGCCTTGAATTATTTCCATTTCTTTATTACATGGATAATGCTATTTACCTAATAAATATTTCCCTAGTAGTGTTTCTGGGTCCAATAATATTTTCATTTTCAACCTGTTGCACCATTTTACATTTCTATCAGCAGTGTGTCAGAATTCCATCTCTCCACACCTCACCAGCTTTTGTAGTTTACTATTTTATTGGTCTTTGCTATTGCTGCTGGGATGAGACGATATTTCATTGCTTGTTTTGAGTCACGAATAGTTAGTTGATGTGAAGTTCAAATCCACTCAAATCGCCTCCATTCTGCAGGAGAAAGATGAACGGTCTCCCCTTGTGCCATTTATAGTCACTGAAACCCACTGGAAGGTCAGCTGTGAAATGGTTCCAACTAGGCGGCAATGAGGTTAGTTGAGGTGAATAGCTAATGACTTGAGCATTTCTTCATGTGCTTCTTGGCCATCTGAATGTCTTCTTTGGTAAAGTGCCTTTTCATATCTTCTACTCATTTTGTCATTGGGTTGTTTCTTTGGAGCTAAGTACAAAGTTCTATTCTTAACAACTTCCGGAGAGAACCAGAGTCTATTTCCAAGTTACCCTTAACAACAAATTTTGCTGCTTTATGTTTTAACTTTTCAGAAAATGATGGCTATTTTTACAAAGCCACTTGACTTTTTTAATGATAAGGGCATTAAGAAGCACATTAGGGTGTGGGTAAGACTAAGAAAAACTGGATAAATTATGTTTACGGCATTGAAGCTGATGAGGGAGAGAATAGTTTAAAAGTAATATATTTTAGGGCATTATGATTATCATAAGAGTCTGGAATGAGGGTTGCAGAGTGGAGTATACTTGGGATGGGGGTGGAGGTGCACGAGGGGATTGTATACCAATGAAGGAGTTTTTCTTTTGTTTTTCAAGGAGAAGAGAGACCTGGGGGTGGGGTGGGTGGGAAGAAAAGTGCAACAATGAATGAATGGAAATCCAAAATCTCTGTGTTCATTGCAATTAATAATAATAATAAAAAGAAGCAGATTGTATATACATAGCATTTTATGTGACAGAGTTATTTTCTCATTTTCTTTGTTTTGGGTTTTAATACATAATAGCCAATCAACAATATGACATTGGCATAGACTTAGTAGCTTTTGTCATTGGTTAACTGAAATAAGACCAAATTATTTTGTTTACTTTCATCAGGGTCAGCCAGCTGGGCACAATTCTATCATTTGCTGAATAGGAAGCCATCATTGGACAGTGTTCTATAGTTATAATCAGCACAGCTTTGTGAAGAATAATTCATACCCAAACAATTTTATTTCTTGCTATGTCTGAGTGATGAGCCATCAGCCTTCAAATAACTTATTCGATTTCTGTTTTATGACATTCAAATCAGTCCATTAAGAAGATCTGACACAGACAAGAGTTTCTTAAATTGTGAGGCTTAGTTTTCAACATTCTTCTCTTTTTTAACGTCTGATTTCCTTTTCACTGATTCTTTTCCTCACTGTATTTCCCACTTTACCACATCAATATTTTATCCTTTGTTTTCAGTCATCATGCTCTTCCCTTCTCCTAAAAGTATCTGCATTTTGAAATGAAAAATATATTTGATAGACAATTGTATGTTGTTATGTGCCATCGAGTTCCCTGCAACTCACAGTGACCCTATGCGTACAACAGCCCTAAACCCTGCTCCATCCTGTGCCAATCTTACTGTCTCTGACATACCTACCCTGTTACCCTAGTCATTGAATCAATCCATCTCATTGAGGGTCTTCTTCTCTTGCACTGTCCTTTTACCTTTCCAAGCATGATGTCCCTCTCCAAGGATTGGTCCTTCCTTGCACCATGTCCAAAGTATGTCAGACGAAGCTTCAGAATCCTCACCTCCAAAGAGCAGCCTGATCTCACCCTCTCTAGGACGAACCTTTTTGTTTCTTGGCAATTCATGGTATATGCAATACTCTTCTCCAGCACCACAGCTCAAAGACATCAATTCTCCTATCATCCCTAGTCATTGGCCTTTTGCTTGTTAATAAGATGAAAATCTTAGTGATTTTGGTATTTCTATTAAGTGATATGCACCCATGAACCAAAAATACTGGAAAATTATTAAAGGATCGAGATATTTAAAATTATATAAATAGAAGTAGGTTCAAAAATAACTTAAGAGTTTGACCTGAAATGGTTCAAACTCATCCACAGTTTGTTGCTGTTGTGCTGGGGGATCAGCTGTAAGTCAGTTCTGACGAGCGGCAGTGAGTGAGATGAGGTCATACGGATTATTGTCAAGTGGACCAACAAACTAAATCATGTTAAATGAAGAAAAAGCTGACGTTATCAAGGATTTCCTTTTTCTTGAATCTGCCATGTGAATGACCGTGGAAACAGCAGCCAGAAAATAAAGTGATGTATTGCAATGGGAACATCTACTGCAGAGGACCTCTGTAAAGGGTTAAAAACTCAGCATACAATTATACCTGACTCAAAGCAAGGTCTTTTCAATCGTTTCAAATGCATGTGAAAGCTGGGTAGTAATTAAGGAAGACTGAAGAAAAATGGATACACTTGAATTGTGGTGTTGGTAAAGGAAGAAAAGTGAACATACCTAAGACTTCCCCAAGGATCAGCAAATTGGTCTCGGAAGAACTATAGCAAGAGTGCTCCTTAGAAGGGAGGACCTGGAGATTTTGTTCCATAGACTTTGGACTGGGAGGGACCAGACTAACTAGTTTATCAAGGAAGTTGTTTTTCTTCAGGGACTGGTCCCTCCTGAAGTAGAGAGTCAGCATAAGAAAAGTCTGCTGACGGTGATGCCAACAGTGGGTTAAAAGATAGCAATGATGGTGAGAAGGCACAGGACTAACAGTGTTTTGTTCTGCTGCACATAGAATTGCACAGGAGTCATTGCATTAGGTGGGTTGGTTCTGATATTCGAGAATCCTTTCAGAACCTACTTGGAGATTGCTGTACTCACTGCTGTGCTCACTAGTCACAAATCTATTAGAGACTTTTTTTTTTTCTCTTTTCAATGACCAAGGAGGATAGAAGGAGAATTGATGCCTTTGAGCTGTGGTGCTGGAGAAGAGTATTGAGGGTACCATGGACTGCTAGGAAAACAAACAGATTCATCCTGGAAAGGGTCAAACCAGGCGGCTCCTTGGAGACAAGGATTCTGAGGCTCTGTTTAACATACATTGGACATGTTGTGAGGAGAGACCAGTCCTTGGAGAAGGACATCATGCTTGGTAGGGTGGAGGGACAGCGCAGGAGGGGAAGGCCCTCTATGAGGTGGATTGATTCAGTTATTGGAGTAATCGGGATGGGTGTGTCAGAGACAGTGTGATTGGCACAGGACAGAGCAGAGTTTAGGGCTGTTGTACATAGGATCACTATGACTTGCAAGCGACTCGACGGCACATAACAACAACAACTTTTTAAGTCTAGTTTTCCAACTACTTATTGCTTTCTTGAACTCTGGTCTCTCCTTTTATGTTTTTTGTTTTTGTTTTGCCAAGTCTTTCTTTCTAAACTCTTCCACTGCTGTGTTATTACCATTATCTTGGTTTGCTTCCCCTTTTCATTCTTATGAAAGGTCATGGGATACCATCTCAGCCCTACGGGAGGCAATGGAATGGAACTTGCTTCAAGTCAGAGGAATTGGTTTAAATAATGCCACACTGGGATAAATGTGCTGTTAACCTCACTCTGCCTTACATCTAGTTTCAGTAATTGACTCTCTGTTTGGTTCTTCTGTTCTATCATGAACATTTATTTTTTCACTTTGCAATTAACTCTTATTCCTATTAGCTTAGAGTTTTTAAAATTCTGTTGAAGCCACCATTCTGCTGCTGAAACCTTGTCATTTGCTTGTGTTGTTGTTGTTAAGTGCCGTCAAGTTGCAGGCGACTGATAGCGACCCTATGAAGGAGAGTCCTCAACTCTTGGATGTCTTTCATCCTCTCTCCAGGTTCATAGGGTTTCCGGAGGCAAGCTATTACGAAAGTGGATGCCACTCCTGCTTCCAAACTTGTTTTAATCGGGGAGCTCCAACCCACACTGTTCGCATTGGGTAAGCAACCATTAACGCATTTGACACATGAGTGTCACAGTGTTCAGCCACACAGAAACTACACACTACTGCTGTACGGCAAGTGGACACTCCAGGGCTATAGGACCTAGAAGAATGTCTGAACAAAAACAATGAAAGACAGGCCTGAGAGCCGTGGATTAAAAGTCACCCACCTTTGGCTTGGTAGCATTGCTTTCTGTCCACTGGGCCAACTGATCTCTCTCTATGTTGATGTTATTGTCTCAGGTGACTCATAGTGACTCTATGAAGGAGAGTCCTCATGACCCCAAAATGCCATTGTCCATTGTCATTTAATATCGAGTCCCGGACACTCTACCAGTGTTCTCTATATACTTGAACTCCAATATTTTCTCCCTTGTTTTACTGCCTTGAGGGTGATTCTATGCTGAACCAACCCAATTTTCCTCCACCTGATTCTGGTTCTTACCCATACTCTACCTTAGTTTAGTCATCAGGTCCAATCTTCAAACGTTTGACAAGATCAACTATTAAGAAGATGGTGAGTTCTGTTCTGAAACTTCATGTGCTATAAGCTTATTCTTTCCCCCACCTTTCTTCATAATTTAGAGAATAAAATAGTTTCGCCTCTTATTAAAAGAGCAACACCAACATAAGAATGACCAAGCCTGACCTCTACTAACTCCACAAGGGGAAACTGTCCCCATCAACAATGTTCACAACACAAAACTGATTCCTATAAGGTCAGCCATAACCCCACACTCCCACACCTATTTCTACAAATTCCAATAACAATCTTAATGTTTTACTAAGTCCAAAATCTATTTCAATAGCTCATAGGCCACATAGAACCATATTTATGTCTATGAGGCCTTTTAGAGGAGTTAAAAGGATAACATTTCTCTGTCAGGACACCTTAAGCCTTTTGACTTTAGGCCAGTATTACAGAGCTGTCTTAGTCCTACCTGAGGAGATTTCCCCTCAGACTGTCCAATAAGCTTTGGCCAAAGCCTCTGGTTCTAGTTCCATAGGGTAGTAGTCTCAGGTCAACTCTGTCTTATGTTGGGTCTCTGGTTGTCTGCCACAGTTGCTACTGCTCTCCTGTATGTAGGTCTTGCTGGTGTAAGAATTTCTGGTCCTGAAGGGCACACTCTGTATTCTCTGCTGCTTCTTTGCTGGAGGCAATGTTCTCAATTTCTGTTGTTGATTTTGCTCAATTTAATGGCGAGACTAATGAATTCCTTAGTGAAGAGACCAACATACCCTATTTGCGTGATCTCACTCATCTCTGCCACAAAGTCAAACTCAGTGGCTGGGAAAGCCATTCTGAACAATAAACGCTTGAAGCCACATATCCTTCCAAAAGTGCCTTTAAATCCCTCCCATTTACTCTTTCAGCTTTTCCAGATTTTTGATGTCTCCATTTTCCACAGTTCCATTTTCACTTTTTCAGTGGGATCTTTCAACTAGCCTTCCTATCCAAAACCCCAGATCAAATCCACTGTCCTCTAATCTCAAACAATTCATAGTGAACTTTTAGCTTTCAGAGGCTGTAAATCTATGTGTGAAAAGACAGCCTGTTTTTCTCCGACAAAGTGAGTTGTGTATTTAAACCTCCAACCCATTACATCATCAGGATTCAGCATTGTTTAATGCAGGCTTGGGGGAAATGTAAAATATCTCATGACCCTACTGTTTGCTATTGACTATTCTACATTCCTCTTTCGGTACTTAAAAAATAAAAATTCAGAAAAAATTTTCCAGAGTGGTTACCCATCACTTCTTACCACCCATTTCCTCCTTCATATGTCTTGGGTTGTACCCTGCACCTTCCGTCATCCAGTGCTTTGCTTATATGATTTGTTGTTAAGCATTAAGTGAGACCCTAATCAATAAATACAGTTTACTTTACATTCCTCCTTTCTATTATGATCATATTAATGTTGCTTTTAGGTGCTATGGAGTCAAATCTGACTCACAGTGACCTTCTGTGTCACAGAATAAATCACCAGTTAATACTGCACCACCCTCACATTAATAGGCACCAGATCTTCAGTAGATTATTGAGTGTTAAATTTTGTCATCTGTTTTTAATTGTTTTTGGTCAAACATTCTTTTAGGGCATATAGCCCTGGTGTGTCCACTTGCCATACAGAGGTAACTCGTGGTTGCTGTGAAGCTGAACACTGTGACACTGATGTGTCAAATGCAATAATGGTTACCCATGGTGGACAGTGTTTGGTCCAGCTCCCTGATTAAAACAAGCTTGGAAGCAGGAGTGGCATCTGCTTCCATAATAGCTTGCCTCTGGAAACCCTATGAACCTGGAGAAAGGATGAAAGTCATGCAAATGTCAAGGACTTTTGTTCATAGGGTTGCTATGAGTTGTCTACGACTCGACAGCACTTAACAACAACAACAAAATATTGTCCTAGTTTAGTTAGTATTTACAGACTATTTACCCCTAAATGTTTCAAACTTAACTATTTTAAGAATACGTCACCTTTTCCTGAATGTGAAATGTCTCAGCAGAATAGAGGAAAAAAGTGATTAAAATGTGGCTTCTTCCCTGTTCTAGTTCCTCCCCGCTTGGTATTACCTTGCGCCCCTGGAATCGACTTCTGTGCCACTTTGAGGAGCTTTGTTCTCAAGATGACATCATCATCTGGAAATGTGACCTTTTCTAATAATCTTTGCAGACCCGTTGAATGCAGCTTTACAAACCACAACATGATAGGAAGAGAAAGTTGGACACTAATTACACAACCTCCTGTCATACGTAGAGTCTCAAGCTGTGACAGGCTTCCTCCTCTCCAGTGTGAAACGGAGATGGAATTTTCCAGATTTTATTTATATGCTATGTATCTTTCATGAGAACAGAAAGGAGCTCTCGTGACCCAGTCTACAGGGCATTATGCTGTTAACCTGAAGGCCGAGGCTGCATCTCTCTGGTGGTTTGAATCCCCCAGTGGCTGCACTAGAGAAAGAGGAGATTTCTCTTGTGTGATTTATAGTCTTGAAAATCCAGGGGGAGGAGACCAACTATGAAGTCAGTTCCAACTTAACAGCAATGAGAAGAAAACCAATAAAGCACAGTCCTATCACGACGGTATAGAATACTGTCTTACTCATATTGTCCTAGAATTTTGCGTCTTTTGTTTTTAAAGTCAATTGTATCACCCCTTCCCCAACATTGCTTCACAAATGGCAGACATATAGACTTAAGGAAGCAGAACAGTCAAAACACAATCATTTGAATAGAAGCAGCTAAAGAATTTAAGATCCCTTTTCTAATGTAAGTAGCTGCATAAATTTAAAATAGCCTGTCTTGAAACTTCCTTTGTGCAAATAAGGATTATTTGCAGAGCAATTGGGCTTTCACATAAATCATTGCATTTTTGTTTGTCTCTTTTAATCTTTGTTTTTGTTTAATGCTAAGTCTATAATACCATATGAAAATGGAGTGTGTGTGTGGGGGGGATATTAGTTGAATATTCTCAAGTCCAAACTTACTGACTTGCAGAGGGACCCAACTCATAGCTGATCCTCAATGGGGTTTGGGGAGGCTGAAAATCACCCTGAACAAGATAGTCCATCTTTCAGGAGCTGCTTGTGGATTCAAACTGCCTGAGGGGCTCTGCCTTTGGGTACATGTGTAACTCCCTGTACTAGGAGTATTCTAGTGAATCACTGCAGCCATCTTCAGCTACTGTAGTTGCACAAACTCCCATGTGCATTAGCTGCCAGGTCTTTCTGCACCTCTTCTTTCTACCTGAGTTAAATACAATTCCTTTGATCAAACCAAACTAGGAGGATTGTGGGTCTCCAAATGGCAACATCCAATAAAAGGGTAACCTGGAAGCCCCAATCCTGCTATGAAGTGGCATTCTATTTCAAATGAGAGCAAAGGGCTCTGGGTAAAGAGCTGGCAGTTATTGAGGCTGTTTTAGGCTTGGTCTCTCAGTCTGATGGGTCTCTGCCTTTCAAGGAAAAAAGACTTGCTTGCTCTAGAAATGATCTTCCTTCCAGTTTTAGGAGTATAACCTTGATTTGGGGCTCTCTTGCAGAGCTCACGATCTTTCTTGAGGCAGCTCTGTCCCCTTTTTAGACCTCCTGTTCTCATTGTAACGCTGATTCCTGTGATCATACAGATACTTCCTCTCACATTTTTATGAATGTCTAGCTTCAGCAGACATCAGACAAAGCTCTCCAGTGAAATTCCTTTCATGACTTTTTATAAAGTTGTGTTGATGCTTTCGCTACACTGATACCCTTCACATTTTCACAGTATCCGTGCTTGTAATCCCAGGAAACTTTTAGATGAACTCCTTTTGATCTAAATAAATCAACATAAGCTTTGAAACACTTTTAAATTGAGCATGTAAATTAGGCACTCAATCAAGAATTAGCTGTACTGTACTCTATAGTGTTTGGGCATGTTGTCATGAGGCATGAGTCCCTTGAAGAAGGACATCTTGCTTGGAAGAGTGGAGGGACAGCATAAGAGGGGAAGACCCTGAATGAGATGGATTAACTCAGCGACTAGGGTAGTGGGAAGTAGGTGTGTCAGAGACAATGAAATTGGATCAAGATAGAGCAGGGTTCAGGACTATTTTATAGGAGCTCTATGAGTTGCAAATGACTCAACAGCACATAACAACAGCGACAACAACTCTGTAGTGTTATGAAGAATTAAGATAAATAAGTTTAAGTTAGCAGTTTGTGGGCATTTGCTACAACTTGGTGCTACAATAGTTGCTTTTCACCACAATAAGATAAAAATAAATAATCCAATTGAAAAATGGGCACAGGATATGAACAGACACTTCACCAAAGAAGACATTCAGATAGCTAACAAGCACATGAAGAAATGTTCAAAATCCCTAGCACTAAGAGAGATGCAAATCAAAACAACTATGAGATATCATTTCACCCCAGGCAGAATAGCAAAATTTAACAGAACAGCAAGCAACAAATGCTGGCCAGGTTGTGGAGAAATTGGAATCCTTATTCACTGTTGGTGGGAGTGTAAAATGGTGCAAACACTGTGGAAGGTGGTATGGTGCTTTCTCAAAAAGTTGCAAATAGAGTTACCATTTGACCAAGCAATTCCACTACCGGGAATATCACCTAAAGAGATCATAACTGACATTCAAGCAGATATATGCACACCCATGTTTATCTCTGCTTTGTTCACAAAAGGAAGGAGTTGAAAACAACCTAAGTGCCCATCAACAAATGAATGGATAGAGAAGCTGTGGCATATTCACACAATGGAAGACTACGCTACATTGAAAAACAAGGAACTCATGCAATATTATTCAAAATGGGTGACCCTGGAGGACATTATGCTGAGTGAGTATCTCAGTCACAAAAGGACAAACACTGCATGGTGCCACTGTTGTAAAATAGGACTGACCTCGGGGTTGGGGGGGAGACTGAGAAAGATGGGTTCAATAATGTATACTTCACTGAAACAGATGAGGGAGAAAACTATTTAAAAGGGATAAGTGATTAGGTACTTTTGTCATGACAAGAGTCCAGAGTAAAGGCTGCATAATAAAGTGGACTTGGGGAGAGGGATTGTAAAACAATGAAAGAATTTTTCTTTTATTTTTCAAACAGGGTAGTCTACTGGGGGGTGGGAGGGTTGGGAGGGGAGAAAAGTACAACAATGATTGAATGGAAATGAAAAAAAAAAGATGTTCTTATTGGGGAAAGAAATTGTTTTTGACATCAAATGGAATGCTTCTTTATATTCTGAGATGGTTTACAATGATGATCAGAATGTGGGTTCTACTTTGGAGGAAGTGCAAGTATTTAAAGGCAAAGAATGGTGAAATTTCATCTCACATACTTTGTTGTCAGGAGAAACCACTCCTTGGAAGAAACAGCATGCTGGGAAAGGTAGAAGGTCAGAAAAAGAAGAAGATCCTTAAAAAGATTGACACATTGACTGAAACAAAGGGCGTGAGTATCTCAAAGATTAAAAAGATGGCATAAGATAAGGCAAAGGTCATCCTGCTTTCAGTAAGGCCACTAGGAGTTACCTTCAACTCCGTGGTACCTAAATATCAACAAGAACTTAGGCATATTCCTATGGGTAAGAAAAAGTAAGTGCTACAGAAATTTAGGGTTATGATGGTTGGGAAATTTCCAGAATTTTTTTTTAAAGTCTATATCTATACTTACATCCTTCCTTCCTTCAATGAGGAGATTCTGGACTTTCCAAATGATTACCTCACTCCAGCCCAAACTGTGAATCTATTCAATGGCTGACAGAAAGGTTGATGGTTCAAATCTACCCAGAAGTGCCTTGGAAGAAAGCCTGGGAATCTCCTTCCATAAAATCAGTCACTGAAAACCCTGAGGAGCACGGCTCTCTGCTGACCCACTGGGATCTCCAGGATTTAGGAGGTGCTTTTCGGTTTGTTTCCCCCTTAACAAAAGGACCACAAGGACAGTCCCATGCAAATCCGCTAAGCTCATTGCCCTAAAATCCTCAAAGAAAGCACCATAAAACCCCTCCATTTTTCTTTCCCTCAGAGCATCTCAATGTCAAGATAATTATACAGAGGCGAGGAAGCTGTGTCAGAACCCAGGTCAAGCTGTTCTCTCCTGAAGCAGAATGTGAACAGAAGCTGATTAAAGCCAGTCAGCCAGAAATGGGTCTGTGTGAACAGGTAGGGCGGTGTGAGAGCAGAGAATTAGCATACAGCATCTGTGGGTCTCAGCACTGAACGACTTTCTACAGAAGCACTTTATGTTCTTTGGAAGCACTTCTGAGCCAGCATGGTGAAACAGAGCTGCTTATTCATTCACTTTCTTGAGCTTTAAATGTTTTTAGGTTTACAAGCTAACTAATAATAACATTGAATATGTATAAGAACTACCACAGCAGATTAATTGGTGTGGTGGTTATGTAAGACTCCTTAGAGAAATCTAGATTTGATGTTCAAATAAAAAGGGAGAGAGAGAGAGAGACAGAGAGAGAGACAGAGAGAGAGAGAGAGAAAGAGAGAGAAGAATCTCATCTTTTCAAAATGAGGACAACTAAGTCTTGAAAGTTCCCTTTTGAGCACTCCACACCTCATTCTGTGCAAGAAATAACTGCATATATTATTGCCTGTGGTCCAGCAACTGGCTTTCCATGGCTTGCAAAAATTAAGGGGTATTACTGGATTAAAAACAAGCAAGCACTGTACTCATTCTGTCAGGCAGCAATGATGTACCATGCTAAAAAAATAGGCTGTGCTCATTTCATTGATTTATTTCAAAACTCCTCTCAGTCCAAAGGTCCTTGGAGGTTTAATATCTTTCTGCTATAGATGGTAGCAAAGACATACTAGGCAGGATTGGTGAAATATAGCCATTAACATATAAATCCAACGCCTTTACCAAGAGTACATTTTAAAGTTGGTGACAGGACCAAAAAAAAAAAAATCCTCATTTAATAGCATTCCTTTCAGCAGCTTTTCCATTTGACATGGATGCTTAAGTGATTTAGTGGCATGACTGTAAAGTGTCAGGAGAATTTATAGGCACAAAGCAGATCAATTCGTGTTAGAAAATAAGAACAAGATTCAAAATGCCTTTTTTTTTACTTATAATATGCTCTTGTTGTAAGTAGACAGGATAAAAGAATATGAGTTACCTTTTGTTTCAGGGGTCTGGTAGTGCAATGGTTAAACAGCTGGCTGCTACCTGAAAGGTTGGTGGTTCAAAGTTATGAGCTGGTCTGAGGGAGAAACTACCTGGCAGCCTTTCCCCACAACAGTTGTTGGTACGTGCCACCAGTTTGACATCTACTATAGTGACTCCATGTAGGACAGAATGAAACACTGCCAGGTCCTGTGGCGGCCTCACAATCTTTGCTGTGCTTAAGTTACTGCTTCCACTATGCCAGTGCATCTCAGTGAAGGTCTTTCTTTCCCCCCTAGCTTTCTACTGTACCAAGTCTTTCCCCAGAGACTGTTTCCTCCTGATAACAATCTCAAACTCTAGGAGATGAAGTCATACCAACTTTTACTCTAAGGAACAATCTGGTTGCATTTGCCAAGGCATATTTGTTTGTTCTTTTTGCAGTTCATGGGCTAGATCACATCCTAGGAAACCCTATGGGACAGTTTTAGCCTACCCTATAAAGTCATTATGAGTCAGAATTTACTCAATGGCACACAGCCACAGCTGCAATGTTCACATTCCCCTCCCCCCCCTTATATTGTAAAGGAAGCAGTTGTTGTATCCAGAATTCATGGCAGAAAATGTAAACCATAGTTTCCACTTCCATCAAATCCAATAAATCATCTTATCAGTTATCATATAGAAAGTAGATTTCTAAGCAAATCTTGAATCTTTTTAGAGAAGTAAATGGGAAAGAAATATTAATTTCTTGAAATACATCTGGTATAGTCAAATGAATCCCTCCTGCCATCTTGATGGTTTCCGTGGAAACAAGGTTTACAAAAATAACTAAAATTCTGTTTTGCTTTGGAAATCAAGTTTACATGTTTCCTCCAGCACAATTACCATAATTGGCTCTGGAAATTATCAAAGGATTTAATATCATTCTAAGTAAGTGTGATGAATGCTGTGAGAGAAATAAGTTAATGGCATATGGAAATTGCACGGGAGAGTCACCTGACTTGGGCTATCCAAGAAAACTTCCTGGGAGAGGTGATGCCTGAGCTGTCCTGAAGGGTGATAGGTGCTAGGTGAGGAATAAAAGAATGGTGATTTAGGCTGAGGAAGTAAAGAGGAATGGGAAAATCGAAGGAGGAAGAAGTGGGAAATATTTTAAGTGTCAATGAGGGCCTGAAAAAGAAGCTCTATGCCAGCCCACTTTCCTTGGAGACTCATACCTCTCCTGATTATCAGGGTTGGATAAATTAAGATAAATTAAGTCATCAAACTTTTTTGGCACATGATTTAGGTTTTGCCAATCAAAGCATTTCATTATCACAACCACAGTAATTAGCTCAGAGGTTTTACTAGTTTCTCATATGACAGTTATAAATTTTTACAAATTTAGTGACTGAAACACAAATTTATTATCCTATCTATGGGTGTGGAAGGGAGCTCTAGTGGGGAAATCCAGAGAAAGCTGCATTGCTAACTCAAAGGCCACCCTCTCGAGCAGTTCAACTCTGTCAATGGCTTGTTGGGAGAAAGACGAGCAATATTCTCTTGTGTAATTTATGACATTGGAAATCCAATGGAGGGTCAGCTATGAGTTAATTCTCACTTGATGACAATGAGACAGAGACAATCATTAAAATGAAAAGTCTAACATTAAGGTATTGGTAGAGCCATGTGGGTTTTGGGTTGGTTTTCCTCCCTTTTTTCCTGAAGGTTCTAGAGGAAATCCAGTTTCCTTGCCATTTCCATTGTGAACTGGTTTACTTTAAAAAAACAAACAAACAAAAAGAACCAATAAACAACAAGGTAAGTGCAGAAGAGATTTTTGAGTCAGAACCTATGCACCTAAGTCTCTTAGGTTTCCAAGACTGTAATTCACACAATGGAGAAGAATGCCAGTCTTTCTCTCTCAGAATGGCCGGGGTAGATTCAGAGAGACAGAAAGACAACTCCCATAGCCTCTACTTCAAGGTCAACAATATAGATTCTTCAAGGTTTTCCTCTTTCTGACTTCCAATTTTATAGTCATAACTGCTACTGTAATTCTGATCCCTTCCCCGCTTTCCTCTTCTAAAAATCCTTGTGATTGCATTTGGTCCTCTGACTAATCCAAGATAATCTTCTTTTCAATATCCTTGGATGTGCTCATCAAGTTGTGCCAAGAAATCTGGAGAACAAACCACTTGGCCAACTGACTGGAAGAGATCTATATTTGTTCCCATTCCAAAGAAGGGTGACCAAACTGAGTGTGGAAACTACAGAACGATATCATTGATTTTACACTCAAGCAAGAATCTACTGACGGTTATCCAAAAACGACTGGAACTGCACATCAGCAGAGAACTGCCAGAAGTCCAGGCTGGGTTTAGAAGGG